>NC_052532.1:24091546-24399846 GCF_016699485.2 Gallus gallus | reverse complement strand
CTTTGGCAACACATTACTTGTGTGCAAAGGGCAGTGCACCCTTATGCTCTTTGCTGACACATCTCTACAAAAAACATTTGTGATATGCCATGCAATGGACTCATAGCAACCAACAGATGGAAGTGCGCATGGAAGTTAGGTTTCCAGTTTGATCATGTGAATGGGGACAATGGGATAAGAGGTTTCAGGAATCAAGTGCTGGGCTATGAGAATAATTTTTTTCTGACTTATGGTCTGCTTTCTTCCTGAATCTGTAGAACCTTGGGGAAAGAGGCTGGTAGCTGGTAGGCAGCAGGCTGAATGAATTATTCAGGCACTATAAAGATCTATCCCATAAACCACAAGTTGGCTATGTCAACCTTGGTCTTACAGCATTGCAGTACAGAAAATTAAATGAATCAAAATGACATAAGAGAAATGAGGAGTGTTAGTGCTGTGAGATGTCCTTCAGAATGTCTTTTCTATGGGAAATATCTACGTGTACCTCCTCAGGCAGATTCAAAATGAAGTTTATTTCATTGAATAAAACATTTTTTACTGGAGCCCGATTTCTCTGGAATGGAGGCTCAAGTTCTTAATAATCTCCTGTGACGGAGTCAGCAGCCTGGCAGTTGACAGGAAAACCTTTCCTGACAGAATTTCGTTCTCTTGAGCTAAAATGAACTTCTCAATGACAGCTAACAGCAGAAGCTCATTTGTCTTTCTTCTACCATTATGTGGATGCAGTAGTGGCCCAGACTGCTTCTCTGCCCCACTCCAAGAAGAGACATTCAGAGCCACAGAAGCACCATAGCAGTCTTCTTCACAACAGTGAATGTAAAAATACATCATTCTGTTTTCTTCAGTGAGGAAAAGGCAATATTTTCCTCTGTCTTCTAACAGTTGTAACAGTGCAGTCTGCTTCCCAAGGATGTTGTTATATATGGTGTTTGGGGGCTTTTTCTCCTATTACTTAAATGATTCTTTGCATAGACAACCAGAGATACTTCCCCCTCAAAAATTTATGCTGTTTTAACAAAAAGAAACACTTATTCTTTCTCAGATTTACTGTTTGAAGAAACCCTGAAACATATGCAGGAATTATTTTTATGTATATGAAGGCTGTTCTGAAAGTAATGCCTCCTATGTTGTTATGTTGGCACATGACGTCAGAGGTGCATGTTGGAGATATGGCAGTAGAAGCTGAACATTCCCACCAATATCCTATTACATTTTGTTGCCCTGTGACAGATGGCAGCAGAGGGGCAGTCTGACCAAATGGTGTCTGACAAGACATTGTCTTGTAGCTGAGAATGTGCTCTATCAAATAGTGTTATTGTGCTCTTTGTATCTGTTTTAGTTTCCATGGAAATAACTGGAGACATTACTTTTGGAGCAACCAACATGTATTGTTAGATATATGTATATATTTTGGATATATATATATATGAAATATTTGTGTGTGTGTGTATACATGTATATTTTACTGCATCCCCCTCAGTGCTAGGGGTTGGTGATGTTCTGCTTTTTACTTCTAAAACAAGTTACAGTCTTTATTCAATTGCATCACTTAAGGGGGAAGGTTATTATGTGTAGGTCTGTAACTCCTTCAATTTCTTGTCTGTCCCTTACCTTATAATTACATTATAGACTACTTTTGGTGAGCTATCGTTTTCACATTATGTGTAGTGCCTTCTGTGATGGGGTCCTGGTCCACAATTAGATCTGCTAGATCTTACAGTAGCAAAAATACTAATACTATTCTTTTACTCCCACTGGCTGCAGTTCTGTTTAATGCAGTGTGTCATAGTGGAATCTGATAACTCCCAGTGCAGAAGCAGAGTTGTTGTGGCAGCTCTGGCACCCTTAACTGATGTTTATGAAAGCTTGTGGCTTTTTTGATGCCTGTAGCCAAGGCTAGCAGCGAATGAGGCTTAACATGGGAACTAATTAAAAGGCTGTACTTCAGCATGGTACTGTGTGGAGTTGACTTATTACCTCTTAGCTCAAGTTTCAACTAGTGCCCAGTAAACCCATGAGGAAACAAACACAAGCACATTGTCATTTTGATATTATTACTATTCTTGCATGAAGTATTTGCTGAAATTGGTGGGAGCAATATTAATAGGTACAAAAGGCCACCAGATGTCAGTATGACCTCCACAATGTAGTGTGATATAATTCACTCCTTTATTAGACAGAATCAGGAATTCTTAATGTAATTTTTTAAATAAAAGTTCTATTTTCTGTGGCTGAAAAAAAAATACAGTCAATGATTAAGTGCCTTTTCCAACTTTCAGGGAGTCTTCCAGTTATTACAAAGGGAGGGCAAGAATAAGTGCTGGAGAAATTCTGTCTGCGTCAGACCGGACCTTTGCAGAAAACCCAGACTGGCTCCTGGATTGATAAGAAGCACAGATATTTTGTGGTGACAAAATAGAAAGCTGAATTCAGCTCTCTGAGCAGACAGTAGGCTGCTTTCTTTTTTATATATATAATAGGTACATATATTTTTTTTTTCTCCAAAGTAATTTAAAAGCTAACATTATCTCATTCATTTGTCTTCAAATCAGAGGGCTTGGCCACGGCTTAAGCTTTAAGAAATGCTTAATGATGAGATTATGAAAATTGACAAAATCACTAATGTTCTAATATCTAAGCAGATGCTACAAAATTATATTTATTTGGTCTTTCACTGATCTGGACAGGATGCTGGAAGAAGTATACTTTCAATCACCAGCCTGTCCTAGAAACTGAGCAGATTTGGTTTAAACAGCCAGATATACGAATTAAATACAATCTGGTTTGGAAGGTAATCAGCAAACTGTCTCCATGTTGATCAACTCTACTGCATGTTTCCACCTGGAAGAGCTTAATTAGTGAACAAATGTGTCCTAAGTATTTCGCACGTGGAAGTATGTGCTGAAATCATCTAAGCATGCTAGAAAGAGGTATTTCTACACTGATGAGCTTTAATTTTAAGCAGTCTACTGACTTCTGGAATCTAGAGTAATGAATTAACTATTAATTAAAACAACTATGAACTGTGAATTCATGATCTATGAAATATGTATATACAGATCTGTAATGAAGAATAACTGTGGAGTTGCATACAGAGCATTACTGAGGAGAAGTTATCTTTCAGTACAGGAGAAATTATTTTAAAAGTACTGGAGTGTTGTAGAACCTTCAGTAACAACTGTCTGTATGACAATATAATTTTTTTCTTTTGTAATTATATTTTAATTATTTCAGTCTCTGCTGACTGTACTTTCCTCCCTGTGTTTTCCTTTCCTTCTTTTACACTTTCTGACTGCATATAGTTTATTGTGCATTCAGTTGTCTTCAGAGGGATATGAGGATGTTCGAACAGTGTCAGCTAACGTTTGTGCAGCTTGGAAAATGCAGCATGCAAGATACAGCTACAGGAGTTGTGCCATGTGGAGAGCCAATGACTACAGCTATTTGAATGGCAGACTTTCCATCTTCAAAAGATTTCAATATTTGCAAAATTTGCCTAGATTTAAGTTGAATGTGTGTTCAAAGTTCTTCATGAAGGGAAGAAAACCAAACAACTCAATGTTGTTTGAATTCATTCTAAACATTTAATTTTAATAAAATATAAATAATTCTCTCCATCTTTGCATTTTAGATGTCTATATATTAAGTAAAAAGAATCATAATGAATTATTTTGAATTGTGTTTTCAAAATCTTTTACCTTAACAGATCCTAATTCTGTTATGGAATTTTTAGCTTTGTTTATTTATTTTTAATAGATCCAATTTAGCCTTTTCAAGAAGTATCAGACACTGTTAAATTCATCATAGTCTCTTAAATACAAAGACTTTGCCTCTGTCTCAGACATCTCTGGGTCCGGGAAGCATCAGGGTGTTTTTGCCCTTTTATTCTTTCCCTGCTCTTCCTTAGTCATCTTCTGTCAGTTATTTCTGGAGATAGGATACTGGGTTAGCTAGATTTCAGGCTTGACAAAATATGGCATTTCTTACATTGCTGCATTCTTTCTGTTGAAGATATCTGTTTTTGTAAAATTGCATATTCCACGGGGTCAAATTCCATATAAAGCTTCACTGATTTCTTGTTCTCTCTAAAGTTACTGTTAAGAAAATCTTACTTGCTGTAGTTATTCCATAATGCCTTAGCTTGAAAATTGTCAGGCTGATTCTGAAAAGAAGGATGAAGTCTTTCCTAGCTAGTTTTAAGTTAGAAAAAGTATCTCAAATTTTAGTTTCCTGTTTTGGCTTCTGCATATTACTCCTTTCTCTCTTTTTGGCTCAAAAGTGGCTCCTCGTGTTCCAGATCTCAAAGCAATTTAAACCTTCTGACTTATTGTTCCTTAAACAAAGGAAATGTGTGATACCAAAGTTACTAATGATTTCTGTTCTGGATAACTTTGGCTTGATCCTGTGAAGTAACACTTACTTATGCTCCAGGTTGAAAAGTAGGAGATGGTAAAAACTCAGTTTTGATGGCATAATACATGAGAAGAACCTGTGTTTGGGAATCAAAACATACTCCACAATGATCTACCAGCATACCTAGAATGACATGAATGCTGACAGAGTACAAAAGGTAATGTGACATGTTCAAGGACTGGTACATCCATAATGATTCCCAAAATCACTCCAAAATGCCTCATTCTCTGTCTGGCTGAGCTATATGGTAAGTTAGGCAGCTACACAAGCAACTCCAAGTCATTCTCAGCTGTGTGTCATTCTCAGCTGTTCTAGATTCTGATTACCTGGAGCGGTGAAAGAAAACCAATCACCATCTCAAAGCAGCCTGCACCAAAGACAGATCAAACAGAAGCAAAAGGGCTATAGAGTGGAAGGAAGTAATTGTTTATTCAGTGCACACTGAAGGTGAGCAAGGGGAGCTGGAGCAGCGTGCATCTGGATGTGAACTGATCAGTTGCCCAGACAGCAGAAACTCTGTGGGACCATTTATTGATGCTGAATCAAAGGCAGCTGCTTTCACATTCCTTCTGTCCCTTCCAGTGTGATGCGCAGCATGGAAGAAAGCACAGTACAAGGCTTCGTTCTCCTGCTTTTCAAGCATGGAATACAACAAAGAACATTGTCGTTTATGAACTTACCTTCATTAGCAGGCTTCTCATATTCTTCTAAACTATATGTTTGGTTAATTCCCTACTTACTCTGTCACTTAAATGCAGTAGTAGGCTTTGATCCTAGGAACCTGTAGGAAGTTCCTAGGGATGCAAATTGTTATTATTTCCTGCATAAAGAATGAAGGAATTTTATTTGTAAGGAGGAATCACATTTGCTGCATGAGAAGGGAGCTGGCAGAAAAGCTGCACAAAACTGCTCACACAGAAACTGGCGAATGCAGACTGATTTATGTGATTCTCATCCAAAAGCTGAAATGAAATAAAAGCGAATCAGTCATGGAATTACCATGGGGATGGAAGCCATCTCTCTGTTTTTCTGGCATAAACTGTATACTCCTCTTCTTCCCATTCTTGTTTGTTGATTGAGGTCAGTAGCCACGTGGGAAAAGAATTACTTTGGTTACCTTTATATTTGTATTTAATACTTAAAATACAGCTGAAAACTGTGTTAAAAATAAAAAGTTTTAAACTTTGTATTGTTCCTTCAAAATGTAGTAAATCTGAGTGTATGAGTCCTTAAGAAGACTGAAAAACAACCCACATGTATTGGTAATACAGCCTGGAGCAAAACAGAATAAAAGATTCCCTCTCAAGTGCACTGCTAATTTTTAAGGTATGATAATGTCTGCAATGCACCAAGTGGAGTTGCCATCTCCACCAAATGGAGGAAATCATTTTTCAATTGCATACATATGAAGAAAATGTTATCTAAGTACAGATCTGGGAATCTGACCTTTCTTTCCACCATGCATCATTTAGAGTTTGTATTTGACACTCAGTAGTCCCTTCTTGCCTCCTGTGCAAATGTTATTTACACTTCTAAAACCAGCAAGAGAGCTTCATATGCAACTTAGCAAGGAATACCAGAGCTTATTTCAGGTGACACATAAAAAGAAATATGGTTCAGAAAACCCTCAAAATGGTTGAATAATATTCATTAATTTAATACGTAGTTTTACTGCTCAGATAGGAAAGTGTTGATGTTCATCTGAAACTGATCTTTGGAATACTCATTAAATTAAATGTTATTCAGCTAACTTGAAATGATCAACGTAGCTGAGGTTATAGATGTACTCTGATGCTTCAAGCACAGATATTTTTTTCCTATCAGTAGAAAGAAAGAAATAATAGAATTTGGATCCCAGCGTTTCTTAAAATGTGTCTGTAGTTTCAATTTGAAGGGCAGCAAAACATGCTAAACAATTTCACAGCAATTCTTTCTGGTCAGATTGCAGAGTGCTCAAGTGTTTTAGTGTTCTGATTTCCCATCGGTCCCATTTATTCAGTCCCAGAATAATCACAATCCCTGGACTCACGAGATTATTCATGCAGGAGTGCTTTGGTTAATAAAAAGTGCTGAATGATGAAAGAGCAATTGCTGAAAAAGTATCTGCTTTGTCCTATCTGCATTCATTTTTGAATGTATACTTCTGTCTCCTTGGGAAAACAAGTCAAAAAGCATAACAAGGAGAACATGTACTGTTCTGACAGACTCTGCTTCTTCTATGGCTGTAAAACTGAATGATGTGTTTATTCAAGCTTTGATTTTGTCAGACATAGTATGCTTTTATTCTTATTTTTTTTTAAATTAAATTTTATCTTTTTTATATTGAGGTCGTGGTTTGTGGGAAACTTACCTGTTTAATACGCTACAGAAATAAATTGAGAGGCATTAAAAGAGAGTCACCACCTCGGGGGTTTTGCTACTCACTAAAACTCTGGATAGAAAATGAGGATTTTTTTTTTTCCTCAAGATATATTTAGTAAAACAACTGAAAAGCAAAGTGTGACAGTACAGGGTTTTCCAAAACTTGAAAACATTATGTCCTTGCATCCCTATGCTAGAGAAGGATGGGTGATACCACTTCTTTGAAAAAATCTCTGTGTCTTTGGTGGATTTTAATGCTGTTTGCTGGCCTTTGCAGGGGGACACTCCCTTATCTTCTGAATCCAAATATTACTTTGGCTCCAAAGGATATGTCTATGACATATTTATCCATGATGCTCTATCTGGATGTGTTGTTGTCAAAAAAGCACTTTGCTTCTGCTTGCAAACATCAAAAGGTTTTTCTTAGCCACAAATGCACTCACAAATAAGTAACTTAAGTAAAACTAAAACTTCACTCCCTTTAGTAAAAGCAAACATTTACTTCATGGTTGCTGAATCACAACAGCGGCACATGATAGTCAAAATAAATGTGAACATAGGTTTAGACCCATAGATTTTTCTCACTTTATTTTTTTATGATGAAATCTTTTCTTTTTCACAACCTTCTTTCATGTTCTCTTATGAGGAATACTGTTTTGGAAACATTATCCAATTATTCTTTGGAATAGAGTTGCATTAAAAAAACAATAAGTTGGATTATTTCCCTTTTCCTTGGAAATTTTCCGAGTTTATGATCTCCCTGGACTATCTGCTCCTATTCCCAGCTAGTTACATTTTTTTTCAAGACTCCTGAAACAGTACAAATTGCATTTGATACAACACATCCATCATACCCACTTGCAAAATACTTGCTTTCCTCCTTGCCATGAAACTGTAACAGATTGTGCATGGCATAACACACTGTATTTGCTCCCAGTGTTTTACTATTTGTCTGCTACTGTTTCGATGTCAAATACCAGATGTGCAGGGGTATTCAATTGTTTAAATGAACGTGTAGATAGGAAACAAATGGAATTTGCAAAAGTGCCCTGATATTTAATTCAGCTAAAATGACCAACAGTACACTACGCTTTACAGAAGAATGAAGTGATATAGTGCAAGTTTCAGACTGATCCCTCTCAATGTTCTTCATGGCTTTGCTGTGCTTTTCTTTCACAGTCTGCTCTTCCCAGCCTGCTCTTCAACTCCACAAATTCTCTTGACTTTTTGCTCTCTCCTTGCAATCTTTTATCCTAAAAGTGCAGCCAGGGAACTTTTTGCCATCTGATCTGTGTTTAACTCCCTCTACTAAATCACTCCTTACAATATTCTTTTTCTAGTTAGTCCATGACTGACTGTTTCTACAAAGTGTTTTTTTGACCTTAGGTATGAAGGATACTGAATACAAGCAAATTGCATTGTGTCTGTAATTGTATTTATTACTTGAATAGCTCCCTGCACAGTTGAACATTACGTAGATAAACAGCAAGGTGTCAGCCTGGCAGCACATTTGAGACTTGAGAACACGATTAGTAGGATAGAAATTCAGTAAATGATTAGAAGACTAAGCTCTGGAGCTGAGACAGCAAAGCATATTAAAAATAGGGCTTTCTCTTTTCCATACTTTATGAATACTGTGTCCTTTTGTTCTCTTTTATTGGATTTATAAGACCTAACTTTTCTCCATGCTGTCAAAGAATCAGAGAATGATTAAAGTTGGAAAGGACCTAAAAGATCATTTAGTTTCAAACCTCCTGCCATGAGCAGTGACACCTTCCACTTGATCAGACCGCCCGAAGCTTCATCCAACATGGCCTTGAACACTTCCAGGGATGGAACATCCACAGCTTCTCTGGGCAGCCTGTTCCAGTGCCTCATCACCCCCTGAGTAAAGAATTTCTTCCTTATGTCTAATCTAAATCTCCTCTCTTTCAGTTCAGAACTGAACAGTTCAGTTCTCTTTCAGTTCAGAACCCCTTGTTCTATCGCTATATTCACTGATTCAGAGCCTTTTGCATCCTTCCTGTAGGCTCCTGTCAGGTACTGGAAGGCTTCCACAAGGTCTCACCTGGAACATTCTCTTCTCTAGGCTGAAACATCCCACCTTTCTAAGCCTTTGTTCATAGGATAAGTGCTTCAGCCCTCTAATCACCCTCGTGGATCTCCTCTGGATTTACTAAATGTCCACGTCCTTCATATGCTAGTGTCCCCACAGATGAATACAGTACTGCAGGTGGTGTCGCATGGAAGAGGACCAAAGGGAGAGAATAATCTCCCATGACCTGCTAGCTAGACTTCTTTTGATGCAGCCCAGGATACTGTTGACTATCTAGGCTCCAAGCACACATTGCTGGCTCACTTTCAGGTTTTCATTCACCACTACCTCCAAGGCCTTCTCTGCAGGGCTACTCTCAATCTGCTCATTGCCCAGCCTGTATCTGTGCTTGGAATTGCCTCAGCTTTTCACCTTGCACTTGGCGTTGTTGGGCATTGTGAGTTTTGTATGGGCCCATCTCTCAAGCCTGTCAAGGTCCCTCTAGACCTTCCCTCTTGCATCTCTCCCCTCCAGCATGTCAGTCACACTGTGCAACTTGGTGTTGTCCACAAAACTGCTGAAGGTGCTCGCAATCATACTCCACATCATTGACAAAGTTGTTAAATAGTACTGGTCCCAGTACTGATCCCCGAGAAGTACCACTTATCAGTTGTCTCTACCTGGACATAGAGAAATTCACCAAAACTTTTGTGTGCAACCACCCAGCCAATTCCTTATTCATACAGTTGTCCATCTGACAAACCTATGTCTCTCCAACTTAGAAACAAGGATTTTGTGCAAGACAGTGTTGAATTCTTTGTGCAAATCCAGGTAAATCATAATGTAATTGATATATTCTGACATATAAACCTGTAACTAGAAAATATTTTTCAATTTAAATATTTCCCAATACAACTCCAAGCAGTGGGTTAGTACAGAGTAGATTTATTCCCCAAAAGTTCTAGGCAGCATTTTGAAAGAAATGAAAGAAAATACCGACTTCTCAGGCAGAGAGAAGTAGAACCTACAGCTAAATGCAATATTCAGTTAGAAAACAGACATTAGTAGTGAAATTCCCCTCTACTCATGGAAAAATACCTACTACTTTTCTATTTAGTGTATGGCTTTTTCTAGATTATATATCACCAAACATTCCTCAAGTACAGGAGCTATAGAAGCAATTCTGAGTGCAAGATGCTGGTTTTCTTAGTGGTGTGTTTTGAATGTTGAAAAAACAGATAAAAAGGAAAATAATTCTTATTATTTATCACACTGATGTGTAGTAGCAGCCTTGGTGAACAGAGGCCAAATCCCTTTTGGGCTAGATATGATGTGAAAGTGAAAAGCAAATAATGCCTCACATTATTCTTAATCTAAATAGGCAAAAAACACAAACAAACAAACAAACAAACAAACAAAAAGCAAAACAAATCCTCCCTCCCCCCTGAAAAAAACCCCAAATCCCAACCCCCAAATCCCAAAACCTAAACAACAAAGAAAGCAAACGTGTATCATTGAGGGAGGTGAAAAATGCAATAGTGCATAGTCACTGCAGTTTTAAGGTGGTTTTGATAACTGAAGTCCTTTTAATGTTCTTAAAATCAGAACATTTTAGGTGACCAGATAAAGAGCAAGTGAACTTTTTGAGTGGGCATGTTGCCCACAGCACAATACAGACTATTCATAGAGATGGTAACTGAAAGCAGACCAGTATTTGAGGTTTCTCTTTCCCATACTTAATGGAATAGCTCTGATTTCTGACTGTTTTTATCCTGCCCTCTTTATCTTCAAGATAATTCGTCAGGGGAGGTAGAACCAAATGTATTCCATGGTCTTCTCAAAGAAAATGTAGTTCCTGCACTACTCTGAGTCAGTGAGAATCACTTAAGGAGTGGTGACATAGCTCAAATCGCTTATCCTCTCCCTTTCTTCCTCTCTGCAGTTGTGCTCTCTTGGTTGCTTCTGCAGCTGTAGGCTGCCTGTAATATTTGGCATTGTTCCCCTCAGAGAGAACAGGAAGGTTTATCTCCTTGTCATAGCTTTATCACAATGAAAGACATTTAAAAATGAGTGTTTCCCACTCTTGTACAGAAAGGTCTAAGAATCTCAAAGTTAACTCTAATCATATCAAAGGGAAGAACTGTACCTCCCCGCTGTGCAGAGTTATCGTGCTGAAGGGAACAGAGTAAGTGTAATAGGAGCCTTTTCCACCAGGTTTTGGACTGGATCCTAAATAGTTTGTACAGTCAGTTGGAGATTTGGATAGGTCAGGGTGGTTGAGTCTCAGAGCCCAGAGCAGAGGTTTTCTGCTTAGAAAGAGACATACACAGTAGCATATGGTTGACTAATTAAAACAGGTATTTTCCAAAGCTTAGAAAATGAACCTCTAATGTCAAAGTGGGAAATGCTTTCTGATCTTTTATCAAAAGTGTACAGGTCATTTCTAATGTAATATTTTATTAACCATAATGATTTTAGAGATAATTTGTAATTTTTCCATTTTCCTTTTTAAAGTTACAGTTTCTTAATGAAATGCCTACATATAATAAAATCTGCTTGTGACATTTTTGTATTTCTGAAAAAGACACAACTCTTCTATGAAAACAAAAATTACCTTTGGTGAAATAAAACCCCTCAAAATTAGGAAAATTCTGCTCATTATATTCTTGAAAGTGTAAAATGTCAGTTGCTTTTTCCTTTTTTACCTATTCTGCAGTGGTGAAGGCACACAACTGCAGTGAGCACATAAGTTCTAGTCCTATAAATGCATACATTTTTTTTTCCAGAGATTTTGTGCTTTTTGGGAAGCATAACACACACGTTTGTAAAACAAACTTATGACAAGGTTTACAGTTCAGACTGGGTGAATGATGCTTCTTGGCATCCCAGGCTGTCATTATGAAGACAAAAGTTGTAGTTAGCCTCTCCATGTTGACTGTGACCAGCCCAGGTGGTCCTGTCTTCCAAGGAATTATCTTTGCCTACAGCAGTTGCTGTCTGTAGCTGTTCAGAGTAAATTGATGGATATCCTTAATGGGCTTCTCTATTACGGGTTACAATCCATTTCAGCAGTTTTGAGCAGCTCTTAGTTTCCAACCTTGGTGATTCTATGATTCTATCCACAGCCAAACAACTACTTTTACTTCTGTGCTGGTTGTTCCATAATTTTTCTCCACCTGAACTGAATTTAAAAAGTCAGTGTTTAGGGGTGTAATACTGCTTGTTACAAGCAGGACAAAATTCTAAAAGATTTGGTAAGTGCAATTCTATTTGAATTTCTCCTTAGCCCTACTTTTGGCTTGTTTCTCTGGTCTTCTAATACTGGCATGCTACCTTGTGCAGGGGCATGTTGCCATCCTAACAGATGGATGTGAGTGTAGGTGGCTAGGAGGACATGTTTACTCATCAGATGTGTTTGTTGAAAGCAGTATTACCAGCCAGATATATTGGGTCAGCTGTTCATTCTGGGCTTTTAGATCTATATTCAAAACCGGTACTCTGATTTAAAATAAATAAAGTTGCATTAAGTCATAAAATAATTATATGTTTACACAATTTTAAATTGTGGCTTTTTTTAGGCTGGAGGAGTTAGCATTTTTATTTCTTAGATGGCAACAACACAGAGTTTATAACTAAATCTTCAGCTGTGTTATTTATAAAAAACTTCAGAAACCATTGTGGACTCTATTTGGGGACTAAATGATACAACAGGTAGACAATAGTAAGAAAGTCTATTATCTCACTTTGTGAGCATAAAGGTCATTAGTAATACAGAGCACATCTTTAAATTATATTAGACTTTTTCACTTTATTCTCAATTCCTTAGTACTAGTAGCAGCATCGTTTATGGAGCTATATTTAGTAAAAGCTGGAATCTGATTTAATTAGTAAGATATCACAAGACACGCATTAATCAGGGTTTTTAAACTGTTTTTCTTCTTTCTCTTCTAGTAGAGAACGTGTCAGAAAAGTAGAAGTGCTGTTTCGGTCTCTTAGACTGCACAAACTTAGTAATTAGTGTAATGTTAAAGTTTTCCCATATGAGACACTTTACCTGAATTTTCAGTATGCAGTGTGCACTCGAAGATATTAAATAGGACAGTTAGAAAAGTGAATTAGATCTGAGGTGAAAAGTTGTGCTTGCCACAATTCCTGTCTTAGCTGTCTTTTCTCTAGTGCTCCAAAGTGAACCAGAGGCCCTGCAGAGTTGGAGGCTTGTTAGAAGCCTGTAGTTAAAACATGTGGCAATGGCATACATACATATGGATGTATCCAGCTTCCTCTCTTTCTTACAGTCATCAGTTTTTCTACTGTCTTTTCAAGCAAGAGCTGAAATGTAGTTACTATGTGTAGGACAGGGAGTGACAGATTACTGTGTAACAGTGTGCCCTCCTCTTTCCAGTCTGACTAATACACCTTCAACCTCTCCCGGGCCGGGGTTAACCACAATACATACTTCTTGCTTTCCAACCAAGGCTAGGTCATGGAGAACCTGGCACTTTGCTTTATAGCTGAGCCTGTGGCAACCTAACCAATGTGCTGAACTCTGCCTGGTTTGACTTAGACTTTGGAGGAACTAGCATCTAGCTGAAAAATACAACTGGTTTCCAATATGACTATGAGTTTATAATCTATCCCCATAAATAGTAAGAAGCTCAAGATCCCTTTGAGCTCTCTGTACAACAGTGGGCCGTGTGACAGGGTCTCCCCTTGAGCAGGAACGCCTTCTGAGGTTGTCCCCTCTGCAGTATTTCCTTGTGCCTTGATGTCAAGAGACTCAGACTCCTTGCTGATATTAATCCCTGGTAAGTGATAAATAGTTTGTTAAGCGTTGGGAGCTTTGTTATGATTATATCTTAAGTTGATTTTGCACATACAATCCCTTAGACATAAACCAGTGACCAAGTCTGAGACTAGAAGTGAATTTAGCTACACCTAGGCTCCCTACCTCAGTGGATCAGGTTTTTAGAAAGCAAGGGAGTCCACTCAGGTTCATGATGAGGTTCATCATGACCCAGTGACAGAGTATCCTGGATGAGTGTGTTTAACCCTCCCCTCTATGCAATAAATAATCAAGGGTGCCTTGCCAACTTGAAACTTATGTTGTTGTCTTACTCATGGTAAGCTTTGTTAAATCACTGATTTACATTAATAAATATATTGCTGTTTCTCTCTTACTCCTAAAGTGTTTAGTTCCATCTGCAACTTGCTGTTCCAAGCACAACAATTTGTTTTTTTGTTTAAATGACATGATCAGGCTACAAATGGAATACAGTGGTTCTTACAGCTCTCTACATTGTGTATATTGTTCAAGTTAACACTAATTAAAATGTGTCTCCTTAACACGTACCATATCCACGAGAAAAAGTGTTTATAATGACAGAGGCTGAAATAAGAATTTTTTTAAAACTGAGGGACTTTGTCATGGAAAAATACTCCACAGAGAAGATGTCATCTAATTTAGACATTACATTTTGAACTATGCCCTAGAAAATGTCTACCTTTCAGCTAACTACAAAGGTAATCTGAATGATAAGTTCAGGTCTAGCCAACATGATAAACAATGTCTCATGATCTTATGAATCTGTTCCACAAGACCAAGTAGTCTTGTTTCGAAATGAGTCTTCAGACTCGCATCCTCAACAACGTGCAGCCTCTTGACATCCACTGTTTGAAAAAGTCCTGCATGCCTAGTTCAGTATGACAATTATTCTGAGGTCTGTGAGCTAGTACACAGCTAGATGCATGCTGAAACAAATTTGATGGATCCTGATTATGATTTTTCCTTGTTTATCAATTTCCTGACATGTAAAACTCAATAAAAACAGGAATATCTGAAGCACCTGGATGCCTTTTGCAGCCAGAAGAAAAAACAGTTACCTAACTCAGAACTTCAGAGGAAATGGGAAGTCACTTAACCCTTGTTCTGAAATGGAAGGTGAATTAATGGACATAAATGAAACTTTATTTTGAAGCTGATTCAGATGTAGTTTGAGCAAACACAAACATTTACTTTCTGCAGAGACCCATTAGTAGATTTATTACAGATATTGGCTACTTCTATGAAGAAAAATTGAATATTTGTCATTGCTTCTGAACTTTGTTACATTTATTCTGTACTGGAATATATCAACCTTGGTTTTCTGCAATTAGAAGTACTAGTGGATATTTCTACAATTTGTTTTCCAAATGGAAGGAATAATCAGTAGCAAATGGGCAGGGAAATACTATTCTCCTCATAAGCCAAGGGAATTTTCCATTGATATGTTTTGTATGTACTGGAAAAAATCAGGCAACTACACCAGAATGGGCTCTGTTGCGACTTCTCCTTTGGTATGTATCTCACAGTAAGCACTGTTTTTCCTTATCTAAGTTGCCTTCTAGGTTTTCAAACAAACAAACAAACAAAAAGCCAGCCAAACAAGAAAACCTAACACAGCTCTGCTGAACCACCAGGGATTATTTGGGCCTCTGTTTCTTACTTCAGTGAAATTTAAGTTCAATGCCTTCAAAATCCTGACTGGAGTTGTTTGAATTTCAGTCAGTAAGACCCTGAATCTCTTCTACTGAATGTACATCTCAAACATCAACAGCCCACAACTACTGTCACCTGTGTGATCCTAGATAGTATTCACAAGATTGGTCTTTTCCCGTGCAGAGCACATGAGGAAGAAGTGGGTGAGAATCCCCAACTGTAAAACCTCCTCCTTTCCCAAAGGTTTGATTGGTCAATGAAGAAAGCTCTGAAATCCAGATGAAATGGGACAAAAGGCTTCTGTGTTTTACCCAGGTAAGGGTTAAGGGAGGTGCTGGACGTGAGGTCTGTATGCCTGGGGATCTCTGTCCAACTTGGGACACTTGTGTTGTTGTCTTCCTCCTCCTCTACCTGGTGTCTGTTAGGTGAGAGAGGAGCAAAGTGGCTTAGGTGCCATTTTCTCCAACCTATTCACAGGTTGGAGACCCAACTGGGGGTGGATATGTCCTGCCTGTTGGAATGAGATGACTTGGCTCCTGGGAGGGGGCAGGGATTAAGGCATGTGTGCTTCTTATGCTGCATTGCTCTGTGCAATGTTTTCCGGGAAATGGAAGGGCAGCTGTCCAGAGAGGCTGGGGGACCTGGTGTCATCAGCTTCCTCCAAGGAGTCTGGGGGCTGCTGGCTACCCTGCTCTCGCCCTTCAGGGATGTACCTGGGCACTCACCAGCATTTCCACTCTGATAAAGTAATGATTTCTTTTCCTACTGAAAAGTAAAAACTTCTTTTTTATTATTATTATTTTAAATACATACAGAATTTTCCACATGAAATTGGTCCACATTTAGTGGATAAGACTTGAATTTCCATTGTCAAAAGTGAAACTTGAAGTAAAAGCACACAATAGTGAGTGTAATGAATTCTGAGGTGAAAAATCTGAGAACTATATTCCTACAAGTATATATATATTTTTTCTGGTTCCACAGAACTGCCTGAAAAATAATCATGCAACTCTGATTGTGAGGTAATCTGATATTTAAACAAAAAATGAATAGACAGAGTGGCATGACCACACATTAGTATTCCTCAGATTACTTATATAGAAAAGAATTACCAGAATGTAATGACTTAGGTTTGCTTTATCTGTAGCCTATGCTTCCATTTATTTTACGTATTTTCATTGTGATTGCAGAGAGGAGAATAACTTCCAAAATTCAGGTGGAAATGATAGCTCAAATAAATGACTTTGTAAATCATCCTAAGCCCCATTCAAACAAGGATGCAGCTAAATGAATGTAGATATTCAAAGTCTTTAGCAATCTCTGAGGTTTGCTGTCCCAAGGAAGCTCAACATTTAATAATCATGTTTTTGGTTCATCGCTTGACTTCTCTGTTAATCCCGGCCAACTGGATGATGGAAATGTACACTGATTTGAGTGCAGACTATGGACAGCATGACACTTCTCTCTTAGTGCTTCTTTTAGTCTACAAAATGTGAAGCAACTGATGTTCCTGTAAAAGATCATCTTTGGGTTTGAACACAAGGGAAAGACAACTACAAGTCTGCTCCTGAGTTAGAAAGAGGGAACTTAAAATCTAAGAGAGCATATGTAAGCCAACAAAGCAATCCATTCTGATTGCTACACACCTCCTATTTAAATACACCTCCATATTTAATTTTGACTTTCAACTGGAAAATGTTAGTGGATAGTGAGGCTTCTATTCTGGAGATAAATAGATCCAAAATTCCAGTAAATATTTGACTTAATCTTTGTAGCTGTATCTTGTCCCTACAGATAATATCAAAACAGGATGAGATCTTTAGTTTCGGAATCAGTTAAATATGCTATGAAAGATAGATAATGTATTTAGCAGAAACTTGGCTTCAGATCAATACCAAGTGTTTGCAAACCATTTCTTTATTTATTTTTAAATCTGGCCAATAATTGCAGGTCTCTCTCCCCTCCATGACACTTGTTAACATACACCCAAGTCACTTCAAAAAATTATATAATATTTCAGCAATCCAAATTTTCATGTAAAAATGAGTCTTTGGAAGTAACAGAAACACAAAAAAAGATTTTTTGGGAATTGGCTGTTACTTTATTTCTGAATCTTTCAATTGGTTGGTGAAATTCACATTGTACTGGCTTAAATTTATCATGAATTTGCAACGTGTCACTGTGTTTTCCATCTACTGAGAATTTGCTTTCTCTGTTAAATAGCATGTTACTATGAAGTGTTTGCATAAACCTAGGTTATAAAATTGAAATACTACTTGTTAAACGTAAGTAGTGCTTGTGCATCTTTAGATCACATCCAGGGCTTTTCTGTTATCATTTATCACTCCATAGCAGAGTACTGAGAGTAGAACTTTAAAAACAAAGCAAAACAACACACTAACATTTTGAAGAATGTACATTATTTTCCTGAGGACAGTGTGTACTTCTCTGACGCTCCATCCAAGTACCGCAAATAGCAGCAGAATTGTCTGTAGATTTATTAGTTAGTTTATCAGTTTGCAAGCTCTGGAGCAGTTTTGCATTTTAGGACAGAAAATCTCTGTGCAGCTGTCACAGAATTGCTGAGGAAACCTATGGGGCTCTCTGTGTTGTTTCTGAGCTTAATCCTATTGACACCAACATTCAAGGTGAGGCTGCATCAATACTAAATATAGTAGGAGAATCATGTCGTTTTTTTCTTTTTTTCTTTTTTCTTTCTTTTTTTTTTTCCAAATGACTGGCTATAGTATGTTTAATATCCCAAAATGGTGTTTGCACTCTTGTCTGCCAGACACACTTCTGGCTCATGTTGAGCTTGATGTTGTCAGTATCCCCAGATCCCTTTCTACTGAGCTGTTCTCCAGCCACTCATATCCCAGTCTAGACCAGTGTCTGGCATAACTCCATCCCAGGTGCAGAACCTGGCATTTACCTTTGTTGAAGCTCATGCCATTGAAAATTGCCCAACACTCCTATTTATCTAGTTCCCTTTGAAAGTTCTCTCATCCCTTGAGAGAATCAACACCCCCCAGTTTGGTGTCATGAGCAAGCTTGTTGAGGGTGCATTCTATTCCTGCATCCTAGTCATTGGCTACATTCAATGGTTCTATCAGCCCTAGAACTGAGCCCTGGGGACAACTGCTTGTGACTATCTGCCAGTCATTTCAGACTTCATAAGTCTGTCAAAATTCTGGGCATGAAACTTTCAAGAAAAAGTATGTATCCAATTTAATTTATATTCTAGATACTTCAGCCAAGTTAGAAAAGCCTTTCATTTTCCAAGAAAAGAAGCAAGCAAAAACACCTATGATCTTTTTTTTTTTTTAAATGCTGCAGATACCCCTCGTTATTAAAGCAGACAATGGAACTTTAGCTAAAATATGACTTTTGGGTTAGACCTTCAAGGACTAGTATGAAGCTTGAGAAAGGGTAGTAAGTATCTGTAAGTAAGTAAGGTAGTAAGTTGTCTGTATGTCCCCTTTTGAGCACTGAAATTAGGCACTTTATCCTGCAGGCTCACTGGTTCTGTCTCAAATAAATTAAATATTTTTTTTTTCTGTGAATACCTTTGTTTGATATTAGAATCAGAGAATATCCCAAGCTGGAAGGGGCCCACAAGGATCGCTGAGTTCAACTCCTGGTTCCACACAGCACCACCCCAAAATCGGACCCTACGTCTGAGAGTGCTGACCAAATGCTTCTTGTACTCCAGCAGCTTGGAGCTGTGCCCACTGCCCCGGGCAGCCTGTTCCATGCCTACTGCCCTCTGGGGCAAAACAGTTTCCTGTCTCCCAGCTGCCCCTCCCCTGACACAGCTCCATGCCGTTCCCTCAGGCCCTGTCGCTGTCACAGAAAGCTCAGCGCTGCCCCTCCGCTCCCTGTGAGGAGCTGCAGCCGCCATGAGGCCTCTCCTCAGCTCCTCTGCTCTGGGCTGAGCAAATCCAGGGACCTAGCCTCTCCTCATATATCTTGCCCCCTGGACACTTCACCAACCTTCACAACCAGCCCTTTTGTCTTCTAGGGCACACTGCTGACTTGTAGTCAGCTTTCCATCAACCTAAACTTCCCAGATACATTTCTGTAGAGCTGCCCTCCAGCATCTGATCCCCTCTCTCTACCTATATCCAGGATTTCCCCATCCCTTGTGCAGAACCTGGCACCTGCTCTTATTAAACTTACTGTGACTGGAGAACGCGCAGCCCTCTAGTTTGTCAAGATCTTATCTTATTTACGTACAAGAACGAATTTCTGCCTTCTGATCTAAGAAAAAACCAAGAATAGGAACCAATTTTCTTATTCAGAAATAATGAACTTAAAAAATAACAGCCTTGTAACTCTTTTCATGTTTGTATATATATATAAAAGCAACATACGTTACTGAATATAGTGAGTGGTTGCCTCCAAATATGACAAAGGTGCTTGCTTATTATTTTTCTGTTTTAAAACCTGACTAGAAGCAACAAGTGCTCATTCATCTGTATAGCATAATTTGAACTTGTTGAGACATGGCATATAGTGTATAGCCCCCAGAGAATGAATGTATTTCTGAAAGAAAGAATTTCACATCATGACAACTCATTGACTTCTATTTCATAGTTTGATTTGATATACAGGAATTAAATTTACATCCTTAGCAAAAGCAAACAACAACAAAAACCCCAAACCACAATAAAACAAAAAAACCCTAAAAACAGCACTCAAAGTCAGAAAGAAAAAGAAAACAAAAAAACCCACAACCATTTTTGATATTTATATGTTGCATAATAAATGCATTAACATTCAGTTTTCAGGTACATCATGTAGATATAGATAGATTCTCATGCAAGAGCAGTAACTTCCTTTTCTAAAGGGCAAATACACTGATTTTGAAAATAAATATCTTAAACTCAGTTTTCTTCATTTTAGGATGGGGACATTATGAATTTATATATAATTTATTGGCCTTAAAAATGAGCTACTAAACCTTTCAAGTTCTATATTTATTAAATAATTCAAATTTCCATCAATGCAAAGAAATTATGTTAAGTCCTGTGTATAACACAATGTAGTAATAAATTGAAGATGACACCTCTTATTAGAGTAACTGAAAATATACTGTAAGAAGACTCCCATTTCTTCCTACTCTGTGGTAATAAGTATACCTTGCTGATTCTTTATTTTCTTTATTTTATATAATTTCCTGTTCAAGATTTGTGATACAGAATTGATATTATAGACAGTGGGATAACATCATATTTTTTCAGCTTTTTTTAGACCTGTATGGTGGAGGTGCTCTTCTCTTCTCTTCTCTTCTCTTCTCTTCTCTTCTCTTCTCTTCTCTTCTCTTCTCTTCTCTTCTCTTCTCTTCTCTTCTCTTCTCTTCGCTTCGCTTCGCTTCGCTTCGCTTCGCTTCGCTTCGCTTCGCTTCGCTTCTCTTCTCTTTTGAAAGCCCTTCAAGCAAGAGAACCTGTGTGATTCCTGAGGAGTTATCAGGAGTTGCTGAGTTTCTGGAAGGCCACGGGACTCAAAAGGTGACCTGATAAAAAAAATGAGGAAAGGTTCAGTGCACGAGTTTGCTTTGTCAGAGTTTAACAAACACTAATATTATCCCTGGTGAAACTCTGTGGTTTTGAGAATTGTAATTTTCTGTCAAAAATCCATTTCACTTTCTTATGGTCTTTTTGGAAAACGAGAGGTTGTAACTGAAAGTGCTTTTGAAGTGAGTATTTTTCCTTGATTTTCCTGAGGCTTGATCTACAGCACATGCTATTCTTCTCATATCCCAGCTCTCTGCCATAAACATTTTTCTTCATGTTACATGAAATATTAATTTTGATGCTAGAAGTAATATAAAATGTATGGAATTTAATAGTAGTCTGTAATATTTATTTCATTCACTTTAACAACAGTTGTACACAGATATACTACCTTGTTTATCTGTGCAGTTTTTTACTACAGGGATTTATTCAGAAAGTATATAGCTCTAGTAATTGTTGTCAAGTATTTCTAGAGATAAGTTTTCAACCATTTCTAACATGGCTATCATCTGACACAAGAGCTCACAAATTACCATGATGTAGTATGTACTTCTGAACAACCATATTTTTCAAAGTTTCTGAATTTTTTAAGCTACCTACCTCCTTCAAGCCCTTACATTTATGTGTCTGTATAACATAGATATCACTGTATTTGCATACTAGTGTAAATCAAAAGTCACTTCATTAAAATCAGTGATGGTAGATGAGAATAAAACTAGTGTGAGATATGACTGCTATATACCCATAGAACTTAATAAATAAATAAATAAATAAATAAATATGAGATGTAGACTATAGCAACATCGTCTTAAATTAATGTCTATATTTCATATTCATCTTCCATTACTGGTGTTGCAGATAAACTTCTCTGGCCAGTACTTTGTCGCATCATACACTATGAAAGTAAATGAATTGCATGCTATTGGTAGGCTACTGCAGAATTATACACTAGTCCAACTTCTGTCTCCAAACAGGATCACTTAAAAATTAAAACATTTTTCTGAGAGCAATACTTTTGGAACTCTGGCACTGTGGGGCCTTGACCACTGACCTGGGGAGCCTGCTCATGCCCGACCACCCTCTGATGAAGCATCTTTTCCTAACACCCAATCTGATCCTCCTCTGACACAGCTCCATGCTGTTCCATTGTAGTCATACTGTCACCAGAAAGCAGAGGTGAGCACTGCCACTCTGCTCACCTCATGACTAACTGTAGGCTGTCATGAGGCCTCCCCTTAGTTTCCTCTTTTCTAGGCTGAACAAACAAGCTTCTCCTCATCTAGAGGTGTCTCTTTGATCCTTAAAAAAATTCATCAGTATCATCATCCCATCTGAGTGACCTATAGTAGATTTCCATCATGACATCCTCTTTATTTGCTTGTCCTTTAATGCTTCTTCAGAGGCTCTAGAGTTGTTATCACCAACTCCAGCCCCTCCCTCTCACACAGTGCCACTCCCCCTTGCCCTTCTGAAAAGACCAAATCCATCCATTGTAACACACCTGATACAGGTATCTTCTCACCAGGTTTTGCTTATGCCAGTGATGTGGGACTTTGGGACTAAGTCAAGAATTCTAGCTTAGTTTGCTTGTACCTCATGCTGCATGCATTGGTGTAGAAACATTTCAAATGTGCATTATGGAACCCAGCACCTCATGGAGCAGATTGAGAGATCTTACTAGCACATGATTCATCCAGTTTTGAAGGGCTGTCCTAGAGATTATCATTGGTAAGTCTGGTTTTATCCTTTTCTCTTTTTCAATTTATAGATCAGACTTATTAATTTCTGCATAAAGTTTCTTTTTCCCCTCTGAGAATGGTACATCCCATCAGGCACCAGTAGGCTTGACATTGTGCAGACCATCCCATGGTTGGCAAACCAAAAATTGTGCTGGTGACACCAGCCTCAGAGCCATGTACTGATCAGCTGGATCTGCCTGTTCCTTTCAATGTTTTTCTCCAAAACAGCACTACCCATGCCCTGATTCTTTAACCAAGTATCCCAAGGCCCTGAAATCCCCTCTGACTGTCTCTGCATTTTTCATTTATTTATTTTATTTTCTACTTCATTGTTGCCAACATGAAAAAACAATCCTGGATAATAATCAGAGGGCTGCACAAGGCTTGTGAGATTTTTAGTCTCTTATGTGGGCCCTAGAAAGGCAGTAGGCTTCTTTTTTTGTGTTGGATCTGATAAAGTCCTCTTTTCTCCTCAGAAGGGAGTCACATATGGCAACAACTCTTCTTTTTTTCTTGATGGAGGTAGTCATGGTAGGGGGGACAGTGTAGCCCTAGGTGACTCTGCCAACCTGGATGGGCCTTTGTCCACGTCATCTTTTGCCTGTCCATCAAGTTCCAGAGCCTCATACCTGTAGTATGAGGGCAGCTGAGAGAGTGAGTTGGGGAGGGAGACATTTTGCATACCAACACTAGCAGAAACCTGCTTCTATTCTCAGACTTGTAGGGTTTCTCCTTTGTCTTGGAGGTGAGAGGGCAAGGGATCCTTCATTTCTTGTGCGGTGGCTGCCTGATGCATCCCAGGGATGGCAGAGTGTGATTCCACCAGTCAATCTTCTCTGACTTCATTATCCTTCTCAGCCTCTGCCCACCTCCTCCTGAAGCCCTGTCACCAGGCTGAGCAGTACTGCTACCTGGGCACACCTCCCACAGGTGTGCTCACTGCTGCCATCAGACACCAACAGAAAGCTCAAGCATAACCTGCAGTCTGAGACTTGGGTTGCCACATGTTCCCTGGAGAGATTTATTTGTGTATCTGCATTGGTTCCTGTGGCTAGAGGGCACAGCTTTCTTTAGGTGGATCCCATGACTAGAGCACCCTGTGAGTGTGTTACAACCACCCTTGGAAGTGACAGAGTGACAGTGCCCTCCATGTGTAAACTGCAGCACCATATCCTGTTTTCTAGCTTTCAGCAGAGCTCACCTACTTGAACCAGAGCTTAGTCAAACCTCAGCTGTGAGCTGTTGTTGCTTACAAGCCAATTTTCCCTCTAGCTAATTCTCAGCATTGATTCCTACTGGTGGTATAGACTGGTCATGCTGGGGTTAGGCAGCAGTTATTCCCTACAGCAACAAAATGGAACAGAGAGGAAAACAAAAGTACTATGTTTTAAGGTTAATTTATTTCGTCTTCCCCAAGGAAGATTAGACTTCCAGTGCTGCCTCAAAACATACCAATAAGCTAAAATACAATGTTTAGAATGGTCCTGTGCTTGCTGCTGAAAATTTCTTCACTGGCAAGGGAATGACAATGACATCTCTAGCCTGCTGGGCAAACTATGTGGTGCCAAACTGGAAGCCTGGAGACAGCCAAGGGCTGAATGAGATTTTAAAGTTTAAAACTGTGCAGTTCCTCACAAAAAAGATTGCATTTCTAGTAGTAATTCCTTGGCAAGAACATAAATGAATAATATATGCTCTGCAAAAGAGAACATAGCAAAGGGATGGCAGAGCAAACCTGAAAATGATTGCAATACTGTTGTGACACAGTGATGTAACATGTAGATGCCATTTCAAACAAACCAAGAGAGTTTTCTAAGGTCTACAGAACATGAGTAGCTTCAGAGGAAAGCCACATTTCTGACATATGAATAGGAACAGCAGTAGAAAGATGATAAAGTGAAGAGCACTGATTTTCAGAATCCGTAGTGTTTTCTAATGTCTTTTCACATCCTGCTACTGAATTACACAGCAACAATATTCACTGCATGAACAAGTTCTCAAAAGCCTGTTGTCAATTTGTGGTCTTGACTATAACACAACTGTACAGCGTAGGATGAAAAAAGAGCCATTCTGATCACTCCTGAAGTGGCAGACATCTTAATGTGGCATTTAACAACTTCATAGAGGTATAGTTATCCTAGTGGCAGGTCATAGATGTCAAAGTGCCAACCCTTCTAAGTGCTCCACCAGGAAACACATAAATTTTGGAGCCTGCTCTGCCAGCTGCAGCTGCTAGCATCATATTCTAGTAATGAGCCCTGTGAGCTTGCTGGTGTTAGAAATGTGCAAAGGCTGCATTATCTGAATATGTGTCTTTTTCTAGCCAAGAGAGAAACTGGCTAGTCTTGGCTTCTTAACTTACAGTAGCATTCTGGAAATAAAAACACTGAAAAATGTCAATGAACCAGGAGAGAATCTATGGATTCATTATGTGCTGGAGAGGAAAACTTCTAGAGCTTTCTAGATATCAAGACAAGAGTGAAAGAAAGAGTCTGACCCTTAAAACTAGAAAAAAAATGCAGAGACAAAGAGTGAGATTTGAGAAAGCCTAAAGATGAAGATGCAGAGAATGATGACTCAGGAAGAAGAGAACTTGTGGAAAAGGAGAGAGTAGAAAAAGGGACTAAAGGGAATAAAGAAAAAATGGAAGAACACAATGAAAAAAAAAGGAAACTAGGAAATGCAAACAGTGATGGAAATGAGTTGTACAGGTCAGAAAAAAAGAGTGGGAGAAGTAAGATAAGTAAAGGAAAGCTGAGTCACAGACTCACGGAACCACAGAATGGTTTGGGTTGGAAGAGACGTTTAAGAATGTCTAGTTTGAACCCCCTCCTATAGGCAGGGACACCTCCCTCTAGACTAGGTTGCTCAAAGCCCCTGAACAGAAATAGAAGTTAGTCCTGAAGTCTCTGTGCATCCTTTTCCTGCAGAATGATGCTGAATCAGTAAAACACAAGATTGCATGGCAGAGGGGAATGTCGGCTTACAGCTCACACTGATAAGTGCAAGAGCAGCACAAGTGTGCTTCTTGTGACACATGACAAAAATTGCAAAATACTTGTCTGAACTTATGACTTAGGACTTACATAGCCACATTGCCATCAAAATAATAAACATGACCAACAAAAGTATTTGGAAGTGCAACCAAACCAGCATGCTTAGTGTTTTATTCTTTGGTGAACATTTACGTAAGACCGATTTTGGCCAAGGGGATGTAGCCATATATGACTGAGAAACATCCTGGAAAATGGTGTTTACTTACAATTTCTATTGCAGAGGAATTTTTTTTTGTTCTAGACGGTAGGGCTTACACAGTCATTTCTGACCTTTTGCCTTCATCCTCAGTAGCTGTCACTATCTTGAACAGAGTGCTTCCTTTGTTCACCGCAGTAGCCCTTTCCATGGAAGATTTTACAAGCAGGAGAGCAGAAAATGATCCTTTTAATCCAACTCAAAACTGAGCGTCAGTGACTGAACCACTAACCTTCTTTTGGCACTGACAAGTGTTACTCATCAAGTTTGGCCATACACATGACCCACTAAAGATCTATTTGCAAACTTTTCCAGTTCTTCTGCCATTCCTTTCAACTAAGTTTTATTCCCCTGTGAAGAGGAAATCTTTGTGATTAGACAGTATAGAAACATAGAGCCTTAATAACCTTTGGCATAATCTACGCATACTATGAAATGCTTGCTAGGTGATTTTGCAAGCTTGGTCAGGCAGAGTGCTGAAGAGAGTTTGTATGAGCACACAGAAAATAGATCATAATTTTAAATTACTGGTTTATGGCTCCAGCATTTGCTTATTTCTATTTTCCAATGAGTTTTTGAGATGATGGCAGAGAAATGTTAGCAGATTGTTTTAGAAATAAATAGTAGCTTGAACGAAAAATAAAATTGGCAATTTCAGAGGAAAGCATGAGCTCAGTGTGAAGAATGTCACTAGTAGGACTCATTTTGAAAGATGTCACCTGCAGTAAAAGGAGGACCATTTAAAACATTGTGCTGAGGCACTGCTCCAGCTCTGGCTCAGGGGAAAGTATATTACCTACTGAATTATGACCACCATCTTGTTCAGCATCCTGTTTAAAGAAGGGATTTTCTCTTTGCACTACGAAAGGAGAATGAAGACTTCCAATAAAAAAGGTGTCTACATAGATATCTACATGTCAGCTGAACTGCCCCTGATAGCCTGTGTTTAAAAGATTTAAGGAATTAATTCCTTTAAGGAAAATATAATGAATTTTGAAGTTATACAATACATATGAAATTACTGTGGGATTTGAATTAATCTTGGCCCCACAGAATCAAGGGATGTCAATGACGTTTTGGAAAGATGGAAGAGAAGAAATGGCAAAGGAAAGGAAAGATGAAGAAAGGAAGAGAAGGGAGGAGGTATAGATACAATGGAGAGGTCTCGAATGTCTGGACTGTTTGGTTTTGGCACCATACAGGAAAAAGGGTGTCAGAAGTAGTTGTGATCTCCTTCATCCCATTTCATTCTCTGCTGTCATCATCTCAGATCTACTGAAAACAATTGAAAAGACTAGGACATTTGAGACCTTGAAGTAATTTATTGCTTTAAGCATCTACCTAAATAGTTTAAAGAGTGTTTTCTAATGATTTTAAGCTGTTTTCGCAATCTTTTATTTAGATTTTATTGGTAATCATATTAGCAGTATTTCTGGTTATGCTGATCCTTTAATCCAGTGTGTACTGGTATTGAACTTCTATCACAGGAGACAAAAATTAAATTTATAAAATTGTTTTTTTGGTGATGACTATCTATCTAAACTACGTGTTCAAAAATTACATCACAGACATGTGAATGTTAGCTCTTAAGCACAGGGTATTGTGGAGATGTTGGATTCTCAGAAAATCCCTGTCCAAGGATTACAGATTCAGGAAATATGCTATTTAGTGCTTAGGAAACAGGCCTAGTTGCTATATAGAAAAACCAAGTGTAAGACTTCTGAAAATTTTTAATAAAGATGATATAATTAGTCATTAATCTTCCAGTTTCAAAATTTATAATCTGGCTAAATCCATCTATATTTATAGGTGGTTAAGCTATGGACCCCTACTCTTTCCTCTCACCTTTTTTTTTTTCTTCTTTTAGTGCATGATTTTGATGAAAACTGTTACCACCTGCCTGAAAGATAATCTTGCAATGGGGCAATTCAGGATAAAACCGTCCCTCTTTAATACACCACTAAACTGTGCTCAGGGTGTTGGGGGAACCTGTCCAGAACATGTTGCATGTGTTCAGGGAGCAGTAGGAAGTAATAGGTGACGCTGTATGGGGGTTTCAAAAAGAGATCAAGAGGCAGAAATTTTCTGCGAAATTTTACTCTCTGCAGTGGCTGGGGGGGATGCAATCTGATGTGATTCAATGTCAGATTTATACACCCACATATAAATGTCTCTCTGTCAGTTGAGATCTTAGTAGAGACCTTGGTTCTTCTTCAGTTGTCTCCACATATACTGCTTTTACTATTTCAGATATTATGTGACTTTTTGCTTGGCCACAGACTCTCCTCTGAAAGTGGGGAACACCTTATGGGACTTGTGTCATATTTGAGAATTTCTTATACACTCTCTGGCATCTCAAATGACAACAGTTACTTGTGGGTAGACAACTGAATTGAGCTTCTGGGTTGCTCTCCAGACACCATTGTATTCACTGACTAAAATCATGGATTAGACACTTAAAATGCATGTAGACATTTACTTGGTTTATTTTTCAGCAGATTATACCTCTCATATGGAAGATGTCAGGAAGACAGGAATCTGTAATGTAGCCTATTACCTTGTAATGTTATCTGGGGAAAATAACAAAGCAGAAGACTTGAATTGAAGCAAACCTACAGAAGGATAAATCTGTTTTGACCTATTTCTGGTGTAAACTGATCCCTGGTAGTTGCCTGTTCTGCACTTTAGCTGACCTGGACTGAATAACAGTAGCACATTCCCTGATCTATGCTGTTTGTTTCTTTATATTATTAAGTAGCTTCAGCAGGCATTGTTCATGCAGATAATCTCCTACATTGTAAGAGGAAATGCAAAGTGAATGGGACATCTCAAATCCCTGCCTAAACTGCATATTGTAATTTTTCCAACAAAACTGTGTAAGACGAACATGGTAGGATTAATTTCAGTTATCTTTTGAAATATACAGTGTGGGTCCCTACTACCTGGCTTATCACCTCATGTTCCCTTCAGAGAAAAGAGAAAAAGTCATTCCTGGGT
Source organism: Gallus gallus (assembly GCF_016699485.2). Taxonomy (NCBI): domain Eukaryota; kingdom Metazoa; phylum Chordata; class Aves; order Galliformes; family Phasianidae; genus Gallus; species Gallus gallus. The sequence goes on along the minus strand of NC_052532.1, from coordinate 24,371,058 downwards.
AAAATTCACCCCATCCTATTATTGACATCTACAATTAATCATACTCTAGAATTATTATGATACCCTACATGTCTTTGTGGTCTATAACAAAAAAATATAGCACAGCTCAGAAAGTAGATATCTGTATTTCAGATGGCTAAAATTCATTGAAATGAAATAATCCTCAGCAGTTTGCCTCTTCAAGAGGTGTTTCCACTTTGGGAAGAATGGTAAAGATGATACTATTTATTTTCCTCACAAGATTTAATAGTGTGTAGCAAACACAGCTGATTTGTTCCAAATGCAGACAACTTTAGGGGTTATACAGGCTTCTAATAAGTTGTAACTTGCTGTTGAGAGTGAACCACATTTTTGTCTTGATTGGGATAGTAAGAAAGAGAGTGACTGTATCAGAATTAAACTTGGAGAATACTGACGGAACAAAGGTATCCCTGTGGTGCCACAGAGAGAGGAAAACTCAACCATCCATTGCAGTAAAGTACAAAACTGAGTGGGGTACTTGGACAGTGCTCCAGAAACACTTACAGAAGTGGGTTTGTGTCTGCTTGTACTATCTAACATTGGCTCTGGTTGTAAGATATCTGATTCATTTTTCTACATTACAAAAAACAAAAAACAAAAAACAAAAAACAAAAAACAATGTACCCTATGCTATTTCTGTTTTATTCTAATGGAGACATAAATCTTTGCCCCAGTGCAACATATTAAAGTGAAGTTTGAGTGACTAAAATTGCTGGGACAGAATGTTCTACATTTCCATAAAGTGTTCATTCAATTTTGAATGAGCAAAATATTTTCTCACAGATGCAACGCACAACATTTCATTTTCAATATTTATATATTACGTTCTTTTGACAAGTAACAGACAGTGTGTAGTAAGCTATGCTATTATCTTGTAAAATAAGTTGCCAACTATGTATTTAAAGAGACAAAAAATGTCTTAATTAGAAGATATTTTCTGTTTTGTAAGAATTTCTCAGAATGGATCTGTGAGGCATTCATTGCAATGGAGGTTAAAAGAATGCCAATTTGCTGTTTTCTGAGATGTACAGCAGCTGTTCTTGTAGAACAAGTGTAGCAGGTTGCTGACTGGATCAGTACTACATTCGTAACCTTTTTTTCATTTTGAGGGTAAAATTTTTGTTGAAAAGATAATGGCAAAGGATAAAATTGCTGGGTGCTGTGTTTACTGTTTTACAATGAGTTCTGTAGATGCGTTCAAGTTTTTCTAACTGACATGCCTGCAAACTTCATAGAAGTTGTCTATTTCTTACATACTATAAACCACAGTAACAGGCCTGTTGATCAATAAATGATCTCAGGCAAAGTTTCATTCATTTTAAATGCTGATGAAATGGACACGTGAACCTTTTGCTTCCTTATCTGTAACTACCTGGAGCATGAAACAGTAGTTCTTTTGAAGATTCACAAGGATGTAAAATCCAATTCAGCTCCTCATTGCTATGTTTTAATTTCAAAGTCTAATAGGAAGCATAGCTTTTCTCTGGAGCATGTAGAAGAAAGAAGAGATCTGAGGAGGAAGAAAATACAATTTTCAAATAATTTATGTAGAAGTACAGAAGTTTAATATATGTACCTGGGATGTAAATGGCTGTTTGATGTCTGGATTGCATTCAAATGCAGCATATGCAGCAAGTTTCAAAGTCTGATTACTTTTCACAGTATACAAAGAACTTTCCACAGTGCTTTGGTTAACCTATGTTCAAGGTCTCTGTTTTATTAAATAACACAGTGTTTTTTGAGTCACATTTTTGTTCTTACCTCTTAACATTCCCATCATTTCTTCCTCAGATATATAATGGTGTAACAGATATTCTTGGACCAAACTCTGTTTTTTGATGCCAGTGAGATTCAATTTCTAGACTCTAGTGCTCTTTGGAGCTACAACAGGGGTGGCCTATATTCTTCTATCTAGCAAAATTATAATAAACATGAAAATGTAAGAGTGGCAAAATCTCCTATATGATGTGAAGAAAAGCACTTCAAGAGATAGGAATCCCAGAAAAGAGAAGAATAAGGAGAAAAGGATTTATGAACAGAAAGATTGAGATGGGGGTAATAGAGGAAAATTTAGAAAACTAATATAGGTCCCAGGTATTTTGGAGAAGGAAAAAGAAAAATGATAAAACAGAATTACTGAAGTGTCTCCAGTAACAGTAGGCTATATTACTACAAAAAGAAAAAGCAAAACCCTGAGCTAAACTTGAAAAGTAGTAGATGGGAAAAAGAAATGGGAGGGGCTCAGAAGTCATGGTAGTAGTTTAAGTTGCCTACCTATAGGGAATAGTCCATATGGTGCCCATTCATCCACACTCTTGCAGTTCACAGCCTGTTGTGCAGTTATTATTTTTGTGGATCAGGCTATGGAGTGAACTGCTCAGAATTATGAAATATATTCAGATGATTCTTACATGTCATAACATCCTTTCAAGATGGCTGGGGACAGAAGAGGAACATTTCGGCAAAGATATGATATGTGAAATAGAAAAAGATTAGAAAGGGGTATTAAAAGGTAAGGCCACGGGAGCAGTGGCTAGTGCCAGCTCCATTCAATCTGATTTGCAAAAATGTGAACAATGTTGGATACTTTTCTTTAATGGACTCCTGCTTTAAGAAGGAATTGAAGGAATAATCCATTCTTTTGAAAAAACAAAAACAAGCAAATGAACCAAAAGCATCAACATCTTTGGCTATAATTGCTTTGTCACTTCTCAACTCATTGCATCAGTGGGTGTTCAGTGCTTGGGAGATTCAAAGAATCTGTAGTAGAGGACCCAGTAGCAAACTACATCCATATGTAGAATTGATTGGGATTATCTAAAGAGCAGATACAACATCCAGAGGAAGGTATGGTTAAAGGTAACATTGCACATGGAGGGAGCTACTCACTGGTGTCACAGAACATCACTTGGATTGATTTAGGGCTGAAGAACTAAACTCTAGAATGAATCTCCAGTGTGCACTTGTTTGATCTTGTTTCCTCTCTGGTAAATGCATAAGTGGCATACTAAAATTGCTCCTCTGAAATGGATGCTTGTTACATGATTTAATTCTCTACCTGAAAGTACTTAAATACTTCAGCAAGTTTATGAGTTTGCTTTTTCCTCACCCTTGAGGAATGAAACACGGCAACTGTTCATGTATCTGTATGTAGGACATAAGAACATGCATTCTAACAAGCCTATCAAAGGAGTATGAGTGTCAAACCTCCATACACTCCTTGTTTACAGGGCCAGTCACACACTCAGTGGAGCTAGACTGCACTAGTCTGCACAGTTAGAAGAATGATATTTTTCTGGTACAGAGTCACATTATCTAGGAGCTATAAAGCAAATATCTGCAAGCTAAAGTTATCTCAAAATGTTCTTTCAGTTGGTATTTGATTTTACTAGTGTTCACATTCACCACCACACAAATACTGTTGCTTTGCCATGTTATATTGGTGGAATACCATAATTAATATGGAATTTTTTTGTTCCTGCAGTATGACTTAGGCTTGATATGGCCAATAAATCTTTTCTGGTCTAAATCATGTCAAATCATGGCATAATTCTTAGCCTACTTAAATCCTTACTACTCTGTATTGGTCTATAATGTTCATCAGTAAAATGCTTTGAGTGGGACTGGTGATCAAGTTGTGATCAAGTCTCAGCACTAAGCACTATTTCAAAATTTACATTTCTTCATAGTTTATTGTGTGCTAATTGATAAAATATATCGATAATCTAACTTTTTTTAATTAGAGGATTTACATGAGTCTTGAAAGCAAATCTTGCCTTCTTCCTTGTCCTTTCCTAACTTTTTTCTTCTTTAGCAGGAGGGAAAAATACTGTTTTGACAATAAAAGTATTTGACAGTATGCAGGAGTGACTTCATGCTAAATAGGTTATATTCTTTTACATTGGGTTTCGGAAACAAAAGCAAACACATCAGTGATTTTATGTCATTCTCTGCAAGACAGGAAAGAAATGCACAATTAACATCGCCAGCAGCCTTAAAAGCTTCTCTCCCAGCAAGAAAAACCATGTAATAAAACCCACAGCTCAATTTCTTACAAGCTAAAGCATTTTTGGTTTTCATGTTTGCTCACATAATTTTAATAAATAAAATACTTCTGAAATTGTTACCATGACCAACTCCAGAATGTGATATTTTGACAAAACTGCACTTCTCATGCTTCATGCAGTATTGAGAAGGGAGAACCCAGATTTTTTGCAGTCAAAGGATGTTATTTGCTTTATCTTCTCTCCTTCAGTATTCAGGATATTCCTGTTATGTGTGGATAGGACAGTGAAGCCTTGCTCAGAATTCCTGTGCTGTTCAGTTACTGAACTTCTGCTGAGTGGGGTTTTCAGAGTGTTTAATGAAGATCTAAGATATAAAATAATCATTGCATAACATAAAAATCGCAGCTTAATAAAAAGAAAATAACAAACAAATGCTTCAGCAGAAATATTCCTTTATTTCAATGTTGTCATGCATAAACACCATGCTTAACATAAATACTGGAATTCAAGGTGGCTCATTATATAAATGTTCCCTTGTAAGAACATTGGGAAAGTGAAAGGTTCCCTTTTATACCTAACTGTAAGCTGTTTGCCAATTACAAATTTTTCACTGAAACACAGTGATGTATTCCATGCATACAAGGGGAACGTTGCACTGAAAATGCAGATAGTATCTTCTGAAATGAGGAAAAAATACCAATATTGTCAGTAAAAACAACACTGATGCTGCAGCAGCAGACAGAAAACAAGTGTTAGCAATGTAAGCAATTTAGCAATCTAAGTTTTACTGGCATCAAGGCTTTAGGAATAAAGGAGAAGATGATTAGAGCTTCAGCAAATCATAGAATCATAGAAACATAGAATCTTTGGAGTTGAAAGAGACCTTTAAAAATCATCTAGACCAACTGCCCTGCAATGAACAGGGAAATGATCAGGAAGGTTTCAATGCTGTGTGTCCTTTATGCGGCAGTATGTCTGGGGGACACTGACAAAGCCATAGCCTTAGTTGTGTGATTTCTGGCTGTTCTAAGGATATTTCATTGCACCTGGGATGATAGGCCTCTTCTAGAGAAGACACTGAACATTATATGACTTACCTGGGTAAGTCAAATTATTACAAAGAAAAGATTTGTTGAAGACTGTGCAGAATCCATCCCTACAACTACTCAGGTTTCATGCTTTTCTTATTTGACCAAAGAATACCCTCCAAAAAGGTGTAACACCGCTATACCAGTTTCTTATGTGTCAAGGCTCTTTCTAGCCAAAAGAGAAAAAGTGCTCTGCTTATTCTTAAAAACTTAAGGTTTGTATGCAGAGGCTTTATTACACATTCCTCTGTATTTCAGAAGCCAAATACATCCTTTTATCATTTCAACCAGCTAAGATTTCAGCTGAGCTGGAGCAGTAGCTGAAAAATTTATGAACAATATAATCTCATTTACAAATGCTGCAATAAAATCTCCTATAAGTAGATTACATATTCCTATTTTCATACCTAACTATAAGGAAAAATAAAGAAAAGGAGAAAAAAGCACCCATTGAATTCTGTACAAAAAAAGACTTATTGGGGGCTCCTTTGAGAAATAAAAATAAATATATATGTCTTTTAGCCCAAAAGAGACAACTCCCATGTTTTATTAAAAAAAAAAATTAGAAATAACTTGGCAATGAACTTAGAAACACTTAAATATTAATTAAAACATCAACTATATGTCAGAAGAAAACAATTTTTCACAATTACTTCAACTGTTTTGTTCCATTAAAGCAGTTTAGTGAGGTCAACACAAATTTGGTCAATCAGACCAGAGCTGTCCTTTGTTGGTGCAATCAGTTCAGGCTAAAACATTCATTTCTAAGCATATGCCGTTGCTGCTCCATGTTGCGCAGCCAGTCTGGGCTACTGGCTCACTCTCAAAAGCTGCTGTTGGCAGCAAGAAATCCAGAAGGGCTCACACAGAACTGGCTTTGCTTTATAGTAGCTGGTGTGAGACCTGACTTTGAAGGAAGGTGGAACAGCACTAGGCAAAGTGGCTGATGCATAGACTAGCTGCTAGCCCTAAGAGTCTCCTGACTGGGCAAGAAATGTGCCCCTTTGCATGTTGTATGCTTAGACGACGGTATGGAGATTGCTCCATTGTGTTGCTGTGTTTCAGATTAGTCCACCACAGAGTGCTATGCCTACATGGGTTTGGTTACGAAGAAGTGACATGAAGCACAATGCCCAAACTCAACACTACGGTTGAATGCTTGAGGTTATGGTGGGAACAGCTATAGCCATCCAGTTCAAGCTTGAAGGATGAATGAGATTTAAATGATCAATGAAGTGAGGGGCAAATAGTAAGCAAACCTGGGTATACACATAGCAATGCATCAGAGAATGTCTAAAATATTACCTTAACAGTGATTAGTAAAAAATCTTCTTTCCAAGCACAGTGCAAGCTTCACAAGGAATTAATAACCTAAACAAAGCCTTTCACTCAGTCTATGAAAGGAACAGCTAGTAAGAATAATAACAGTGATCAAGCAAACAGCTTAGAAAAATTGCAGTTTGTAATTTTACCATAGCTACACTTTGCACTGCTTGTCAGGCTGGTTATTTGAATATGTGCGGTAGTTTGTTTGAACAAAACTGTGAATATTGATCAAATATGCAGAGAAGAATGAAGATATGCACATAAAAATTTTTATTGCCTTCCTCTTTGAAACCAGAGCTTTCCTCATCATCTGAAAATAGTATTTTTTGTTGGATAAAAGCCATGAGAAATCTGAAATATGGCAATGACCAGACTCTAAACTGCATGTAATGAACAAACTAATTTCTACTCAAATAATAGTGGATACCACTACTTATTTCCAATATTTTTTTCTGAAATCTCATTTTAAAATTTCAGTATGTAACAGTAAGCTGACACCATAATTTTAAACATGCTGTGTTAATCTCATCACTGTATTTCATGAACTTTGTTCCTACAGAAAATAAAGGAAGTCACTTAAGTTACGTCTTTACCACAACACTGTATTTTTCAGTGGTACGAGGACTGTTCTGAAAGTAATGCCTCCTATTTCATCATGCCAGCCCATGATGACAGTGGCGGATAGTGGTGGTATGGCAGCAGAGGCTGAACCTTCCCACCAATATTCTGTTGCATTTATTTGCCGTGCAACAGATGGCAGCAGAGGGGCAGTCTGACAGAATGACATCTGGTACTGAAATGCAGATGAAGCAAAGGTGTGTAATTGAATCCTTCTATGAAGAAAAAATGACACCCTTTGACATTCATCAGTGCTTGCTGAACATTTGTGCAGACCAAACAGTGGATGTGAGCACAGTGAGATGGTGGGTGGTGCATTTCAGCAGTGACAACAGTAACAGTGAGCTGTTTTAGCCATCAGTGCTAAAACACAGTGACTTCTAGTTGTCTATAAATAGCTTTGTCCTCAGACCTTAGAGGATGGTTTAGTTTTCCTAAAACACAGCATAAACATGATGGAATTGAATAGACATTGCAATTCACCAGAAATGCTACTGAATCTTCACTATGCAAAAGTGAGGACCACTACCTTTTCCTGTTTCTTTCCTGCATAAATTGAGCTGATTTTTAATCGTCAGAAGAAAAACTGATTAGAGCAACGGGAATTATATTGCTGTTCAATAGAATGAAAAATAATAGCTTAGAGGAGTAACATCACTCTCTGTAGCTTTTTAGGAAGCTAACTTTCTTACATAATCAGGCAGGTGGACTTTTCAATAGGAAACACATAGCTATGTTAGTGCAACTGTTAAACATAACAAAGAAACTGAAAGCAGTCTCTTTCTCCAATATAATTAAGCTGCTAAATACTTCTCATGTGGATAAATCATTTTCAAAGGGGCATGTTGCTTTCACTTTGTGAAATTATTAATTATACTTCATACTAATTTCAGCTAATATCATCATACTTACCCAGTATCTTTTATCATTTTCTTCATTAAATAATTTAGTTTTAAAATTTTAAGTGGCATTTGAATACGTGCTTAATGAGAAGATTTTTGGCCTCTGAGGGCATGCTGCCCATAAATGTTCTGAGTAAATAATCAGGGATAGAATGGAGATTCAGGATTTAATCTGAGCAGTGTTGTGTTGTTTGTTGTGGTGTAGGTATCTGGTTTTACATTATGCTCTCATTCATCATATAGGACAACTAACTTTGCAACTGTTATTTCCTTTCAGCTGAAGCAAATCACATTTGTGGTAGCCAGAGACAAAATTGGCAAAATAAAAATGAAAAGTTATATTTAAAGATAGCATTATTTTGCTAAAAAATATTTCTACATACAGTTAGTGTTCCCCCCCCCACCCCTTATTTCAGAAGCAAATTTCTTTCAGAAATGTATTCCCCTCTGCAAGTACTCCAAACTGGCCATTTGTTGCTACGCCTGAAATGTTACACATATGATTCTGTGTAGAAGAAATTGTATTTTGATATTGTTTTGTTCTCTAAGATATTTTTGAGTTATTCACTTTTTTTAATGTTTTGTTTTGTTTTTTTTAAATTGTTATTTATGGAATTTTAAGTCTCTCCTGAATAAAAAAGAAATAAAACCCCAAAACCTATTATAAACGAGGTATGTGTTTTTTGCACATTGAAGCATTGAATACTACAAGTAATTGCTTTTTAGTAACACATTGTAAGGATAATTTATATTTGTGTAGTAGTCTCCATCAGAGTATCTAAAGCCATTTTACAAATATCAATTAATTAAACTTCTGAGGTTCTGAAGGCAAACATGCTCCTGAAACATGAAACATTTGAGAACGCCTCAATATTGTATAAGATCAGACAATGAAAATGTTATGGACTTAACTGTAGAACAAAACAGGGGATATATTATTTTAAGAGCTTTGTAAAATTTAAATGTCAAAGTTAACATTTCTGATTTTCTTCCTTTAAAATTCAGAGTCTTATTTTCTTTACTTATGGATTTGTATATTGCAAACATAGTAGTAAATTAAAACCATGTGATCCACCTATTTATACATCTGTGAATGAAAGCATCAACACAGCCAATCAACAAATCGTTAAAGAGTAATGTACAAAAACCTTTGCTACAAACTTGTCCTGAGACAGTGCTGGTGCTATGTTTAGCCCTCATACTTATCCAACTCTTCTCAATAGAGATTTCCTCCCAGCTCTTTTACTAGCCTTAAAGATAACCACTGGTTAAATCTTTTCTCTTGAGCCTTTCTTATGGTAGGTCCTTATGTCTTGCTGCCTAGCATGCTGCAGCACCTTTAGATGGCTGAGTGCAGGATATAAAATTTAGTAATGTGAGATTTAAGAATATTACCTGTGTTGGACCTGGATGGCATGACCCTGTCCAGTTCTTAAAGACATTGTGACATTTTTTCTTACCCTAGCTTAGAGCCACCAACTCAGAACCTCTTGTCTGGAAGCTCTGTGCACTCCTTCACATACGTCTCTGTCTGCAGGAACCTGAGCACTCTGATGCTCAATACATGCTCAATGTATTAATGACTGCTACAACACATGCTCACCTGTATGCTTTATTTTTCCATGCTCAAGCATGAAGCTCAGATATAACCTTTTCTTAAAAAGATCTTAAAACACTTGTAGATCTATGGAGTATGACTTATCATGGAAACAATCTAATATTTATTTGACATTATTCTTTTTTTTCTCTAATTACAGACTGTAGAAATGGTTGAGCTGTACAAACAGGAAGACATTAGCCTGTGTCTGAGGATGAATTTGAAAATAATTACTTCTGCCATAAATCTTGCAGTCCATATGGATAACATACAATACTGGCACTGATATCTACAGGTCCATCTGCACAGAGCCTCATTTTACTGCATAAGGTAAAACTTTCGAAATCCAGCCATCTGTTTTCCGTGCTGTTTTCTCCTCCAAACCTCTAAGCAAGGATGGGCAGTAAAGATAAAATATAAATAATTCTTCTGTATCAAGAGATTTAATTATAAAAAAACAATATGAACAGATTCAAAATCGTATTTGAATATTTCATGTGGTTATTACTATCCCTAAAGCTATTTAAAACAACAAATATGTCTTTTGACTTTTGTAATGGCATCTGCTATATACCATGCAGTCATAAACACCTAATTCTTCTTCACCTTCCATTAGAGCAAAGCTTCTCAACCAATGCCAACAGAGTGACAGCAATGCAGAATCAGGATCCTTATATATATATATTATTTATGGATTTACTTTCCATGATAATAACGAGGGAAAGATTAATTTTGACTCAGTGATTTCCTTTTGACTTTTGGAACACAAACAGATGTTCTTAATATTATTCCTCCCTTCTTTGTTGAGGAACACAAGATTGGTAATTTGGTAACATTTACTTAATGGCTTGAGATCCTTTGATTAATCCCAGGCAATATTTATAGGGGAAAGTCCATTCTGTGAGAGGATTCATGGATCAATAAGAGGTTCACTGCATTCCACAAATTCAGTATACAGACACTGTGAAACTCTGAGGTGCTGAAAAATGCTGAAATGTACTACTGCTTTGGGTAGTTTGAGATTAAGTCATTCAAGGCTGATATAATTCTATACAGGAAGAAGTGATAAAACGTAATTGCAGAAAATCCTCAGATAGTGATGCAACTTAATAATTCCTATTTAGGTAATATAGATCTACATACCCAACCACATTACCCAGGGCCAAGTTATCAGAACTATCTGTATTATTTGATGAACATGAACTGAAAGCCATATTAAGTTAAATCCAAGCATTCCATTCTGTCACTGATCCAATGGAATCAGAGAATTTCATTATGGGATGCTAGCAGAGAAGCTGAGCTCCTTTGAGTTGCTCATCTATCAGGAAGAAAAACATTAACCTCCTTTTTTTGAGAGCTGGTACTAAAAGAATCTTCAACCAGCTAGTAGTAAAGAAAGGAAAGACTCTTGACATGCAGCAAGATATCTGGGAATAATTCTGAAGCCCCAGGTGTCACCAGGGATTGTATATGATACACCTGAACAATTCTGTTTCACTATTTGAAAGAAAACTTGCAACCAGCCCTTTCTACTTATCCAGAGAAGACAAATGATTCCTAAAGAAAAGTGTTTAGTAGCTCAGTGTTCTGACTAGCAGTCTAAAATGACTGAAAGTTTATTTCCTTTTATGTAAGATAGTGGAATATACAGGATATCCAGTGAAAAAAGTCAAGGATGTAATTTTTTTCCCCAATGGAAGCACCTGCCGTTGGATCTAACAGAAGAGTTGCATCCTTCTATGTTAGTTTTGTATGCTTTTTGTGTCCAAGTAACAGATGAGGTGCTGATGCAAAGATATCATAGACTCATCTTTGAATTTTGCTAATTTTCAAATCTCTGTGAATTACTTACTACAGAACATTCCCAAAGATAATAAAGTTGGGTCCATGTTGTTTTTTTCTGGGAGTGGTAAGGGTATGGACTGTTCTGTGTTGCTTGCCCTTGGGACCAGCCAACGGCGTATTAGCTTTAGTCTGATAAACTACCTAGAATTATTTCTGTAGCTTGTTTGGATAAAATACTCAAACTTCTCTAGTCTAAAGATTTATAAAAGCATACAATAACTTCAGTTTGTCAAGATGAATTAAAACCTCTCTTTCTGTACTCATTTGACAAGAATATAGTTCTGATATTTTAGAAGAGCAAACTTTTGGGTATAATTTAAGGCTAATCTAAATACAAATTTTATCTTGTATAATTATATTTATATTAAAAATATGTTACTGATCAGACCAACTTACTTTTCAGGGGTAGATCTAGATGTACCTTCATTTTCTTATTCAATGGTCCTGTCTTTGTGTTCATATGTGTCTGTAATGTTATTGAAACATACCCCACACAGTTGCCAAAATATCACATCTAGGTTAAGGAGGCTGCTATAATACATCTTAGAACAAACAGGTTTGGTTACATTCAAAATACTATGCTTCAAACTAGAAAAAATGCTAACTGTTGTGCAATGGCCATCACTGTGAGATGAAATAGTTATCCTTTGTCTTTCAAATTGATGTCAGTAGTAGGACTAACAGTGGTAATAACAGCAAAATGACCCATAATACTGCAAATCTGATTGAAATTTTGTGGCAAAAAACATATGTAAGAAATAGACATGTTTTGCCAGCTGATTGCTAACTTACACATCAGCACACTTCTTCAGTTCTTAGGTAGATATTCTTCATTTCAAAGTGGTTGAAGTGGACAATTAGCAAATTCAGCAATTCTCAAATAAACTTTTATAGCAAAGATTATGTATCATAGAATTGACCAGTAGAACAAAAAAACTTCCTAGCTATCACTGCTGGACTTTTCCTTGTAAACATCCAATTTATCATTCTTTCGATTTTAGACATGTGAAAGCAGAAGTGTTTTCCATTTGATTAATGTGTAATAAGCATGAGCTAGATGGACGTCCCATTGATTTTCTGACTGCAGGCTGCAGCTGCCTGGAGAAGAGTTACAAGGATTCTGGAACCAAACTCTTGGTAATGACACTAGGAGATATAGTGCAGCAACCACAAGCAGCAGTTTGGAAGGGTCAGGATACCGAATAACAAAAATGTCTTCTCTGGGAAAGCATTTCAAATTTGAAAAATGTCACTGAGAGAGAGCAGGAGTCTAACTGTGGGGCTATATAGAGGCATGTCTGAACTGATCTAGTGCTGTCATTGTTCCTCCTCCAACAGAAGCAGATGAGCTTTTGCTTGATTATGGTCCAAAGTACATACAACTACTGTTATTAAGATTTTACATGGAAACTGAAATCCCATAGTGCAACATGTAAAACAGAATTTTAGTCCTACCAAATTCCCATCTAATCCTTTCCAACTTGGTGAATCCGATGGCATATTTTGAAATTTCAGGGTAAGTATTGTATGGATAGTGCTTGAATGTTTCTGGCACATACTGGTTCTTGTTTGTTTGTTTGTTTGTTTTTTTTATCTAACCATATTTAAAGCTATTTTAGCAGATACATTACCAAATACTTTATGTGTTTCAGAGGATTGGGTGGATATTCATTTTCACCTAATTTTAGACTGGCAAGAGTTATACTTCTGTATTTAAGAAGAAAAAAACATATGTTAATTTTTCAAGAGTAAAGAGCACATCTGAAGATATGTTGGTTTTCCTAAGATAGTTATCTAAGATAAGATATATAAATTCCCTTCTGAAAATGCTGATTTTTCTTCAGTGTGGAGTTTCCAAAATGACTCAAACATCAAGCTTTTGAATGCCTAAACGACAGCACAAGAGCACAGAGCTTGACAGAGATTGGTTAAAAATATTTTTATTTTACACAACAGAGAATTAGAGGAAAGCAAGTAAGCTTGTGGGTTACAATTTTAGTATCCTAATTCAAACCTTCATAACTTCAACATTAAGTATTTCTGATTTCAGCACATTACTTTTAAACACATCAAAAAGGAGCTTTAAATTATTACTGTGTTTGGAAGCACAAACACTTCAAATCATTTCACCTCCTTTGATCCTAGATTTTTTTTTTTAACCTATGATGTATTTAACAGAAATTCTAAAGAAAAATTAGAAGGGAAAACATTCATGGCTTAAACTGGCATTACAATATATAGCATATATTATATTATTACAGCAGCAATGGAGAAGACTAAGAATGACAACAACTTTGTTTTTTGATAAAACATCTTGCATATTTCTTTGGCTAAGTCCAAGTTAAAATTTCCCTTGATCAATTATAAAACAGATTTCCTGAAGGGAAGAATTCCTTACATATTCTAATTCATCTGCAATGTAAGTAACATTGATCTTCATCATAGTCATTTTGGGAGTTGGTTGTAGGCATGCCAATGTATTTAGATTTTGATTGATGTCAAAATAAGCAGTTCAGTCCTAAGATTTCCATTGTTGTCATGCCCATCAGACCCCTGAAGTACAACAGATGACATTATATCTAGTTTGAAGTATGCATCATGGAGGCATCATTGAATTATATGAGAAACACCGAACATTTGGTTTTCAGAAAGACAACAAACTGATAAGTTTGTTGAAACTTGTCAGAACTGCAAAAATGAGGGTCACCCAACCATTTATGCTGCATTCCAATAAGTCCATTCACTGAGCTGGAATCAATCACTCTTTAAATCATTGACCTGCATCTTCATCCTCAAGTGATGCACATCTATAATCCAGCAATAAAATAGTCAATCTTTTTCTAGCTATTTTCACTTACAATTGAAAAACAAGTTTAAATATTTTCTGCCGATTCTTGTGGAGTTAAATTTAATTTTGCTATAATTATGAGAGCATAACAGAATCTGAGATTAGTTTATAGGTTTTTGTTGTTGTTGTTGTTGTTGATACTGAAATTACTGGTTAAAATTCTACATGGTCAAACTATAGTTTTAGTCTGTGTCTTATCATATCAGTCTATTGGAAGTTTTGGGAAGTACTTCAGGATTACAAATCCATCTCTGAAGTGGAGAATGTATAAGCCCTCCTGCTGTCTAACGAAATCTGTTTTCACACTGTGAGATAGGCAATTTTATTGCAAATCTCAGTGTATTGTACTGGCATATCACACATGTGTTTGATAGACGTTTGGCACATAAGTATGCAAGCGTTGCAAAGTAGGCAGCTGACAGAGAAAAAGTGCCAGAAGAAGGCAGTTTGTTTTGATTTTCTGTATCTTAGCCATCTGAGGAGTCAGATACTACTGAGAAGAAATACAACTAGGGCTATTTAAAGAAACTGACAGTGGCTGGTGTAGGAGTATAAGCCTGCAACACATAGCTTTTACTGTTTATTGATTTCTTCTTACCAGAAGATTTACTCCCAGTGCTTCTGAATTTTACTTCTGATTAATTGATCACATTTATTGAATGTACTCTCATTCCCTGTTGAGGAGTTTGGCTCTCACAGTTTTGGCATTTGGGTCCATTGTATGGAGCATGTTACTATGATGTTGCAATGTTATGCATGTATATGATTGAGTTAGTATTAGTTTGTAGTTGTTAATATATGGGGAATCCTACCTGAGTGAGCAGCTCACTCTAAGAGGAACAGCAGGGGATGCTCGTAAGCAAATAATGAATCCCAGTGGAGATACAGCAGCACAAATAAAGGAAGAAGCAGAACTTTCTATACTAGTTCATTCAGGAACATAACCCAAATTTGTTATAAAAAGAGGAAGAAGTGAGAGTAGGGAAATAAAAATAGACTTAATGTGTCTAATCTGTAATAAAGTCTTCAGTCAAAGTCTATTTTTAAGATGGGATCAGCACCGCATTGCACAGTGCAGTGCATAACAGTATTCAAAAGTGTAGTCTTCTGAGTCTCAGAAGTCTGACGTAACCCTCTCTGTCAGAACAGCATAGTCACAGAACACGAATATTCTAATATTAGGGGGGGATAAAATAAAAGAATATCCAGTCAGAAGACTGGGAGCCTAAATGAAGTGACAGCTGGCTAAATGGTGCTCCTCAGAGAGGGAGTGTTGCACAGACCAAAATGGGCCAAACAGCCTTTTCATGAAGTGAAATGACCTGTTATTCTAAAGGAGGGAGTAGGTGTGGCATAAGCAAGTGAATTTCACCCAAGAAAAGACATCTTCCCTTTCACAAGGAAGAGATTGCTTCTGAGCATTTTTCCTAAAACAAAATGAAGACAGTGAGGACTGCTGCAAGACAGATTTAATACAGTTTCATGAACACAGACTAGCTTATTCCCCATGGGGAAAAAATAAGTGACCAAGGACCATATTTTCCCAAATAAATTGAAATTTGTGCATCCTTGTTTCATTCAATCAATCGTACAAACACAAAATTCATTTGGAATTGCATTTCCTTTTTTTGTTCTTTACCTTGCCCATAATAAAAGGTGTCATTTGTCTCAGTTGCAGCACTTTTTAATATACATATATCTACCTTTATAAGATGTAGCTATATACACAAATGAGTAAGGTTAGTGCACAGATTTTAGCAAGTGAGACTATTTTACTTTCTGCCTTGCAGCTATCAGAAAGATTTCCTTAAAGAAACTTACTTAGTCTCTAAGCTTGTGGCTGTGAAGCTCCAATCTCTTTCTAGTGATTTTATCACTTAGTCTAAATTAAAAATATTCTAAATGCCTAGTGGAAGTTACTTGCAAGGACTATTTTTGCTTTATTTTACTACTTACTATTGCAGCAAATAACAAGTGCAAACAGGACAGCAAAGAGACATGTTGTTGGTGACCTGTCTTGTCTGAATGATCAGTAAGAACTGTTGAAATGGGCTGTGTTAACTCATGAGTGATTTGAGCAAACATGAACTGTAAAATCACTCTACATTTTCTGTTCCCATAGCTCTGACTTTCAGCCATGACAAACACAGCTACTGAATTTCTGATACTTTTCTGATGAAAATAATATGATGTATTTTACTCTTGATTTCTTGCTTTGCTATGGGTCTTTGGTATGTCTGAGAATTATTGGTAGTGGCAAAACACCTATTGCATCTCTATAATAGAATATGAGTCTCACTGCTAATAAAACTCCCAATTAAAACTATGATATCCTGCCTATAGTGACAGATGAAGGGAAGAATCTCCAAATCTCCTGCTCAAATTTAGCACAGGAATGCCTTGTCAGATTGCTTCAAAGGTCTTGCTTAACAGAAAGGCTGGATGAGAGCTGCTTTTATCTTCTTTAGAACTAAATTAACTTGTAGTGTAATCAAAGCTTCATGTCCTTAATTATGTTGGAGGAAGCACATTTCCAGAAATACTGAGAAATTCTGAGCCTTCTGCTATCATTAGTCTGTATGTTCTTGAATGTGATTTAATGCCTCAAAGGGACAGTTTTAGTATTAATGTGTTCAAGGTGATTAAAACATGCTGTCAGTAAATAGTTCTCACAAGAACTTGAAATCAGATGTTTAATCATAGATACTTGAAAAGACAAGTTTAATCAGAAATTGCTATATCCCCAAAATAATTCAAACCAGAACGTAGATAAAATTTTACTATGATTCACATTTACAGTAATATTTGTATCACTATTTTATGTCAATCTCATAGTTTCACATTAAAAAGTCTATTATCATCCTATAAAGAAGTAATTTAATTTTATCTAAGAGGTTTGCTTCTTGGAAAGAAGCTTTGATAGAATTACGTCGATAGAAGTAATAATCATCTTAGAATGAAACTCAGGAGTTATGTTTAAAAATGGCTGGCTGTGCAATAAGTAAAGAGAATAACAGAATACGGATTTCACAGTTAAAGGATCATCTCTTTAATTAGAAACATAGAATGGCCTAGGTTGAAAAGGACAACAATGATCATCTAGTTTCAACCCCCCTGCTATGTGCAGGGTTGCCAATCACTAGACCAGGCTGCCCAGAGTCACATCCAGCCTGGCCTTGAATGCCTCTAGGGATGGGGCATCCACAACCTCCTTGGGCAACCTGTTCCAGTGCATCACCACCCTCTGTGTGAAAAACTTCCTCCTAATATTTAACCTAAACCTCCCGTCTCCATTTTTAAACATGACTCTTGAGTTTCATTCTAGGATGATTATTACTTTTATCAACGTAATTCTATCAAAGACAATTAAGACCATTCCCTCCTGTCTTATCAGCGTCCACTCTCATAAACAGCTGTTCCCCTTCCTGTTTATACGCTCCCTTCAAGTACTGGAAGGCCACAGTGTGGTCTCCCCAGAGCCTTCTCTTCTCCAAGCTAAACAATCCCAGTTCCCTCAACCTTTCCTCATAGGAGAGATGCTCCAGGCCTTTGATCACTTAGCACTGGGGTGGCAAAGAAAAAGTGAACAAACCACATATTACTTAAAAGTAACCTATAAATCCATGCACCAAGGTTATTTAGCCAATTCATTTCTTCTCCATCACTCTGTGTTATACTAAGAAAATCACAGATTCCCTGTGAGCTAGAAGATTTCTTGGAACCTTTTTCGGTGCTGTTGTACATTTTCACTTTTGGATTACTTCTTATATATCCTTAAAAAAATTGAGTATATAATATACATCTTCTAATTATCATCAAAAAGGTATGGGAAGTTAAATTACAAACAGTCTGAAATACCACTAGGCTACTGTAATCACAAACTGCTCAGTGTTTCAGTACCGTCAGATACATCTGGCACCCAAAGGAAAATGTAAATACTTAGAATCATAGAATCATAGAATCACCAAGGTTGGAAAAAACCCACAGGATCACTCAGTCCAACCATCCACCCATCACCAATAGTTCTGGAAGACTACTTGAAGACTATATTTATGAAAGTAGGATTTTAAAACAGAAAAAGAAAGTTATACTGTAGTACAGATGTGTCAAAAAATGGAAAAAGGTGCTTTTTTGTTTGTTTCTGTCAGGAATAGTTGATCTTTATTATACAATCAGTTTTGGAACACAGATGTCACAGATACACAAAAACTGTTGTGTTTTACTTTATCTACAGTTGGTTCATTTCAGTGTAACCACATCGAACCATGTATATAACTAGAAGGAGCAGTACCTTCTGAAATGTGTTACTGAACATATACTGTGTATACATATCCACTGAATTTTCAAACATCATGAAAGTTTGCTGTGATCATTAATGTCAGTGAAATGTTAGATGAAAATTAATAAGAAAAACACAAGAATATCAGCATCTTCAAATTCATTTTGAATTAATATTCTTGTTACATATTCTCTGTGTTTCAGATATTAACAATTTCATCAACAGATGCAAAAGCTGTTCATGGCAATTCCAGATGCTGTGGACCTTGTGTGTGCTCCACTGTGCTCGTGCGTTAGACTTTCTCCCTGCAAAAGCTACTGTTTCTCTTGTTAGCATACCATTGTGGCTTAATAATTTCCATGAACACCCAACCAATTCATTTTCAAGCCTTCTTTGTCTACTCCTCTGGCACATGCTGCTCTTTTCATGGCTCAAGCCCTAACTGCTCCGGCTGAATAATTATAAGCAAATTTAGAACTTAAATCATGCAGGAGAATCAATTCAAGACTGATTAAGAAAATCTATAAAACATTTCTTTTCTTTTGTAAACTACAGAGATTCTAGCAGATAATGGTAAATCTAGTTATCTTTCTTTATTAAGGATTTTTTTTTTTATTAAATAAAGTTTCTCTGTAACAGGTTTATAAGATGAAGATGACACCAAGATTCTCACTAATGGTGTAAAGTGGTGACAAATAAGGAAACTTCCCAATTTTCAGGGCAAAATTGGGGTTCTCCTTTGTATTGTTTTGGGGGAGCTCGAAGAGAATTAATACCTCATAACTTACATCAACCTGTGCAAGAAAAAATCTACTGCTCTTATGCACCATTCTACCCAGCTCCCAACCAATTGTTCACAAGGAGAGATTGATGAAAGGCTCTTCTTTCCCAGTCATGGCTACAATATAGGCTGCAGACCTGTAAGAGAAAGACCATTATTTTACCTGGGAAAAAGAGAAAAACTTCAGCACCTTTAGCACAAATGTTTTGAAGAAATTATTTATTACTACTTTTTTAGTACTATTGTTAACGTGACTGAGAAAATATAGCTTCTCAGCCACTCTCTATAAAAGCAAAGCCTTAAAACAAAGAAAAAAATACATTAATGTAATTTTCAGATCTGAGAGTAAAACTGTAGATCTGCTTTAATTGGATTATATTGCATGTAACTGTGAAAGGAACAGAAAGCAGCCATACTGAAGAGGATGGGGAGTGCATTTGGGATGCTGAGTCTTTGTGTATCATTATATAGCAAAGTCATTGTCGAACACCAGATACATCAAGCTGTACTATAGGTCATTTATTTACTACCAACTTTGAAGATGATGAAGCTGTTGAACAAGCTTGCATCTCAGATCTCATAAAGGAAGCTATGTTTATAGGAGCAGTAAGGTTAAAAGAATAGTGTACTCAGTATACTGTGAATGATGACCACTGAGGGGAAGCTTGAAGAGTATAGTGCATTTATAATCTGTTGGCACCATTAATTTTAATTTGAAGCTCATATCTGAAAGGCAAATTCAAATGAGCACGTAGAACTTTGCAAAAAGTTCCCCTGGAGCCTGAGACTGCACAGAACAATGAGAAAGGCTGAAATGTTGGACATTAAATACCTCGGAAACTTAAGCTAATACCCTCTGTCATTCAGATATATCCTGGCCTCCCCCTTCTGTTAAGCACTTGCAAACACCATTGCTCGCCATGGTGTTTTGTGAGAAATGATAGATGTTCTATGCCATGTGAGCAGGAGGCCCCAGGGCCAGGAATGTCATCACCCTTTTTGAAACACTGCCTGAGAGTAGATGAGTGTATTAGTGTGTAAATTCAATTATCTGACTGTGATAGGTGCAGCCCATGCAGCTGATGAAGCAGTTCCTAGGGGTTCCTAATCAGCTGCTTCTTGCCTTTGACACTCAATTGTTTTACATCACTTGCATGGAGAGGAACAAAGTGTCTGTGGGAAAAAGGATTTAGTAATGGAAAAAACAGTTAGTAATGTAAAAAAACATCTAATGTTCAAGTGGATTAAATGGTCAGTTACAAGCTCCTGTGGATGATAAGGCTATAACAGCTAAATCAGTCTTATAATAATCCATGTGAATAACTTAATACATCTCAACATTACCAGATGCATTATCTCAATCACTAGCATATGACACTGAGGTAATTTATATACCAGCACTTAAATAACAAGAATTTAGACTTCATTTTCCTGTCTTGTGGAAGGAGAATGATGAATCTCGACAGTTTTGACTGATGAGTTAAATAGCTGTAATGTATTAAAGTGTACTTCTAGCTGCCAGAAATAATATGCTAACTGAGATGTTACTGAATAAAATAATTTTGGTAAAATATCAGCATATGAAATAAAATTGTGAAGAAAGTAAAACCTAATATGCTTATATTATGACACATTGGCACTATTTAGTGCTCAATTTTTCCTGAAAAAATAGAATATTTAATTTTATATCAAAATGAATTTTCCTTTTTTTTAATAATGAATTTATCTTGTTTGGTACATGAACCAAATAAACAATTATTCATATATCTCTGCTTCAGTTGTGTTTTAATTACATATTTTTTCCATAAAGCGTAGAGGGAGTACTGTCCTGAAGCACTGAAAGGGTTATGAGTCTGATTGCCTGTGGAGCTGAGGCAGATTCATAGGTGTATTGGTAATTCTGAACCTTAATTGCAACTCATAACTGTTGAATGTTTATTTAACTCTATCCAACACAGTAGCAGGAAGGAAATATGGAAGCTTTTTGGTTTGTTTGTTTGTTTTTTTATTTTTACTGACTAGAAGTCATCACCAAATAATTTTGTAGAGGAAATGCTGTTATGATTGACAGAAATTTCCCTATGAATTATTATTCTGCACAAGTAAAACAACAGTGGAATTAAGTCTGAGAAGGAAGTGAGAAGAGCGTTGGTTTAGCACTTGCCTTTTTGTGTCCCACCACTTTAACGAATGATTACATTTTTATTTTAATATGCAACAAATTAATTCTCCCCTAGGTGAGTCTTTTTTTCCTGTAATAATAGTTCTTCTTGTAATAATAGTCGTTCATCCTGTCTTTATCTTGATCCATGACCTTTCTCATTCCTGTTCGTTTTCTCCCTCCATCACCCTGAGAAGGAGTGTGAGCAGCTGTGTGGGCAAAAGATGTTTTCCAAGGCAAACCCACCAAAATGGTATTCTTCAAAATACTATTTCTTAGAGCTAACAAAAGGTAGAGAAAAAGGATAGATAATCTTACATTCCTTCAGATGCTAGGTATCTCACATTGTACAGAATCAGACAGTGTAGGGCCCTATCCATAGAGAAGTTCACCAGAATGTAGAGCTCCAACAGGATTTTCTTAGAAAAAAACAGCTCTATCAATCATTTCTACTTTCAAGCAAAAGGATATTCACTGAGAACATCCAGGCACTGTAATCAGTAGCGCCAAGTGAGAGCTGTCTACAGGCTCCTCCATTATGGGTAACCTTCAGAGTGTATCCTGCAGCCAAGGTATTTGTGCAGCACAGCACAGGTGTGAAGGCACAGCTATGTGTGCAGGACAGTGCAGCGTAGTGCAGGCCTGCCTCTAATTGGATTAGTTGCTATGTGGATAACCAACTCTGTGGCGTACAGTGGTCAGGATTGCTGTCCCTGGTCACTCAGAAGAGACAGATGTAAATGAAGGATGCACTTGGACAATGGAGTGTGTTGGGTTAGCCCCGGCTGACACCTGAACACCTACTCAGCTCCACCTTGCAGAAAAGGGAATGAAACTTCATGGGTCAATTGAAAGACAGGGACATTACTTAAAAATCATTATTGGGTACGATTAATTTATTGATAATTAGAATATATTTGAGGAGTAAGAAAAAAAAAGGCAAACATTAAAACAATACCTTTCCTCTCTCCCCTCCCGGGCTCAGGCTCAGGCTGAGCCCCACTTCCTCACTCCTCTCACTCCTTTCCTGCCACTAGTGCTGCAGGAGGGGGTGGGGTCAGATACATTTGGCACAATGGCTTCTCACATTTTTGTTCTGCTCCAGCACGGGTTTCAAATGGGATGAAGCTCCTTTAAGACAACTCTCCTCTGTTGTGTGTTCTCCATGAGCCACATTTTCTCCAGGACATACCCATCTGCTCCGTTGTGCATCCCCCACAGGGTGCAGTGACTATCAGCTCAGGTGGAGTCTCTCCAGCAAGCAGCAAGAACTACCTGCTCTGGCTCCTGGAGCACCTTCTTGCCCTTCTCTGACCCTGGTACATTCTCTGCTGCTTCTCACTCTCTTTCTTACCTCCTTCTCTCTGTCTGGCATTTTCCTTTACCTTAGCTACATGCTGCCATTTTGACTGGTAGAATTCAGCTGTGCTGGGGCTGTTATATTCAGCTGGAGCCGTCTATGCCCAGGATAGGGCAGCCCCTGGTCTGTGCTGGCAGAGACCACCTCTGCAGTGAGCCCCAGAATACCTGGGCAGGGTACACAGATTCTAAATACACATCTGAGTGTGTCTTGCTGTAGGACTCTGGCCTCTCCATCATGCTGAAGGACATTTATCCTTTGCTTGTATGTGAGTGCACCAGGACATCCAGCTGTTTCTGGTGCATGAGATCACAGCAAGAAAGAAAGGCTCTGTCTCAAGTTTACCAGTGTTGAAGTGCTGCCACACAGGTGATTGGTTGTTGTTTTTCTGTTACTGCTTATTACAACAGTGGGATTATACTTCAGCTCCAAATTTCTTTTTGCACTTCTTATCCAGAACATTTTTTCTTAAGTTGTCAAAAGTTTAGATCAAAATAACTTATCATCCTTGCCCTTCTCCATTCACTATGTCTGCCTATAAGCTTATATATTTTCTGAGAAAACGTGTTAACACACACAAGATTGTTCTCTGAAATAAAAAGCCTTTTTCAGTACACATCATGCGTAGCCTCAATACACTCTCCAGCAACAAAGAAGCTGTTGATCATTGCCTTACACAATTGTGGCAGCCTCATTAGTTCCACTATGTAGCTTGTAATAGTTTCATGCCAAATTAAAAATACAGGTCATTCTAAGGACTAATATTGTGAGATCAGCATGCAGAAATTTGAAGCTCGCCTGAATTCAGTAGTTAAACAATGCTACTTGATACTCCATTCAAAAGCCAAAAATCAATATAATTAGGAGTGTAATTCTGTCTTAGCAATTAGGCTATGGCTGATGTGTACACGTCTGTGAAAATGAGAAATATGTTTTATGCTATTTGCAATCTATTTAAATGTTTAGTGCTTATTAGTGATTTTCCTGGTCATGGGAAGTGTTAAACCATGGAAACAACTTGTCCTTTTTAAATATTACTTAGAATCATAGAATCATAGAATCACAAGGTTGGAAAGGACCTAAAAGATCATCTAGTCCAACCGTCCTCTCATTACCCTTGCTACCACAAGCCACTAAACCATATCTCGTAGCTCTTCATCCTCTTGAGCACTGCCAGGAATGGGGACTCCACCACCTCCCTGGGCAGGCCATTCCAGTGCCTGGCCACTCTCTGAGAGAAAAAGTTTTTCCTTATGTCTAATCTAAACCTCCTCTGGTACAACTTGTGGCCATTTCCTCGTGTCCTCTTTGTTGCCTGGGAGAAGGGGCCAAACCCCTCCTCACCACAACCTCCCTTCAGGAAGTCGTATAGTGCAATGAGGTCTCCCCTGAGTCTCCTCTTCTCCAGACTGAACAATCCCAGCTCCCTCAGCCGCTCCTCATAAGACTTGTGCTCCAGACTCCTCATCAGTTTCCTTGCCCTTCTCTGGACATGTTTCAGGGCCTCAATGTCTTTCTTGTAGTGAGGGGCCCAAAACTGAATACAGTACTCAAGGTGCAGCCTCACCAGTGCTGAGTACAGGGGGATGATTACCTCCCTGCTCCTGCTGGCCACACTGTTTCTAATGCAGGCCAGGATGCTGTTGGCCCTCTTGGCCATCTGGGCACACTGTCGGCTCATGTTCATCCGAGCATCAACCAACACCCCCAGGTCCCTTTCCTCTTCACTGTCATCCAGCCACTCATCCCCAAGCCTATAGCGCTGCATGGGGTTATTGTGCAATGAACCTGAGTGTGCCTTAGTGCACAATGAGCCTGATTTGAAGACCACTAAAGTTAGGACATCCTTTTCATTTTGTGGAATGTACTAGCCATGATTAAGCGTTTATCTTTGGGTAGAATATTACAAATAAACACACTTACCATGGTGATGTTTGGAGGCAATAAGCATGACTGCGTCTATCTTACACCCTGATCATGTCAGGAGAGCATTAACAGTATGGTATCAGATACTGATGAGCCTCCCTTTGGAAAAGAAACAGGGTAGTGAAGAATGGTGAGGCTCCTGTTCCAGCAGGTTGATATGCTGTGGCTTTCTTAGCGTAGCAAAGGATCTCAAAAAACATAGTTCTTCTGTACTGGTAAACCAAAGGAATATACCAGATAAGAGAAGCCACTTGTAAATAGTGCTGAGGTCTCCTTTCTAAGACACACTAAACCTCATCTCCTCCTTTCTTTACCTGAGAGAGTTTCCTGCTTGTCAGCACAATTTTGTAAACGTGGCATATGGGATTATGGAGATGAGAGCAGCGTGCTGGAGACAGGAGCTAATGGAAAGCTAAAATTACCATAATCTGCCCTGATAAATCATCACCTGGGTAAACATCAAGGAGGGAGACCATCTGTTTATGTGTGAGAACAGATGAGAAATGCTGAAAATCAGAGTAAGGTCATTAGTAAGCAGAAAAGAAAGGTTTCCGAGCAGTCTGCTATTAACAGTTCTGTGTTTAACTGGCTTAAGGAGTAAACTTCATGAAATTATGGTCAGGAATAGAATTGTATGATTTGGCTGCAGGGAACTGGTTTCAGTTGCTGAAGATGTTCCTTCCAATCTCCAACAATCTGTTTTTTTTCTAAGTATTTTTTCTTCTGATTATTGAAGATTGCCAGATTTTTACACTAATTGATGTAATTACCCAAGCTGTTTTTATATAGCTGTTTACAGTTGGTTTTTTTTTTTTTGGTGTTATGCCCTTCATTCTTTATCTTCTTCTTTCTGATTCCCTCTATTTTTCTGTCATTTGTATGAAATAATTTCTCAAGCATGCAAACACCTGCCATCTGAAATCTTAAAGGAGCTTATTTTCCAGAATCTCTTTATAGACGTGAAAATGTTAAGGACCTTCATATCTTTTAAATTTTTGAAATTAAATAATTTATTATAAATGCATTAACAATAATTTGATTTAATACAGTGTAGTGTCCTTTTTCTGCACACAGACAACAAGTTTTTATGACTTTCACGAGCCTTGATACTCCTGTGAGTTTTATCTTACTTGATGTCCTTAAAAAAAGTGATTTCTTTCCCATTTGAAATTCATGCATGAGTAATCCATTCCACCAAACAACTGAAATGCTGTAACATGGAGGAATAATTTAGATTTAAATTTTGTCCGATATATATAGATCAGCGCCACCATCAAGGAGTACTGATAGCAATAAAGGTACATTTCCATCAAACTCTTGCAATAAACTGTAAACAGTAGTTTTAATGTAGTTAACTAGTATGTTCATATTAAAAGGTTTTAATGGGCACTACATTTCAGAATCTATATAAAGTAGAAAGTACTTGCCAGAGCTAATAACTATTTTAGTTTCTTTCCATAAGTATAACAGCCATTCTTAGCAAATTATTATGCTTGAGAGCTGTGAACAGAGACCATCAAGAGGAATTTTCTTGCTTGGAAAGCATGTATATGAAGATGTAATTCTATCCAGGTGTGACCCCATATTGCTGAAATTAATAAGGATATAATCGTTGACTTCAATTGCAATGGTGTTAGCCATGAATATATGTCATGTTTAATAATATTAAAGATATAGCATAATATTAAAAAGAAGTAAAAAAAGATAATAATGCTTATTATAATCATTGTAAAATAGTAAAGTACAGAAATAAAGCGATATAAGTTTCCATTAAAAAATCCAAACCTATATTTTAATAAAATTATCATATTCATAGAATCATAGAATCATAGAACCCTTAGAGCTGGAAGGAATATTCAAAGGTCAACTAGTCCAACTCTCCTGAACTGAAAAGGGACATCTACATCTAGATCAGGTTGCCCAGGGCTTGATCCAGCCTTGCCCTGAAAGTTGTCGGGGACAGGGCATCCATCACTGCTCCTCACTACCCTCACTGTAGAGGACTTTTTCCTTATATCCAACCTAAATCTACCCTCTTTAAGTTTGAAACCATTTCCCCTTGTATACTGATATACAACAATCAGTTATCTTCCGTAGCATTCATAGAATCATAAAATCATACAATGGCTTGGGTTGGAAGGGACCTTAGAGGGGCACATGGGCCTGGGCACAGTACTCAAGACAGGGCCTCATGAGGGCAGAGTAGAGCTTAGTGTCATCTGCAAACTTATTGAGGGTGAACTTGATCCCACTGTCTATGCTGTTGATAAAGACATTAAAAAGCCTCAGCCCCAAGGTGGACACCTTGGGGACACCACTTGTCATTGGCCTCTACTTGGACATAGAGCCATGGACCACAACACTATGTGGCCATCCAGCAAATTCCTTATCCACTGAACAGTCCACTCTTTAAGTCCATATCTTTCCAATTTAGAGATTAGAATGTCTTGTGGGATCATGTCAAAGACCTTACAGAAGTCCAGATGGATCACACCAGTGAATCTTCCCTTCTTGACTGATGCAGTCATTCCATCATAGTAGGCTACCAGATTGGTCAGGTATTAATTTCCCTTGGTGAATTTGTGCTGGCTGTCTTGAGCCACCTCTTTGTCTTGCATGTACTTTAACACAATTTCCAGGAGGATCTGTTCCAAGATCTTTCCATTGTATAAAGAGTGTCCACAGTGACATAAGAAAGAAACTTGTCTTTCACTACAGCCTATTTTTATTACCTTGTAGGGATTATGACTTCAGCATTATTATGCACTTTAACATGATAGCACAAATTGTTAATTACTGGATCAAACATTCATAATCCACTTTTGTAAGTTTTAAATATCTATATGTAATAAACATAAATTTGTGACATACTACAAATTAACTAGAAGTATTGCCTCCTTAGATCAAAGGAAAATGATGGATTTCTACATCACTGTATGTATTTGAGTTCCCTATAATCTCAATGTATACCAGACATCAAAACTGGAATAAAACACACAGCACACATATATTTTAAATAAGAACTAAAAGGAAAGACAAATGCATTCTAAAAGTTCTCTTGGGAAACCAGGTAGCAATTTGGGACAGATATGTGAAGTTTCACTCTACCAGAGGGAATTCAGCAAACAATTTGAATCTAGGTGTAAAGAAAAAAAAACATAGGAACAGAAACAGCAGGAAAGACAAAATATATATCTAAAATAAAGTTTTAATGAGTAAAA
This sequence comes from Gallus gallus, assembly GCF_016699485.2. Lineage (NCBI taxonomy): Eukaryota > Metazoa > Chordata > Aves > Galliformes > Phasianidae > Gallus > Gallus gallus. Next base: position 24,343,078 of record NC_052532.1, on the reverse strand, counting down.
GGAGTTATTCAGACCTCTGTAAATACAATTTCCTTCCTCAAGTAATGGATAACTAGTTTAACCACCTCAACACATAGAAAATATGCAGTATCAGAATGAAGGATTTAGCAGATTTAATGATTTGCTTCTACATTCAAGGAAGATGTTAAATGGATTTGAAAGGATACAGCCCAGCAAACTGCTTACAACAATCCCAGTGTTAGATAATGGGAAATCAAGAAATCCACCAGGGATTGAAACAGTCATTAACTGCAATGGAAGGGATGGGTGAAGAAACCCTTCAGACGGGATAAAACACACTGCGGCAACTCAGCTACATGCTTAAAATGCTCACCACATCTCTACTGCTTAAGTCTGTTCATAGAGTCATCCATTTCTGGACAAGGGGGCAGGGTGGAGAGGTCACTTCCCATGACAGCAGGATGGTCTGCCTGGACCAAGATTTCTGTAATTTTGAATAATGCCTACAGGAACAGAAACCCTGAGATACCAATACCAATACCCTGAATCCAGTGTAAAGACATAGAAATGAGAAAACTTTGGGAAAGAAAATGTTAGTGTGTAGATAAATGAACAAACTTACAAAAAATGCCAAAACCCAAAGCCTTCCAAACCTTTTTCACTCACACCTCTTTTCCACATATTTCTAAAGTGAGTACTAGACTATTGCTTACTTGCATTGTAAATTAAGAAGTTGAGATGGTAATTTGTTGTTGATAAGCAGCTTGAATACTAAAAGACGAGAAGCCAGTGAGAACTGAAACTTCATATTTGAAGGAATGAACTATTTGGGATGCAGCAGAATGGCTAGTGAGAGCTATCTTCTCCATAAATTTCTCATTCCTCTACCATTACTAATGAACTGTTCACCAGTCCTGAGCAAATTCCATTTCATCAGGGTGTTAAAAAACATGTAAATATGTAAATGAGAAATGGAGACCTAATTAGAATGCAGAAATTGCATGGTTCAAGGAAAAGTTCAGTTATGTATCAGTAATTACACAACAGCCATTTTCCCTAACAGGATAAAACAATTCCATTTCAGCATAATAAGTATTGTAATTTAAGCAGCTTTTGAAACTAATGATGCATGAAATATATAATACAAAATATAAAGTCCAAACAACTGTAGGATTTGCTTAAAGACCTGGAAAGCATGGAAAATAGGCACTTTTTAATTTAATTTTTTAATTTGAATGCAGATAATACAATAGCACTTTATTTTTAGGAACAGAATGTTAGTGGCAACTACACAGTATTCTATTTCAAGAAAGATTCATACTCAGCTACAGCATGAATTTAAAACTTTAACTTTGCTCTTGTTCTTAGAAGTAAAGCAGAATGAATGATATACATATAGAGTCTGAAGTAGGAGCCCAGGTATTTACAATAAATGTTCAATGTGAACAGGGATGAATTAAATTTAATGGGCCAACTCAGTCTTTTCAATCATGTTATTAATGTTAAGTATTATTATAAATGCACATTCTCTTAGGAATTATTGTTCATCGTGTTATCTCCTTGACTTTTTCATTGCATATCAGAAGACTTTTTTCTACTCTAAAAGATGAAATTGAAAGAAGCTGACCAAGCTGTGTCAAAGAATTCTGCTTCCTAAGAAGGAAAAATGATTGAACAGCAGGTATATAAACTTCTGGGCGTTTAGTTATTTTTTTACATATGTTTAAACAACATATCTTTTTTTAATTTGCAAAGAACGTATCAGGGCTAGACCCTCAAATTTTCTTTCTGTTTTCTATCTTGCAAAGCTCTCAGTGGTATTGCTAGACCACCAATACCAATAAAAGAAAATGTGTTTTGTTGTATTAGTATTTTTCTCATAGAGTACAGTGTCTTCTGACACAAGAAAAGCTGAAGGAAAAGAATACTGGAAAATAAACATTTTCTTTTCTACTGCAGAAGTAAAAAGGAAGAGTAGTTAGAAGTCCAAAATAATATATATGTTGCAGACTTCCTTGGAACTTTCACTGCATCTCTGACCACAAATCTGGACTGTCTCAAAAAATAAAATAAAATAAAATAAAATAAAAATTAGCAGGGAATAGTAGCATTAGTGTTCAAGAGAAGTTTTTGCTCTCAAATAGTGCAAAGAGTGTTCATCAGCTTTTTTTGAGCTTTTTGTACCTCTTCAGCATTCCTGTGCTGAGAAGTTATTGCAATTACTGTTTTTCAATTATTACACTGCCTTGGATTATGCATATAAGCCACAAAGGAGGAAACAAATCCTATATTCTATTTTATTCCTCTATTGCCAATTTAATATGTTGAAATTGAGGGTACACACAGCTGAATTATACTTAGTTTAAGGAGATGAAAGAAGCTTGTAAACCAACTTATGGATTATAACTGATCAGGCCAAATAACTGTGAATTAACTTTCTATTTTTCCCTAAGTCATTTATTCTGGGAACTGAATCTTATTGTTATATACTCCACATCTTTCCTTTTTTTCATCTTCTAAACCTTATTGTACTTTCAGTTTTTTGGAATGCACTAGCTTTGTAATGCAGTGCATCCATCTGCAGTCGTATTCCATCATATCTTTAGAGCATGTAAGAAAGAAAACACAGACCAAGATATCTTATAAAATTAGTGCTTTTAGAATACTGTATGATGATAATTTCCACTTCCCAACTGACTGAATTTGAGCCTTAGGGTAGCAGATGACAAAGTTTATTTCAGTAATTTACTGGTGCTGTGAATAAAGTTTGAGATCCTGCCATTTCCCTAGCACTTTTGACATAAAAAGTCAGTTTTGTTGCAAGAGTGTTATACAATTTGGTATAATAGTGTTTTTTTCCTCAAGATTATTAACTCTTCAGCTACCAGATTTAAAGAATATCAAATAAGACTCTATTGTACATTTCTTGCAAGCTTGCTTATACTTCGGACACAAAAACATATAAGTTCCCTTTGAAATATTTTCAAAGAACTGTTTTACAAATACTCAGTATTACTAGAAAAAAGTTAATACTTGCAAATATTTCACAAATACATTTATTACTCTATGCACTGATGTCTTAATCAATGCACATTCAAGGGAGTTCCCATCCAGGGCTCTTACTAAAGATATAGTGTTAAAAATTCAAGATAAATTTATAATTATCTTTCATGAAATTGAATCTGTTCTTTTATTAGTGTTGTCTGTGCTTTTTATTTGTGTACTTTAAACTTTCAGGTGTAAATAACTTAGACTACTGCTGGAGAAATAAAATATATGTGGAATGATTTTAGATCAAGTTATACTTCTGCACAAATAAAGAGTGCCTCTGCTATGCTGTTCGTTATTCTGTTTCTTAGATAGTGACTCTTGTTTACTACTCAGGAATCTCTAGTCAAATTCAGCCTTTTGACATTAATGGAATCTCCTTCTCTTTGACTGCATAATTGGTAGATTATTTACACATTTTTCAGTGTATTTCTGCAAGAAAACATGAAAGATCTTTTTAGAGTAAAAAAACTGAAGAGCTTGGAGCTGTTGCTCTATGCATATGGTAGGTCATCTATAAAAATGGTTTCTATTCCTGTTTTCCATTGTTCTCTCTTCTGTGCTGGTTTATCTTTGTCTGCCTTAAGAGCCTCACTGAAACATTATCTGTAGGGTAAATTTCTCAGATGCAATTATTTGATTTTGTGATTCTTTTCTCCAGGCTGAACAGATCCAAGTTACTCAGTCTTTCCTCATGCAGGAGATACTCCTTGTCCTCTATCATCTTTGTGGCCCTCTGCTGGACTCCTTCTAGGAGATCCCTATCTTTTTTGAACTGGGGAGCCCAGAACTGGACAGGGTATTCTAAATGTGGTCTCAGCAAGGCAGAGTAGAGTGGGAGGATCACCTCCCTCAGCCTGCTGGCCATGACATTTTAATGCACCCCAGGATACCATTGGCCTTCTTGGCCACAAGGGCACACTGCTGGCTCATGGTCAACATGTTGTTGCGAAGTTCTTCTCTGAAGAGCTCATCTACAGTAGATGACCTTACCTGCACTGATTCATGTGGTTATTCCTCCCCACGTGCAAGACTCAACACTTGCTCTTGTTGAACCTTATCAGGTTCCTCCCTGCCCAACTCCCCAGTCTGTCCAGGTCTTGCTGAATGGTAGCACAGCCTTCCCATATGTCAACTACTCCTCCCAGCTTTGTATCATCAGCAAACTTGCTGCAGGTGGACTCTATTCCATCATCTAGGTTGTTGATGAAGATGTTGAACAAGACCAGACCCAGTGCCGACCCCTGGGGAACACTGCTAGCTACAGGTCTCCAACCAGACTCTGCACTGCTGATGACAATCCTCTGAGCAAGTCAGCTGGTTCTCAGTCCACCTCACCATCCACTCATCTCTCCCACTCTTTCTATGCTTCATAGCAAGGATGCTGTGGGAGACAGTGTCAAATGCCTTGCTGAAGTCAAGGTGCACAACGTCTACTGCTCTTGCCATATCTACCCAGCCAGTGATGACAACATAGATTAGTTACCAGGTTGGTCAAGTATGACTTCCCCCAGTGAATCCATGTTGACTACTGATAACCTTCTTCTCTTCTTGGGCAGGGTATCCAGAACAAGTTGTTCCATCACCTTTTCTGCCACTTTTCCCTGTTAGGAATACAGTGATCTTGAGGTACAGGTTTTACACAGAATGGATCTAACTAGAAGATATGGGTGAAGATGTGGTAAGAAATATTTTTGTCTTCCTTTTTCCTCATTAAGTGGAGCATGGAAAGTTTTTGGGAAACCAAATTTTATGGCAAAGCTAGGAGAATACTCTGTAGTTTGAGTCAAGTGTTTTAATCATAAGTAATAAAGTTTCACTGTGATCCTGGAGAGAAAACTCTCCCATACAAACCCTTATAAACCAGAAGAAAGAAAGAAAGAAACAAACAAACAAAAATGAGTTCTGCTAACAGGAGAGCTGGATTAGCTGCAATTCATCATTTAAAAGTATGTACAAAGTACACCATAGCAGTGAAATTAATGGTAATTTTCCCAGTTGAATTTAGCAATGAAGCAGTGCAATTCTCTCCGACTCTATGGCTTATGTAGTATATCCAATTCAAACACACTGAAGGGAAGGAGATGGTTAATGGTCTGGAGCACAAGCCTTATGAGGAGTGGCTGAATGCTGAGGGAACTGGGATTGTTCAACCTGGAGAAGAGCAGGCTCAGGTGAGACATTATGGCTTTTTACAACTACCTGAAAGGAGGTTGTAGTGAGGTGAGGGTCAGCCTATTCTCTGAAATATCAGTGATAGGATAAGAAGGAATGGCCTCAAGTTGTTCTGGAGGAGGTTCATGTTGGATATTAGGAAAGATTTCTTCTCAGAAAGAGTGGTGAGTTACTGGGACAGGCTGCCAAGGGAGGTGGTGAATTTTCTGTCCCTGGATGTGTTCAAGAAAAGTGTAGATGTGATACTGAGGGACATAGTTTATTGGACATGATGGTGATAATTGAAGTAGATGAAGTTAATGATCTTTTACAACATTAATGATTCTATGATTCTTTGATTCTATGTAATATCTAGTAGTATTCAAGTAAGTTGCATTTAGTATTCCAGTAAGTTACATTGCTTTGCACAGGTGTGAAGTAATACCCATGCTGAAAAGTATGGTAATAAATTTGTGATCCAATGCATCACTGGGTCAAGGGAAAGGCAACCTGCACAGCTGAATGTGAAGAAGAGAGTTTCCTAGAACCGGGAAACAACTGTACAGAGAAACTCCTTTAATACAAACTAGACCAGCTGAAAAGCTGGCTTCCCATGTACCAGCTGCCAGTATATTTAAGGAATGTATTTTGTCTAGTAATGTTAGGTATGTTTTAATGCAAGTAATGTAGGAGGTACTAATATGATTTGTATCCTGATCTTTTGTGCAAAGACTCTATGATTCCAAAGTTATTGAGGATGCATATGGCAGAACTGTTGTGGTGCATAGGGGTGCAGGGCAGAATTCCACAAGAAAATAGGCTACATTAATCCCATGTATGCAAAACAAGACATTTTCTATTTGACCGAACATCTCTCTAGTTTATAAGCATTTCATTTTGTTAACAAACTGAACACAATACAGCAGACACCTGTGTAAAGCTGTTTTGAAACTCATTTATAGAGAAGGTTGCATAATGTTTAAATATTATTTTTATCTTATCTGCTGATAATTTCTTTTCCCTGAATTATATTTTGGAAAAAAATTCAAATTATTTATAGCTATTTATAACTATTATTCACTATAGGAATTTAAACTTTTACTTTATTTAAGTAATTAACTATTGCTATAGCTATTATTTCTAACTAATATTTATTATAACTATTATTTACTAATTATTTTGTTTGCAATCAAAAAACCATTTTTGTGATGTCTCAGATGTACCAAAACCTGTAATTGAGAGCAGGGAACCATTGAGAACAGTGAATATCTTTAACATCAATGTATTTTACACAGTTTCAACATTACTGGGAAAAACAACTTGCTGCTGGAAATGTGAAAAGTCACAATTGATCTCTTCAAATTCTTGAGGATTTTTGTCTGCAGAGAATGCAACTTGCTTAAGAAAAACTAGTGGTTGCTTTTGAAGTTACTCTTTCCACTGATGAATTTTACCTTATTAGTTCTGATTCTGATAACTGCTCAGGTCTACTTTCATTGAGGGAAAATAAATTCTCTTTTCAAATGTTTGCTGAGAGGAGACTCTGTAGCGTGTCGCTCTTGGGAGTGGAGAAGAGCTCCCTTTCAAAGCTGAGGTTTAATATAGAAGTCTTCAAAGTGAATAGAAAGCTGGGCACATAGAGTATTGTTTGTGAGTTTCCTCTGTGGGCTATTGAGATTAAAATGATTAGGTTATTGACTTGTGCTAGGAACAATTGTTCATTTAACAATGCATGAATTGTGTAAAGGTGTGAGTAGGTCTTGTTACTGAATCAAGCATTTTGTGTAAAAATATAATTAAAAAGACATCCTGGTGTAGTGTTCTGGGATAATAATTTTAGTAATAAAAATATTAACTCTGTTACATATAACATAAAAGTAGAGTCCACAGTGAAACTGCCACTCCTTTTCTCTTGCTGGAGGATTGCTGTATGTAAAGGTAGTCACTAAATGATCCTGTTAGCTCTGCTCCATTATCTTGCATGCTTCCTGAAAATGTCTTGAAATATAAATTTATACAGTAACATTAAAGGAACTCAAACTCAATGTGTTTCTTCAAGGATGAACTAACTGTTCTTATGTATTTTGTATTTAACCGTCTGCACAAATATACTAACAAGCCAAAAGTGAAATGTGGACCATTTATAGCTCCTTCATTTTAAATGAAAATTCTTCAGATTGGAAAAGTTCTGCTAAATGCACTGAATTTTATAATCTACTTTTTGGGAACTGTATTGATCAAAACTATGCTGGCAGCAGAAATGGAACAGCAAAGTAATAGCCAAGTAACATCATGCAACCAAATAATAACATGGAATAGTAGATGGAAAGCAAGACAAAGAAGAACAGAGAGATCACATAAAATGTGGAATTGCAGAATATTAAACCCGCTGCAGTTTGCCAGTGGCATATGAACAAAATTAAAATAGACAGTCAGAAGCTACAGGCTGGGAAACATAAATTTATTTTTCACTAATGTTTCCCAAATGGATATCTCCAATGCATGATGGGGATGTATTTTTAAATAATGTTATTTCACTGCTAACTGTCCTTCCTGTCCAGTTCAATTTACATAAGGAACGAAGATACTTAGAAGGTACGATTTTTTTGTAGGAAAGAGAATATTTGCTAAGTCACTCTGGAAGCCAGAAGCAGGATGAGATTTGTTTTGTTTTGACTTAGAGAAGCATTAAACAAAATTCTTAAAATAGAAACACAGAAAACCAATTATGTTTAAATGTAATTCCAAGATCGTATTACGTTGTCAAGCTTGGAGTGAGCTGCATTTTGTTTGAGTCTTTCACTCCCGTGAAGCTTTAGAGGCTTTAATAAGGCTTTGGGCAAATGCAGGCATCCGCTCACATGGAGCTTATTTCAAGTTGGGGGTCTAACGCTAGATTAAATATACTGGACTATAAACTATAAGCCTGTTGATTGTACAAAACAGAACTGAAAAACAGCTGGTTCTTTGAAGTGATGCGGGGCCGCGTGCTAGCAATACCAAGGATTTAGGCAAAGGTAAAGGTAGGTCCTGCTCTTGCTTAGGTGTAGGTAGGCACACTATAAATAATTATTAATGTAATTATCTTTTCTTGCTCGCTTCATAGTAGTTCTTGGTTCTGAAGTGTGTAGTGCAGGACATTCTTGTTGCTGCTATACAAGTATATTTATAAGACTGACTTATCACTGTAGTGTGTGATTGAATGAACTGTTAATTCTCCTTAGACCTGAATGTGGTGATTGGTTCCTGATAATGTGAAAACCTGTTCAAACATCTGACATGTTAACATGAATTATATCAATCTGTACTGTCACACTATTCTTATACTAGTAAATTAAGCATTGTTAGGCAACATCTGTGGTACTGGTGTTCAGTTTGGGAAAACTAGCTGTCTCCTAAATAATTCTTGGTTACAGTTTTGGAGTTATCACAGTTCAGTGACTGTTCCCAGTAGTCATTTTGGGTATAGTCACTGTGTTCAGTATAGAAAGACTGTTTAGCAGTATGAATGCCAGACTTTCTAGGTTAGCTGGCTTCAGTGCTGGGGAATGATCAGAAACATATTTAATTTATTAACATTGAAATTGCTTCGCAGTCTGGTAGTACATCACAGATGAAACTTAGCAATTAGCTCCCAGGCTGGGGAAGGATAAAGCTTCAGAGAAAGCTTTGAAGCTGTAAAAGACCATGTGAGCAGATGCTATTCTTTTATGCCAAACTTAAACCAAATTACTCAGAAATGGCTTAATTGTACCCATTTACTTTGCTTCTCAATAGACTAGAAGATCTTACAGTCTTTAAGAGAAATATTGTTGTATGTCTCATTTTTTAAAACTAGTATACATATATTGGAAGGCGTCTCTTAGCTCCTAGACTTCATCTTAGAGCTCTGGACTTCTCTTCAGACTGAGTGAAGTGCAGGCTGTGAGGCTCTACTCTGCTTCTTCTACCATGGCAATTTACTCTTCCTCCACTTTTGGCCTGAGTGCACCAGATTTACAGCTCCAGTGACACAAAGTGCAGCATCATTGTGTGTTTTGATTTAACCTGGTACCACACAGTCGTTTACTCACCTCCCAAGATTGCCACAGTGTGACAGGGGAGAGAATAAAAAAAAAATCTCAAAAAACAACAAAGTAGAACTCATGGATTGAAATAAAAATATTCACTAACACAGAAAAGGAAGATTAAAAGCATATCATGATAATAATATATAGATCTAACATATAATACATATATATAGAACAAGTAGTGCACAAGCAATTAATTGCTCATCACCCACCAACTGATGACCTGCCAGTCTGCAAGCAGTGGCTGTTCCCCCAGGCAACTCCCAAATGTTCTTCATGTTTTTTTTTTTTTTTTTCACATAATGTCTTACAGTAATGGAATCTTTCTTTATCCAGTTTAGGTCTGCTGCCTGGTTCTGTCCTCTCCCAACTCCTTGTACATCTTCAGCCCCCCTCACTGACAGTACAGTACAAGAAACTGGAATGTTCCTGGCTCTGTGCAGCACTATAACTGAAACATTGGTGTGTTTTCAACATTGTTTTTCTCCTAAAGAAAAACACAGCGTACTTGACACTATGCAATAAAAATTAACAGTGTCCCAATCTGAAGCCAGGACAATATGCTATACAGATATTTCAGAATTTAGGCTGGTGCTAACCTTAGGATGATTAACACAAGATAGTAAAGTGGGATGACAGCAATACCAAAGGTTATGGGGAATGGGCTCGCTCAGCTTAAAATGTATCTGATAGTGGTCCTCAGCACAAAAGAAGGTTCCAACATTCTTGTGAATTCTCTGGTTTTCTTGTGTCACTTCACTGCCAGTATGTGTCCAGGGAAGGGGAAACAAAACTTCCTTCCAGTATGAGCTCTGGCCAGAGGGATGAAGGAGAGCTATACTGGAAGACACTAGCAGGACTTGGGGAAGAATAAGCTGAGATTTCCTTGATAAATTCATCACTTGAGCTGCCTTCCAAGCCTCATAATTATGAGGGTTGTTCATTTATGCCTTAGTTATGAGGCATTACTTTCAGTGGAAGCTACATATATACACTTGATTTACTTCTGTGCTTCATCTCTACCTTTCTACAGTCTTGTGTTTTTTTTTGTTTTTTTTTTTACAATGTGACTAATAAAAATCTCAATGGATATTGTTCAATGAAGAAAAAAGTACAAGACTTGCCTTTGTGCTTAGGGGAATCTTTTAGTCCAGTTCCATATCTCTTTTTATATGGCTCTTCTATCTCACTACGAAATTGATATTATATAAGGCAATGGTTTTCTTTCCCCATTAAACAAGAATAAATGGAAAAATATTTTCACAAGGGAAATCTACTGATTATTAAGCTGAAGTGTAGGTTCTGAGTACATTTTCTAGATTTATATTTTCTGCCAAAATTGATTTGGACAAAAAACATTGTAATCACCTAATACATGGTTAGCAATTTTCCATCTCATTACACAACTCTTGTATCTTATTACCCATTTAAACGAATATCTGTTAAAAGAACAGACCTGTACAGTTCAAACAATTTTTTGATCCATCAAGCCAAAACAAATAGACACTAGAATAAAATCTCTACAATAGTCTACTACACTACAGAATGAGGTACAAGAGGGATTTATCAGTGTAGAACATCACTTAGTTAAGCATACAACTCCATAACAGAATCCAGATCACTTTTTTGGGGGGATGTCCTGTGACTGTACTACAACCCTGTTTGTTAATCCTAAGGAGCACTGAGGAAGAATTCTGCACCATTCAAATAAGATCTTTGTATATCTGTCACTATTGTGCTCCTAAAACTGACACTATTAACAGTGATTACAAACAAGATAGATACCAACTACGCAACCGTTTATCCTACTGACTTCTATCAATATACGTCTGTCCTGAATTCCACTGCTGTGAATGCATACACTTGAATTTCTTTAAAATGAAGAGATAATCATAGCAAGCTACTGTGAACCTGGGGATTGTAATGGACTAGATTAATCCAATGATTAAAACTGATTTAGAAGATTCTCAGAGGTGGAAGAAAACACATTCACTCTTTATTTATAACAAATTCCACTTTCAAAGCTGTGTACTTTGCTAACTTTTAAAATACGTAAATGGAATTGATTAGAAAAAAATACTGGCAGAATGAGAAGAAAAAAGGATAACAGTGGCTGATCACCTCAGAAACATTTGTAGTTTTTAATAAACATAATAAGGAGCAGGAAGAGAGGAAATACATGTTTTTGTTAAGAATCAAATGAAAGGGAAGAAAAATTAAAATGAAATGGAAAGGAAAAACCTCAGAAAATAGTATTTCAGAATGACTGAGGGTGAATTAGTTTACTTGTCAAAGTTACTAGGCAAACAGAGTTTGTTAATCTCACTTTTTTCCAGACACATGCTTGAATGTAGTTCATTATTTCTGACTTAAAATGAGTGACATTGCACATATCTTTCTTGACTAGTCCTTTCTGACTGTAGAAGAATTTAAGGATATGCCTGCACAGATACAGGAATGCAGCCACAGTGCTCTCTTATAGCACTGACTGTTTTTGCTGATAAAAGTACCTTAGACTTTTCACTTCCAGGGCTGGGTGTAGCTGAGAGGCAGTTTAATAAGCTATCCTACTGCACTGCTACACATCTGCTAGCAGAGCGCATGTCTGCACCCAAAAAATATCCTTACAGTTTTGAGCTGTAACGTCTGACCACTTCTTGCTCCCATTCAGTAGAAATGGACTTCATATAAACACATTTATCAGCTGAGGTGTGGCAATAATTTGTCTCACCTGAACAGCAGCTGAAACACTGTTTCTCCTCACCTGTGTTGCTTTTGTCTGAAACATATCTCACTGATCAGAAAAGACCAGAAACTTACTTATTAACCATTTCCTATACATGTTGCCTTTTACCCATACTTTGGCTGTAAGTTACATAGATATTTTTTTATTTTTTTTATTTTTTGTGTGTAAATGATAGAATGTTGGGCCTCAAGTTTAAGAGTGATGAGGAAGCAGTATAAGTATGACCTAAAAATACTTGGACTTCATGCCTGGATCTTTCTAGCAGCCAAATAGCTCACCTAGAGTTTGATTTCTAGAAGAAAAAATGTAGACTCTGCTTCGTTTAACTGGTATTGAATAGGAAATGTTTATATACTCTGGGGATAGCAAAGCAATACTGTCTCTGTTTAGAAAAGTAGCCATTTGACATATATTATTTTCTAAATTACTAGCCAGCTCCTTCTAGAATGTATGTGAGTTCTGATAGCAGCAATTTTGACACTCCTCTGTCCCAGTGAAAATTATTACACTGAAGTTATGGAGAATGAATGGTACATAAAATATCTTGCATATGCAGTATCAAACCAGGGAGAAACAGTGATTTGCAAACATCTCGGTAGAAACTGAGTTACACTCCAAAGAGTTGCAGCTTTCAGAAGGATCACCAACTCAATCTCTCACAGAGGAGAATCTGTATTTGCCACCCAAAGGATTTCCTTCCTTATCTGAAGTGATGGGAAAGTTAGTATATGATAGATTTTTTTATTACAATGACATTGACACTGTGTTTGTGCTTGTGGTTAGCCTCTGATGGCCCTCTCCTCTTATAAAGTCTGCTCCCTTGAAGTTACATACTTGTTCTCTAGTGAATGGATTTCAGACATGAATGGCTGAAAGAGAATTTTTAGTTCAGAACAAAAATCCCTGTAGAAACACAGATGGCAGAGTTTTCCCTTGTGGTATATCTCATTGAAATTCTCAAATGGAAGATACAAAACAAAGAACTCCTACTTGATCAGTTTATTAGTTATCTAGCAAACTAAGGGAGAACAAAATTAATGGAGAGATGAAAAATGCAGATTCACATTCTGGCAGCAATAAGTCCTCAAGCAAAAATACAGAGTAACACAATTTCAACAAGCCTAAAGATGTTCATCTCATGATAGACAATTATTCACAATAACCACTTCCTTCTGCTATCTGGGCATTTTAGATTCATGGTCCACTTCAGCTAAAAAAGTGACTATTCATCTATTTGCAAGTAAAAAGTACAGTCTTTTCGAAGTTGAAAGTCTCCAGTTTCATGTTGATACAGAAAGGAAATAATTTCAAAATAAGATATTTTTGTTGATCTGTCCCCTCCTCCCAATCCCCTCAGTTAAAGCTCTTCAAACTATTGAATCCTTAAAATATTAGAAGCCACTATTTTTGACATACATATAGTACCAATTATATGTCAGAGAAAATAGGGACATAAAACACAGTTCAGAAAAACTTTATTTTAAGCCAAAAGGTATATCTCTTGTAACAAGAAAAATGTATGAAATATCCAACCTGGAAATATAAGAACACTATTTTTATTTAAGGCAAAGTCAAAAAAGATGTTGTGCAACAATTAGATGTATATGTTAGAATGCTACTAAAGAGATTTTTCCCTTAGAAATATCTAGGCATTAATGTTCTTTGATAGTAAGTAATGTTCTGAAAAATTGACATTAAAAAGATGAAAGCATTGTTCTTTCTGTCCTTCTCTCTTTATTTCCTTACAATTGTTTTACTGAAACTCAGCTTTTTTTTTTTTTTTTTCCTCCCCTCTGAATGGAATAAAATGCATTAAAGCACAGAAGCCTTGTTTTCAGAGTTGAGTGAATTTTTATGGCCTATTGATAAATCTCAAGGAGTAAGGAATTGTGATGGAAATGCTGAGAATTTCCTGGCTATGTGAAATGGTCTCAAGGCATAGAGCCACGCTTGTATGCACGCATATTTTAAAATATATGTAGTCAAATGTAGTAAAATAAATTTTCTAAGGGCAAAAGCTGAGCTAAGCTTTTTAATTCCCCCAACATTCTATCATTTACACACACACACACAAAAAAGTCATCTTGAAAGATCAGACCACCCACTGCTTGAGGAAAAAAATGAAAAAAATACTTGTATATTATGTATATTATGCACCTGTTGTATCTACAGGCTGACATGACGCATTGCAAGGTAGAACTCTAATGAAAAAGAAAGAGATGCATGAAGGCAACAAAAGAAAGCAAAAAAGTATTAACTTTTGAATTTACTTTCTCCATAGCCAGAAATTAAGTCTTCTTGTACAGAATTCTTCAGCATATTCACATAAGGGTTCAAATCATCAAGCTATTTCCACAAGTGCTTAGCTACCTGTATTTATTAACACAATCAAAGCACATGCTTAAGTTTCACAGATGTTTGATATCTTTACTGAATAAAGGCCCGCATATCCAATCCTGAGCCCTTCCTCATCAATACAACTCTTTTGATTAACCAGAAAGACCTTTGTGTTTATGTAGAGGTAATGCTTAGCACATTAGAATGTGCTCTTACATACCCACTGCACCATAAAGCTAAGAATTAACATAATAAATACATTGCTTTAGTTTTGTTTGCTAGCTATTTTTTTTTTACATTTCTCTTTGCTGCTAATACTACCATTATAGGCCAAGATTAGTTTCTGATTTAAAAAAAAAAAAAAATTGAAATGCACTTCTGGTAGAATGCTAAAATATTAAATTTGAATGTTTGCATGCTTGATTGCATAAAGAAAACTAGTTTATGCAACTAATGAATAGCTCCAGATATGTCACATGAAATCTGTTCAATTTGTATAAATATTCCCTCCCTTTCCCAAGGAGAAGGGATATAACTGTACTGTATCTGTTACAAAATCTCACTCACTGTGTCATCATAAAGGGTGCTCTTAAAACAAAAGATATTTTCTGAAAGGAAATGCCTAAATTTGCTTATGGGAAAGATTTTTTTTTTTTTTTTTTTTACCTTCCACAGGAACTTACATCTTCCTCCTCAGCTATAATCAGTCAGCATCTCTTGAAGGGCATGTTTAATACAGATGATTTTTCATATGAGAATTATATATGAGATGAAATTCACTTGGAACACCAGAAGGTTAATGTCACCAGAAGTGCTCATTCACTGAGGGCTTGATTCAAATTTTGCTGAGTTCAGCGTGACTATTAATTTTGAGAAGTGGAAAGCATACCCACCCACTCTGAGTGAGCTGAAAGCAGATGAAGCAGATGAAGTACCATCTTCCCAAAGTATAATTAGAAGATGATAAGTCAGATAGATACTAGATAATTGAGATACTTGTGGGTTACTGATAGCAATTCTTAAAGAACAAACGTTAATACCAACTGTTGAAGAAGCAAATAAGTAGTAACATTTCACCCATTTCAGCTCGTATTACCATTTTAAGGACTTCAATTGTGAAGCAAAAGTTAACAACCACACTGTGCCGGAGTATAAAATTGCTGTTGCTTTTTGCAGTAACACAGAATGCAGTGCTGGAAAGAAAGTGTCCTATTTAGCCACTTATCTTTTGCAGATAGATACTATCAAGGATGGGGATGGTGATCTCTGATTGATTACATTTTAGCCCATTTTTGGTGAAACCCTTAAGCAAAATTGGTTAACTAAACTCCTTCTTGAAGAAGAAATGAGTGAAGCTGTGGTAAATAGGGAAGATGAGTGGAAATATCTCCAGTGCAGTTCCCAGAAGTACTGCCTGAGGAGTCTGTTAAGGCCACGGCAAAGTTGCTAGGGTCTGCAGGGACTGCCACAGCTTCAGAAGTACTGGGGAAGTAATGATGCTCCACAACATTCACTAAAAGCAAAGTGCCTTTCTTGGCCATTTTCATTCCCAGCTACCAGTTTTGACAAAATGAGACCGCTTGCTTTATAGGTGCTGAAGCAAAGCAGTTCTTCTGCTCACTATTGTTTCTAGTTTATTTCAGCATTTGTGGTGTCTTTTCTGCCTTTAGCTTGCTACTTTTTTTCTGTGTTATCAGTAGTTTTCAACCAGACTCAGGTAGTACATTTATGCAATATCTTACTTCAAGATATAAAAATGAATCCCTTATCCACGCTACATACCTCCTATTTACATAGCTCAATCAGAACTTTCTGGTCTATGGATATTCAATAACAACATCACTGGTTCAGCCCCTGGCTTCATCCCAGCATTGCTACTGTGTGAGTAGTTACATCTCCCCACCTCTTAAATCTGCACTGGGAAAGGAAAATTAACAGATGATTTGGGAGCTACTTTGCAGCTCTGAAAACCTGGGGTCAGTTCCCCTCTGTTTCATGGCCCTCTATCAGTGGGGAAGTCACTACTCTCTGAGTTGCCCTTCTGGAGGTTGTACTTTAACTTACTTAATTGGATCACAATCTTCAAGCCAGGATAGCAATAGGAGAGTCATTAAAATGTGGCAGATAAATACTACTGTGATCTAAATAAGGGAAATTTTGTGTTGATTATCAGTGTAGATCACTTGTCAAACAGCAGTCCTCTTTCCTTTAAACTCTACTGGAGTAAAAATTAGTATAATTTCAATATAATCGAATAATACAAATGTAAACATCTTACTTTAGAAATTAAACTGGCTATATGGGAACTGTTAGGTCATAGCCTGAACTGGTGATTGAGCACCTGATGAAGTGTGGCCAGCCCTGGGAGCACAGGTTTGTGACCTTTCTTGTGTTATCCAAAAACTGGCCAGAGGCAACTACATATCTCTGATTCAAACCATATTCTGGCCTGTTGCAAAACTGAAGAGATTACAGCAACACTGTGAGTTATATAGGCAATGTTGTCCAAGCATGAACATTACTTAGACTGACAGAACAGTTCTTTTGCTGAAATAGCTGATTTACTGCCTGTTATTGAAAGTTCTGAGGAAGAACCTTGGTTGTTTACAAAAATAAACAAATTTTCCTTTGCCTAGTTGCATAGTACTATGCTTCTATTTGACTTCTGAACCTCTATACAGTTCACCTCCCTCAATTGCAGACTCTCTCTCTCAAGATTATAAAATAAATCCCTGTAGGACTAGACGTCCTTTTTTACTGGACAGCTCCTTCAGAGCAGTTGATACATCATAGCATGGTAGAGGAGAGTGTTGGATTAGCTGCCCCTCTGGGGTTGCAGCAAAGCATGGGACTTCAAGCAGTCACGTGGTCTAATCATGCCAGAGGCTGTCACCCACACTGAGCAAAATGATCAATGCTAACCAAATCATCCTATTTTAATACAAGACAATTAATTGCATAGTCAGTCAAAGACAACATTGTGCCTCTGGCTGATTTGCCAGTACAAGTTTTCTTTGGAACTATCCAAACTTTTAAAAGACAAAATGACATGGGGTGTTCTCTAGGGGCCCAATTAAAGTTAAATGTATTTAATTGCATGAATCTTTGTTATAGAACAAATATAAGTATATTGACTTAAAAAGAAAAATGTATAATTTCTCTAAGGAGAAATGATAGAGTTGCTTTTGGTGTTACTTTTTCAGATAATTTTTATATTAACAATAAACAATTATCTTTAGAGCATCTCTTCCAGTCCTGAGAGGAGTATATTTCACTGTCAAATGTCAAGTCCTTTTTTTTTTTTTTCTTTTTTCTTTTTTTTCCTGTTTGGTAAATTTTCTAGTCATGAATTCAGTTTCATATTTACAATACATCATTCTGAAATAAGAAAGACCAGTGAAATCTTTCAAATGATGTACAAAAGAAATTATGCAATATATAGTCATGCACCTGAATAACAAGCAAGGGCAATGGCTTAATTAGACACAGGAGATTCTTGTGACATCTCATGTATACTAGCAGGACTTCTAACAAATACATGGCAAGTAGTCCGAACTTCAGATAAAGAATTTATCTAATCCTGGTAAGAAAACAAATCCTTTATATGTCAAACACTGATACAAATCTAACCTCTAACCTTTTCTCACCAAGAAATGTCCTATGCTTCCAAGTGTACTCATAGCTATCTTATCTATTTGATCTGTTTATTTACAAAAGAGACATACGATAACTTGGGATATGTAGGCCAGAGAATAGCTTTGGAGACTCAGGAGTCCTCTTGCCTGGAGTCCTTACTTACCACCATTCGAAATTTAAAAATTGCTTTGAGGAATATTTGATGGTGTCCTATGTGAGACTAAATAAATTGCACAAAATATGAGATTTGCTGCCTTATAGGAATTTTACACCAAAAATTCTGATTCTAACTCTTCTTATCCTATAGTTAGAGTGCATGAAAAAAAAAAAAAAACAAACATGAAATGTACATGAAAGAACAAAAATTATTTATTTTTAGCTCATCCTTAAAGTGAGAATGATTTCTACAAGGGTGAACCCAAGGAAAACTGAATCAAATGGAAGATTTTTCAATGCATTCAACGGTTCTTGGATCTAGCTCTTTTGAGACCATACTGGATTCCTCCTTTGTAGTAATATTGGTAGAGTAATATTATTCCTTGTCTCAGCAGCTGATGCAAAGAAACAATTGCAATAATAATACTTAACAGTTATTTTTAAGTAGCATCCATCCTTGTTCAGTATGCTCACAGCCTGAAATGTTTCAAACGCAAGTTCAGGTGTGTAGTGTAAGTTTGGAATGTTTAAAATACTAAAATATGAAATGACCACTGGTTAAGAAGACATTTCTGTCCAGATATTTATCTGAACTGCAATGATTTTATTGTTCTCTCTGCAAATAACACTACTTCTATCACTTATGTACAGTTGTTACATACATGATGCACTTAGATAACAATTAATAAGAGGAAAATTCCTGTACCACAGGGGCTTATCAGACATATATAGACAGATGTATATTGCTGGCTAATGAAACTCTCATTCATATTTAATACTGACTTGTTTTCAGTTGAGATATTTTTAGCACAAGTAGGACACAATTATATGTATAAAAGGAGAAAGAAGGAAGTGAAGATGCAAAAGATACAGCTTGACATGGTTATTTATGCTAGTATTTTACCTCTTTTCAATTAAGAATTTGTGGCTATATGAAAGATATGCATACACTTTTCTTTTTTTAAAAATTGTATTTATGATTTCTTTCAAACTTCTGTCTTTCCCTAACAACTTCTGAAGCTATAAGTTTATTTCAGTCACACCTGGCACAGAAGATTTCAAAATGGTGAGATCACTTCAGTGGTCATTACAGTTCTACTAGTTCTACAGGTAAGTAAGGGCTGAAAGACTGTTGAAGTGCTGAGGGCTGCTATATGTTCTTTTCCTTAGAGGACAAAGGGGTATACTCTTTGCAGAGAAACACTGTAGATGATCCAGCTTTAGAGCTGGAACATGCTCAGTTGAATCTCATGCTTCCTTAGCCATCAATGTCAGTCCATCATAAATCATATAGAGAAGAATTTATCACCTACCTGTAAATGTCTACAGTGTAGTCTTGTACATCTGAGCTAGTCATACTTTTTATAGTCAGTGGGGAGTAAAAGGCACTGCAAGGGCACAATTCATCTGACCTGCTTTAGACATATATTTTAAGATGAGATAAATTGTCCTAGAAACATGAACTTCTCTCTGTTGACTACAAAGGCAGTCTATGGCAACATATAACTGCTGATTTAAATCCCAATAAAAACACGTGGGACATCAAGCTACTTATTCCATAGGTACTTAGTATAATCTAACTCTGAAAAAATATTTCCCATGCTCACAGCTTTCATGAAAATGAACGTGACAGATTAAAATTAACTGAAGTGTTGAGTAAAGCTGAATCAATCATTTACTTCTCATTTGGGAACAAGTACACTGTCTCTCCATTATGTGTTTAGATGTTAGTTATGTGTGCATGTGCACACACATGAACAGCGTACAGTTTTCTTACTGCCTTGTGCTTTGTTTGTGTGTCTCATAGGCCAAAAGTCATCAGGGCCAAAGTGTGAGGATGAAGAGGTGTCAGTCAGCAGGTTGTGAGAAATTGCTTTTGTGCATCACTTCTTTTTGTAAAGATATATGTGTCATTACTATTATTTCTCTGTTCCTTTTCTGTTTAGTATTTATCTCAGAAATTTATTTATTTATTTATTATTTATCTACAAGTTCTGCTTATTTTCTTTTCATCTGATTCCCTTTCCTATCCCATTAGGAGTGGGGGAAGTGAGCTAACAACTGCGTGGTGTTTACCTGGTTGATGGGTTAAACCATAACAATCCTGCTGTCCAGCATGGGGTTTGAACCAAACCACCTACTGGCAGGACAGAACAAGAAGTCTGAACATCCTTAGCTTTGTAAACCACTGCTGAGCAACAACTAAAACGTCAGTAATAGCATTGTTTGTCCCCTAAAGTCAAAATGTCATCATACCAGACATTAGATAAAATAACTGTGCCAGGACAATCTGAAAAAAAAAATGTTTTCTCTGTGGTCTCTTAATCTGTTAGCTCTAGCATAATGAAAGAATGGAAACAATGACACTTGGATACCTACAATAATAAACTTGTAATATATGCATGTGGAATAGCAGACCATGAAAAGGAGCCCATGGCAGGAGGGCTGGAGTAGCTGTCACCTGTGGTGACCAGTGCTGGAGCAGCCTGTTTCTGAAGGATGGGCGCCATAGTATGGACCCACGTTGGAGCAGTTCTTGAGGAACAGCAGCCTGTGGAAAGCTCATGTATGATCAGACTGGGAAGTGTGGCATCCCGAGGGAGAGAATCCATTCTGGGACAGTGACAATAAATAAATGGCAGCCGATGGAATGTTATGGACTGATCACAACAACCATTGCACATTCTCCTGCACTGTTCAGGGAGAGTAGGTAGAAGCCAGTGGATGAGTGGATGGTACTTTCAGTTCTGTTTTAGTTCTCACTGCTCTAGTCTATTATCAGTGGCAATAAATTACACTGATCTCCCTATGCTAATTCTGTTTTGCCTGTGATGGTAAGTGGTGAGTGATGTGACTGTCCTTATCTCAATCAATAATCCTTTTATTGCTGTATTTTCTCCCCTTGGTCTTTTTAGGAGTGGAAATGAGAGAATAACATGGTGGAATTTAGCTGCCTATCAATGTGAAACCACCACACTTTACTCATTTGGATTAAAGAGAATATATACCATCCTGGACTTTAAAAATGCCTTATTTCATTGAATGAGCACATCTTTTTCTTGTGTGGTCCTCCAAACACTAAATTGAGATATGTCATGACCAGTAATGGTAATAAGGGCAGTTCCTATGGGAAGCTCCAGGAGAAAGCTTGAATCTCTATTTCTTTAGGGGAAAAAAAGAAAAAACAAAAACAAAAACAACAAACATCATTAAAAGGATTTTACATACACTGCCTGAGCAATTGATTTTTTTTACTGGCATTTCTCTTTATGTGTGTGGAATTCCATGCGTGACAATCAGTTATGTATTCTAGTTTCCAGTTGAAATGATCAGAATATTTATAACCAGGATAAGAAAAAGATAATGTTTCAGAGCCGGAATAAAACAGTTTGCAACACAGCTGAGAAATATGATTGTATTTAGTGGCTATGGACTACTTAGGAATGTTCCATGACCTTAGTCAAATTTCCTCTGTACATCCAAATCAATTTTTTCAACCTTTTCAATTTTTATATAGATCCCCCTACCAAAATAATGTTGTTGGGATAAGTGGAATTTTACAAAGTAAAAGAAAACTTGGAAGAATCTGTGGTAACGTTTTGAAGTATCTGGAAGGCATACTTCAATTAGTTTAGTAATTAATGGATGTGTCAACAGTCACTGATTAGTGGGTTTTGTTATTTCATCATTTCACAATATATGTTACAAAAAAGACTATTTGAAAACCCAATGCAAAGTTCTGAGAACTTAAAATGCTCTGTTTTGAAGGCAATTTTTTAATTTCTATCTTAACAACAATAGAATAATATATAGTTGGAAATAGTAAGTAAATGTCAACAGAAAAGATAAATTCCATGAAAATATGGGAAAAAATATTTAATCTGAGTATCTTTAAGTTAGGAGTTCAAAATTGTGATGAATAGTTCCAATACAACAAACTATTATTATATCAAAGAAATGGTTGGGATATGAATAATGTTAGTTGTTCTATGTATAATGTTTGCCTTACTTCCCACATTCATTTAGAACTAAAAGCACTTCAAAGCTTTTGTAGAAAGGAGAGAGGGAAAAAAACAAGGTAAGAAATCAAGATTAATTTTTTAAATACTGCTTAGATATTTTACTTACTGTAAGGAAACTGTCTCTTCATAGTAGGGAGCTGGCTTTCTTACACACAAACATAGCTTCTTTGGTTGTTGTACTTCAGGAACAAATGAAATGACGAATGCAATTTCTATTAGGCAGAAACCATAGAAAATTGGTAGTTACAAATTCTAGCAACTAGACTGGTGGAGTGTTAATGATTAGTTACTTTTTACTGTGTATTACCTTGATTCAAAACACTTCCTCCAGTATTAGTGGCTCAGGTAAGAATCTGTCTTTATCTTTTTTAAGTGTTATTGAGATTATAAAAGCAAACTCCAGGAGAAATGCAAATGTAGTGGCTTTCTTCTGTTGTAATTATATGTTGTATTTCTCAAGCAAATGCTTGTAGATAATTGCTGCATTTATACTTTCACAGGTGGGCTGAAAATGAAACATAGTGTACTATTACTGAGGAAGCTATAACAAAAAATATAAGCAGAAATTACTGTGTTTGCTTCAAGTCGAGAAAAAAACATTGCTTGTTACAGTCACTTTATTCATTCCACAGTTTTTTCTGTGGATGAAAGCTATTTTTACACTGTCAAAACTGTAGGGATCAATCTGTTACACAGTCTCTGTGGCTATGTGCAATCATTGACACTTTTGTCTTGTAGAATTGGAGTGTTCCTCTTATTTAGGAAAAAAATAAAAGGTTTTTTTTATTATGTTATTAATTTTGCACAGTATGTGTTGCAGTTTCTGAATCTCTAGTTCAGTGTCAGATTCATATCTGGGAAATGAGAAATGGCTTGCCATTTCTGCAGCTCTAACTTGCTTTCTCAGCAAGTTCTTCAGCATCCACCAACAGAATCATATTATCAGAGGTCAATGAGAGGCTTCTCCTGACAGTTTGTGTTACAACAGAGAGCCATTATTGTTGCAGCTGTAATTTTTATTAACATTACTCACAATCTGTAAATGCGAAGACTAATTTAGGCCAAAACTCTTTTCCCACTGTCCTACTCACAACTGCTTCCCTCATTTTCCTGCCAGCTTGCTTATCTCCAAGGTTTCTTTGAAATACTGACCTACTATATTAAAGCAGTGAACACAAGTAGATTTATTTAACTTTGAAAGCCTTGTTGGCAGAGTTTTTCACTTTATTGTGAAGCAGCTTTTGCACTGGGCAAACAACTTAATGTGATATTATTCTGTTCATTCCTTTTCATCACAAGCACAACTTTTTATCTCGTTATTTAATTAATTGTCAATATGATAACTTACTCTAGATCATAACGAACATTATCCAAAGTGTTTGGTGAGCTTTCCTGCCTGATCCTAAAACTATACTAGTGTAAGCTCTGAAAATATAGTTTTGTGTGTTGGTATTTTAATCCAGGTTACACAAGAAAAATTTTGCTTTGCTAAGTGTATTCACACTGGTCAGGAATGGCAAGGAATAGGCTCCTAGCTCTGATGTACAGAGTTTGCCCAGACAGGTGAGAGAAGACAAATACAAATCACAGCATGAACTATGAATTTACTGCAGTAATTTTTGGATCAGTCTAGAAGACATGAAAATGGAGTAATACAGACTTGTGGCCAAAATAAGACTGGTACCTCTCTGAATAGTTCAGCAGATTCTCAGATACCATGAGAATTAGGGGCTGAGTTGGCTTGGTTTTGGCACATCAAAGCATGAATAAGAACAAATCTTATATTTCTATGAACCTGCCTATACAGAAATATCTAAAAACATCAGTGGACTTTAAATCAATGATAGATTAAAGCTGAACCCATCAGATGAGACAGGAAAGTGTTTGGGATTACCAGGCAATCAATTCCTCTCACTAATGATGAAGAACAAAATCCTAATTTGAAATGGAAAGTGCAAATTGTTAATCCAAGAACAAAATAAAAGGTGCTATCAGTGAGCTCCCAAAGTCTATTTTATTATTAACCTCCCCTTGACAGCATATGAATGTCAGTATTTTTTTCATGATAACAAATGTACGTTTAATAAGGCCAAGTATGCCTATGCTAAAAAGCAAAGCAAAACAAAACAAACAAACAAACAAACAAAAAGTCATTCTTGAGATGAAAGCAGAGTGAAGAATTCAATTCTAATAACTAGTTGTTAACTGAAAATGTTCATTACGAATGATTTTTATTTTAAAATGAAAGCATTTTTTCCCAACTCCCTCTCTGCTACTGCTGAAATTGTGTAAATATCTACAGATGTTTCACATGTCCTGCATATGAACATCAATGATTCAACCATTCACGATGGCACAGCTTCAGTATTTATTGGGTACATTAAGCTTCTGATGATGGGTTTTATAAATTACAAATTACAACATAATGTAACTTTTGACCTGAAGGGATTATAGTAATTATAGCCCAATCCTTCGACCACGTAATAGCATTAAATTTCCTACAGCACAAAAATATTTATTGAGGGCATAAAAACCAAAGATAAACATTCAGCCTTTTTGCCATTATTATTTAAATACTGTAGTCACTGAACCTGTCTAGTTCCATTTCTGTAAATGCTACAGTATATGACCTACTCTGACCAATATGTTTTACAAGCTGGAGTCATCCATTAAACCTGTGAAATGACTTTGCCGATACAGCTTGTACAAAAAGCCAATAAATAAAAAATGGTACTCCTATGAGCTGTCTTAGCATTTCTTAGCATGATTAATGTAAGCAATTCTTAGTTTGACTCTTCAAGGAACTGATAACTAAACAGAAATAATGATGCTAATGGAAGGCAGAGAATTACTTCTGGTTTGTATTGTTGCCTGGAGTTTACATGCAAAACATGTTCAATACGTGCCAAATTTACTGGGTTACTAAAAGACATGGGAAGGTTATTATGAAGATAAAAATATAAATGTCGCTTACTGGAAGTGCCAAATACAGTTTGCTGGCAGTGTATGATACAGCAGTGATGAATTTTCTGTGCCAAATATGATAAATAACTGTAGCTTAGCCTTTTCTTGTTTGTGTTCCAGCAGTTATGTTGCTACATATGAGAAGTAGCTCAAACTAATAAAACAATAAAACCCTTAATTTCACTGTCTCCAGAGGTAAGTTAGCCATGATAGCACCAATTATCCATAACAGACCACTATGAATTCCACAGATTTTGAAGGTCTTCAATTGCCGTCTGTGTTATTCTACATTTTGAACAGCATCTCACTAGTTCCTCACAGCTTCAAAATGTTTTGAAAGGAGAACTTTCATTAGTATTCAGACAATGTGGCGCTTGTAGAATGCTGATGGCCAGCATCTAGTTTCATTTAAACCTGCTATTAGGGAGGTTATTTCTTCTTAAAAATAATAATTTTATATATATATATATATATATATACAGGACTACGAGAGGAAAAATCAGACCAATAATTAAGTCTCCATCAGGAGATCATGCCTATTCTCTGCTAAAAATATTCTTTCTGTTATTAAATGCTCACTGTTCTATCCTAATCTAGAATTATTTTGTGCAATGTTTCTATTATTTATAATTTTCTGTGTCATTGGTTGCTCAGCAGATTAGCAACACTTCTTTCTGAGAGTAGTAATAATGAGAGAGGTTTTGTATTCATCAGACTTTTTAATAGGGTTATTAATACTTACATCTCATTACATCTGTTGAATCATAATTTAATTTTTAATTAACTACACGCATTTGTGTGTTTTGTATCTGTATATGTACATGCTGACTGGATTGTTTATGTCACAGAGGCTTACCAAGATTCGTTTTAGACAAGAAAACCGTTACTGTGTCATTGTTTTCAGAAGAATTAATTTGTGATAGGTAGTCTGACCTTTTGACTATTTATCAGAGAAATTTTTAATTCCTGTTTACTAAATTTAACATTGTAGAGCTCAATACAAAACCTGTTGAAGTCAGTTGAGTAACTCTTACTTATTTCAATAGCTGTTATCTCAAATCATTATCATGTTTTGTTACTGTACTCCTTAATCTCTTAAGAAGCAAGAAAATATCATTTAATACTATCAGCTGTTTAGGGCAAAGAGAAACAGAGGATGGTAGGGAGGATGCATACTACTTTTGGTGATCTAATCACTGAAGATGAGTAATTTTTAATTCTATGAAGAAAAATGAATTATTTGACCTTTTTTCTCACTAATCTAAAACTCCATTCTGTAAAGCTGGGATAAAGGAGTCACCTTGAAACCTGGAGAGTGCTTTGCCCTTGAACCAGCAAAAATCTTGGAGAAGTGCTATTCTTCAAGCATGTGAGTACTCTCACTTGAGCCAATGGACAACTCTACCCTGTGACTGGCTATCTGCAGCCTGGTTAGATTAAGAAAGGAATTCAACTGTGGGTTCATAATTATTGTTATGATTATGGTAATGATTAGAGTCAATTTCTGGTCACATATACAGCGTAGTTTATACCAATCATAAAATTTTACTGCCTAAATTTAACCCTACTCTTCGCTTCTTACAATCCTGTTGAGACACTGAAAGACCAAAATTTTGTACTGTGAAATTGAGAAGGTGACTTGGGATGAGATTTCTTTTCACCAAATTCAGCCTTCTGACATCTCATGACTGTGTTACTCATGTGCAAAAAGCTCCTCTAGAGGGATTTGTATCATCTGTAATTATTTTTGAAGGAGATGAATTATCCTTTCAGATTTCCAAATTCTTTCCTTTATTTTGAAAGAGTACTTAAAGACCTAGCTTGCTATATCATAATCAAGTTTTAGATATCTGAAATTAGCCTAGAGGATCAAACTGAGCATAAGTGTATACATTTAGCAGGAGTTCTATGGGTCCAGCTGAACCTGTAGTGAACTAAAACAACATTTAAGCAATGATTTAGCTGCTATTGGTACATAATGAATCCCATTTATCTGTATTTACATGCATAAACCCAAATGATTTTTCAGTTAAATACCTTAATTTGCATTACATGTACAGAATTCCTATCCATTATCCTCTGTGAAACCAAGTATCAATGAATGTGCAAATACTCAATCAATCTATTTATAGTTATGGTATTTAGCACATGCATAGATTGGATCCCTCTCAAATATATGGAGATAGATAATGAATCAATTATTTAGTGATAGAAGAGAACAAATTAAAGTTGATGATTGTAGGTCTGTAGTAACTCAAATGTCCATGAATGAATACAACGTGAAGACTGACAATTTCTCCTGTTGAAATCAATGCCATGATGAATCATAAAGCAGAAAAACGATAAACAACATAAGCTTGAATAAAAAGTCACCAATTTTAAATGAATTGTAAATAATACTAAAATAATTCCCTTGCTAAATAATGGAATCGTAATCATAATGCCTCTGTTCAAAATATTCATTTTAAGTTTTATAAGCTACAGATGCCCAAACCAAGTTGTATATATTTGTAGTCATTGAATTAAAACTTTAGAAATAGTTATATTTTCTATTTACACACAGCTAGCTTGGCTTTATGGTAGGTAATGAAACCATTTTTAGGACTAGGATTTTTTACTCCAGTTTTATTGGTCAGCTCCCCTGGCTGTGTCCCCTCATGCCCACCCTTATCCTGCTTGCTGAGGGACAAATTGAGAAATAGAAAAGTCCTGGTAACGTGCAAGCAATATTCAGCCATAGGTAAAGTGCCACTGTGCTGTTAACACTGCTCAAATAATATTTAATCTGACAGTAATGTAGTTAGTGTTTAGATCAAATAATTATCAGGTATACTTGAAAAAAATGTAAATTAAGTTATTTCTGTGTGTTTTTTTTATGATTATAGTTTTTTTTGGAAAAGGAATAGCATTTAATAAGCAGAGTACAAGTCATCCAAAATAATAAGCAGAAATATGAGGCTTCAATTCCTTGAGTGCATTTAATGTTAATTAAAGTTTTCCTATCCACAGTAATGTATATATTTAAAATATCTGAGTGTTACAAAAGTCTGTTGGCATTTACTAGAAATAGTAGTCCTGCAATTCTGTGCTTCCTCTAAACAATTTCCGCCTTTGTCAGCTGCTTGACCAAATTAAACTTCCCCATTATTGTACAGGAATTGACTTAGTTCATAAAAGTGAACGTTCAGGTCAGTGATATCTTTTTATGAAAGAGTTGGTGCTTCATTGGTATGTTAATGTGGGAGGAAAATATGAATTGCCAGAAATGATGAGAATGCTGGTGTCTTTTACCTTTATAGGTGAGGAACAAAGGAAATCCTGCAAATCTTACTCATTTATCCTGACCAAACTGCCCTGCTAGAGGGCTTCTCCATATGTTTTTTTTCTGGCATGAGAATAAAAAGTTCAGTTGATGCAATTTTTCAACTAATTGACAGGAAGCCTTCTTATTTATTTATTTTTTAACCTGCACTCTATCAAATCAATCCAACAAGTTACAATCTGCAATCTGACAGTACAGTTACACACCAAGTCTTTTGGGCTTTGGTTTTAACACTGTACATTGACATAGTGCAGGAGCTCCAGCTGTGCTCACCTGCAACTGCTGCTGTTCCCTTCCTGCTCAACTGCAGTCACGTTTTGCTCTTTAGCACACAATGGACTAGTGCATGACATGTTAAGGCAGGCAGTGGGTGAGGAACTTTTTGACTCTGCCTACAAGAGGTCCTGCAGACAGCTACCTGAACATGAGCCTTGTTTGCATTCACTTAAACCTAAGCAACTGGAATTACAATAACTGAGCTTGAACTATTATTTCGAAAAGGAAACTACATTACCTCCACAGTATGTTACATGGACAGATTTATCTCGCATGTGTGAAAACAGTGAAGTGGAGACCAGGCTTCAAGGTTTAGGATCCTACATTGCAGCTTAGACATCCTGTAGATTGCAAATATTTTTCTCAAAACATGACATGTTCCCTATTTGTGTGTGTAGCAGCCCTGTGGAAAAACTTGTATCCCTTCTGAAAGAGAAAATGGAAGCAACTCCCCAGTATATATTATATAGAGATAGAAACACTGGCTTGGAACTACTTCCTGAAGAGAAGTGAATATATAAAATTAGATTTTTTTTTTCTTTTTGTATTGTTACTAAAATACTGTGTTTCAGATTTTAATTTCATTTAGCAGACAGAAAAAAAGTGCATTAAGGAAATATGACCAGAAATATTTTCTGGATAGAGTAATTTCTTCACAAGAGTGAATACTTTTAAAATTAAAAATAAATAAGGTGAAGAAAATTCTGTGTCTGTTTTTGGAGTGATATAAGAACAAAGAATTTTCTTGCTTATCCATCTGATGACTTTGTCAGAAACTTTATGTAAAGATCTTTTGTCTTTCCTAAGCTATATTCCACAGTTTTTTTTTAAAAAAAACAATCTAGTTTCCCAGACGACGGAAATATGACATAAAATCCAAATAAATGGATCATAATGTGAGGTCACAGTGGAACACAGCTGAGATTTCATTTTATTTTCTGTTTCAGATGGAAAGTAATTATAAGAACTTTTCTTGTATGTTTCTCCTTTTTATTTTACTACAAAGGCAAAAAATTACTGTCCCTTTCATTGGCTGGATTTTGAGAATTATTACTCTTTATTTTACATGTTTTCCCCCAAAGGCTAGATTTAGAATTCTCTTTTAAAATCAACTTTTTTATGTTGTTGCCAGTCTTGAGCTTTCTTAGATTGGTTGCCTTTTCTTTTCAGCTAAGATCAGTAGTATGATTAACTGTGACTTGAATTCCCAGAGATGAGCATGTTTACATGGAGAGAAGGATAATTTCTTCTGCAGAAGATTTTTAGAGAGGCTTTACAAGCCTTCCTGAAGAAAATGATAAAATAACTAGGAGAGCAGACCAAAAATTTCTTCACTCAGATCCATGCTCCATTAGAGTCTATGGTTACCTATGTATGAAAGAGTTTTTCCCATTGTATTTTCAAATTTTGTCAGTTTATACTGGAGAAGGGTGAGATTCCTCTCACCACTTCTAACAGCTTAAGTACTAGGGCTTCTCTGAAAATAATGCCTCCTATTCTCTTCTGCTGGCCCACAATGAAAGTCTGTGGTGTGGCAGTAAAGGCTCAACCTTCCTCCCAACACTTCATTGCATTTAGTTGCTGTGCAACAGGTGGCAGCAGAGGGGCAGTCTGACAAAACGGTGTTTGATGTGGAATTGCGTATGGAGTAAAGGTGTGTCATTGAAATTCTCTATGTGGAAAAAGTGGCACCCAGTGACATTCACTGATGCTTGTTGAATGTTTATGGAGATCAAGCAGTGGACGTGAGCACAGTGAGGAAGTGCGTGGTGCATTTCAGCAGTGGTGACAGTGACAGCAGGTCACCTCCACTGGTGCAGATTTTTATGAGCATAATAGGCTCTTGCTCATTACTGGTGAAAATGCACAGCTACTAGTGTTGACTGTGTCCAAAAAATAGTGTTTTGTAGCTGAGAATTTGCTCTATCAAATAGTGATATTATGCTCTTTGTATCTGCTGTAGTTTCTCTGGAAACAAATGGGAGGGATAACTTTTGGAGCGACCTATATATAAAATTGGGAGTTTTCAGAAACTAGTTTTTTCAATTACTCTCCAGGGACATGAAGGTAGGCAACTATGGAGTTGTCTCCATTCTATCAGTCTTTTAGTGTGATGAATTAGGTTCAGGAGACTGACTGTCTCCTGCCATAGAGGGTACCTCAGAACACTACATTTGAGTAGATATAGCTTCATGTCTTTCATGCAGATAAAAGTAGGAAGGCTGATGCTCACACAAGCTGCTAATGACATTTCAGAACATCTAATTTTGTAGTGTAATAAGACCCAGAAAACTTAGAAACTCAAAACACCCTGTACCTCTGTCATGTACCTCAGCATAGTGCCACTGTAGAAGACATTTAATTTTCAGTACCTATTGTTAATCAGTCCTGAAACTGGGAAGAGATCAATATCAGTGTTAACTGAATTTCTTGTGCATACTCAGGAACAAGGAACTCTGGTGCATTCACTAGAAAAGAGTGTGATAAATTTAGCCACAATTAGAATATGATACACCTGAGCCAGTATCTTCAAGTACCCTGAATGAGGGATGTCTCAGGGAGTCTGTTTAAGGACAAAAAAATATGATAAATGCCATGCCACTGAAAATCCTCAGAAAGAACTAAGCAAAATATATAGGTATGCTGTCTTCTGGACACTAGTCTGAATTTTATATCATGGTTGTGTGGCCTAGGTAATCTGAACTTTTTCTATTATTTCATCTGAGGTTTTCATCTCATCTAATTATCAGTGGTGCTCAAAGCCTATGGAGGTGAAAGCTACAACAAATCATTGTGCCTGTATTCTCCATGGGAGAACTGTTTTTAGGAAGCAGTAAATTTTGCTATTAAGATAAAAGTAGTTAATACTGGCCTTCTAATTCTTTCTTCTATACCTAGTTCATTAAGAAATTATTTTTTCAAATTGGGAGTAAATCAAGGGAAAGAAAGACTGTGAAAAATAGGATATTTCCCAACAATATTTTCCTAACTTGGCTGGGATGGAATTGTTTTCTTCAGGGTTTTTGGTATGCTACTATATTTTGGTTCTGGGAGAAAAACTGCTACTAAGCAATGTTGTACAGAGCCAAAGCCTTTCACAGCAAAGGGCCCAAGTTCCTGGGAGGGAACGGAATTAGGACAGCTGACTTAAATGGGACAAATGGATATTCCATACTATATGACATCATGCAGAAGGAGTTTTGAAGGAGGTAAGAGTTCATCTTGCTCTCTTCTGCTGTTCAAGGGGCTGGCTGGGCATTAGTCAGATTGTGTGGGACAATTGCTTGTGTATCACTTGTTTTACATATATATATAGGCATATCTATTATCCTTTTCTTTTTCTCTGTGTTAGTAAATAGTTCAATCTCAAGCCATGGGTTCTACTTCTTTTTTTTTTTTTTCTCTCCCCCAACCCGCTGAGTAGGGGAGGGTGAGAGAACCACTGCATGGTGTTGAACCACCTGCAGAATTAAAACTCAGCAGTCATGTGCATTTTTATCATGTATATTTTTCATAGTTGAAGGATAGTTTTCAGGGACCCAACTTATAAGGTTTTCTTTTCTGAGGATAAGGACCATGCAAAAATATTTAAAGATATAGCATAGGCTACTCTTCCTTCCAGCAAAATTTTTGTGCAAAGCAACTAGTTTACTTGGCTGCCTCTAAGAATCTTGAGAATTAATTAAAGATAGATTGGCTTTTTGAAGGAATAAAGAAAGGAATACATTCATAGTTAATGATTTCATTAAATTTCATTTTGAAGCATATTATTGGTTTCTATGTCCCTTTCTAATTATGTATCATAAATGCCAGCTGTTCTGGGTAAGCAAAGTGGCATTGATGTGGGGATAGAAAAAAAGTTGTTTCAGTGACCTTAATTGTGCATTCTTATATTGACAGCGGTGTTTGGGATTTGGTAAATTTTAATTTGTTCAATTAGAACTGTTTGGCACTGGAATGCTGTAGTATAAATGCTATCATTACGAGAATTTTCACTAATGTTGCTGATGTAATTTTGTACTTAACTATCTATCTGGATCTGCTTATGATTCAGAACAGTAGTACAGCAATCAATATCCTTGTATTTTACTATTCACAGATTCATAACTGCAGCAAAACTTTAAAAATCAGTTTTATTTGTAGTAATTTTTTCCCTAGCTCTTATTTTGCTTCATCATTTCAGCTACATACTCTGAAAAGGTTTCTTTGAGGTGAAGGTCTTCATTACTAGTGGAAGAAACCCCTGCAGAAAAAGAGGCGGTTCCCTCTGGCTAGCAGAGACATTAGTTCTTAACATAGGAAATCTGTGAAATGAACACGGTGAAGGACCATTTCTGAGCTTCAGTTTGTAGAAATAACACTGCTTTACCACCTACTGTCGTGTTGTACAGCATCTTTGTTTATATCTTTGTGTTTTCTCATCTCCCTCTTTGTACCCTGTTGAAATTCCAGTAGTAGTTTGTACAATAAATGACCTTCCTTGATGGTAAAGATTGTCCCATTTCCCTTATGTGCATATACTGTTTTGCATAAGGAAATCTTAAATATAAACAGTTGCATATGGGTATTACTGAAATAAAGTAATATCAACCCACTGGATTTTCTGCTAAGCTTCATTATCAGTGAGATACTTGAATCTATATGAGATGAGTTTTCATTACTCCTTTTTAATCTGATGCCCTTAGGTGAATAATAATTGCTTTCCTTTTATCTAACAGTTAGAAATAAACATACCATTTTTTTTCTGGCTGCTGAGAAGCGTAAAAAATTTTCAGAATTTTACACTTATATTGTACTGGATGGAGCATAACCACTCCCAGATTATCTCAGTTACATCTGTTTGAGACCAAAGATGTGTATCTTCACATCAAAGCAAATGAAAAGAGGAAATATGTAATATTTAGAGGGAATTATTGTTGATTAATATGTAAATTCCATAATATAATTTTTCCCTTTGATAGTTTATGATTTATTTTAT
The DNA here is from genome assembly GCF_016699485.2 of Gallus gallus. Taxonomy (NCBI): domain Eukaryota; kingdom Metazoa; phylum Chordata; class Aves; order Galliformes; family Phasianidae; genus Gallus; species Gallus gallus. The sequence goes on along the minus strand of NC_052532.1, from coordinate 24,309,408 downwards.
ACAGAAAGAGGTAAGTAACTTTGATAGGAACAGTAACAATTGAGAAGTTGTTTGTATTTTGATAAGGAGTAGGCTTTAGCTCTAGACGATGCACAGGTCTTTATTCACAGAGCTGAATTCCAGTAATTATTTGGTCAGTAGTCAGCAGTGGAGCAGTAAAATGAATTTGCTTTTCAAGTAATGGGACAGAATAGATGCTCACATTCTGTAGCAATCTATAATGTATCTTTACTTTCTGAGAAGGAAGGTTAAAGAAATTGGATAGGATTAAACAAGGTATGATAATAAGGGCTTAATAAATCTGTCCTTTAAAACTAAATTAAAAGTTTTCTAGCAAAATGCCAGCCATTTGTTTTGAGTGGAAAAGACCAATTACTTCTCATGGGGGCAGTTTGACATCTGAAGCTTCTATATATATAAAATTAAAAAAAAAAAAAAAAAGCTTAGACTGGTGCAGGTATGCCATTTGCCACTTTGGTGTGCTGTGGCAGACTGTGATCTGCAAATTTGGACTGTCATTGCTTGTCGTGGGATGGGTACTGAGGGGATACATTCCAGCTTTGTCAGAGCACTCTGAGAGCATTTATCCATCTTCAATGTTATGTTATCATATTTGGTATAATCTTGAAACTTAAAGCTTCTTGGAGGATATGTTACCATAAATCAATGTTCAGAAATTCTTTGCTTCACGCATTATGCAGTGGGAAAAATGTAGTTAACCGCAGTGTGTGGGAGACACCTCTGCGTTTGTTCAGTCCCTTATTCTCCTTTCTCCATTCAAGATCATTCTTCTTTTCTAAGAATATTTATTTGGAAAGCCCATTTTATTTATAAGGTGATTTTTTTTTTATTCTTTTCTTTCTTATTTATTTATTTATTTTTAATTAGAGGGAAGATTTTTCTATAAATAAATTTACTTTTTAGTTCTCAGAGGACACTGTTTTTAGTTCCTGCCCTGTCTTTCATCGCTATAATTGCTCCCGATAGCATATAGCAAATCTAGTAGCTGCATTTCTTTCTGTTTTCCTAATATGAGATAAGTTATGGGTTATCTAGGAAGTCATATAGCCAGTAGCCAAGCAAGACTATATTAATAGGGGAATGGAGGGGTAAGTACAACAAGAAAACACCTCTACTACAGTGACAGATTTGATGATGTGGCTCTTGAAAGATGAAAAATTTCTATAAAAAATACTGCCAGTTAAAAGCTCCAAATTGATTTAAAATCAAAACTACGTTGTTTTACATCTTGAGTAAACATAAGGCTGGAGGGGGGTTTCAGGTAAGATAGTCAAATATTGAACTTTTTATTTGTAAATTAAACATTTAAAGTACAAAAGCCCTTCATAGAAAATATAGAAATGTGGTTGTCAGAAGAGGAGAATCAGTATGTCAGGAAGTTGAGAAATGAAGATTGTGTGGCAATGTAAACTTGACAGGTGTTGTCATGACTTGTTAATGACAGCAAGAAAACACTATATGCACTCAGATGGCAGATATAAGAGGAAAAGATATCAACAAGGCACTCAATACAAGAAATATCCTGGACATACTTTGAATCATACTAGCCTCTTTGGTTGCAAAAGGCCTTTAACTTTTGTATGAGCAGAAATTACTTAAACGTCTCTCAGATAATCCATTAAAAGGAGCTTTTTATTGAAACACACAACACTCATTTAATTCCACAAGTGAAAGCAAATGTGAAAAAAAATATATTTTATCTACAGGTTTTCACCTTTAAATCTACATAGGTCACTCCAAAAGTAATGCCTCCCATTTGTTTCCAGGGAAACTAAAACAGATAAGAAGAGCACAATAACACTATTTGATAAAGCAAATTCTGAACTACAGAACTCTATTTTTCAACAGTCACCAGCAGATGCTGTGCATTTTCACCAACAATGAACGCGAGTCTGCATGCCACGCTCATAACAATCTACACTAGCAGATGTCACCCACTGTCACTGCTGCTGAAATGCACCACCCACTGCCTCACTGTGCTGACATCCGCTGTTCAATCTCTGTAAATGTTCAGCAATCATCGATGAATGCCAATGGGTGCCATTTTTTTCCACTTGGAGGAATTCAGTGACACACCTTTGCTCTGTACGCACTTCCACATCAGATGCCATTTTGTCAGACTGCCCCTCTGCTGCCATCTGTCACATGGCAAACAACATGTAACAGAACACTGGTAGGAAGGTTCAGCCTTTACTGCTACACCACCAACATCCACCTCTGATATTGTGGGCCAACCAAATAACATAGAAGACATTACTTTTGGAGCACACATCATTTTTCCCACATAACCTCAGGGAAAAACTATCTTTCTTTTTTAGGTGACTTTGTAATTCTGTAAAGAGGAACTTCCCTGCCAACTTCTCAGAGCACTTATAGAATTTATTAAAAGAGCAACCACCTTTATTTTTTATCAAAATTATCTGTCTGGGTTAATTACTCTGTTGCGTATATTCCTGATGAAAAATAGCTCATTGAAGTGAGAAAAGAAATTGGAAAGTAGAATGAGTATGTTTACAGCAATAAATTTTCTCACATCTGAGAAAACGGTGGTGTTGGTTTTGTGTAGGAGTGACAGTTTTGGTGGGGATGTCTACATATTTCAAGTAGTTAGCTTTACCTTGGATGTGGAATGAAAGCTGTAGAGAATAAAGTGTGATGATTTTATGAGATGCAGGGTATAGATGAGATCTTCACTATAAGAATATTGTTTAAAACAGTTTCCAAATTCTTCAAAGTTCAAAGGAAATCTTTGAGCATTTTATACACTACCTATCATTTGGGAAAGATATATACCCATATTTAATGTAGAATTGATGACTGTATAATGTTATGAATGACATGGTATGGTTTAGTATAGTATGTAGCAGTGAATATTAAAGTAGAGTGCTATGTGGAAGAATTAAATGTGCAGTTTATAGTGGTGCAAATTCTGTTTACATTCATTTTTCCTCTAAAAATGATCCCTATCTGTTTAAGAAACCCTCCCAGCCCACCAATTGCTTTAGTGTTTTGAAGCACAATAGAAATGAACAATTAAAAAGCTGAAAACAAGTTCAATATTAAAGAAAAGATGAGGAAAAAGTATAAATTACGTATAAAAAACAACTGGAGGTAGAGAAAGTAAATTGGAAAATAAAACAGGCAACTTTTCTACATTATTTTTTCCTGTTCTAAAACGGTAAGAAAATAAACACAAATAACGGCCTGTGCAACATTATTTACTTTACCTTGCTTGTGTTCCCTGACACTATTTTTACCACTTTGGACATGTTTGTATACCTACCTTGTAGCAGAGGACACTTGTGTACCACAGCCTGTCTTTCAGCATATTTCATAATATATGCCATCACAGTAGGATAGGTAATGTTACTAATTTGAGCATGGTACCTGCAAATGCTTGTCGCCTTTTATTCTAACTACTTTGATTCCACAGACAGACAAACCTAGGACTGGTGTTCCATAAAGAAATATCAGAAAAGATTTAAATTGAGGAAATGTTTTATTTATTTATTCTTTCCCTCTCTGGTGATGATGCTAAATGAGAACTGCTTTGTAGTAATTTCCTAAAGGAGACATCAAAATGTTTCATTTTGCTTGTAATTTCTGTCAGTAGTCACGAAATTATTTTTTTCTTGGTTTTACTTAACAATAGTTGGGAGTCGAGCCCAAGCCAGTCTCTTCAGCTTCCTGTGCAATTGCTGGAGAAAGATAAGCATTGTCAGATGACAGTTTATGTTATCAAAACTGTTGCTGAAAATAGTTCCACTCATTCTGCTGGTATGTTTATTTCTCTGTACTGCCAGATAACTGCCTTGAATAAGATACCTAACTCTTCCAGGACAAGTTGAGTGAGGTTCATCATGAATGCAAATCACTTAGGCTGTATTCAGACTGTGTGTGAGAGATGCAGCTGCTGTGAAAAAAAAAAAAAAAGCATTTATAGGGAGATTTGAGAACATAGATTTAATACTACAGTGGGCTTCCACATCTAGACTCCCCGTAAGAGCAAAGTGAAGCCTAACTAAGGTCCTTCTTATAGGCAGTTTGCAACTATTATTTTGAATAGACACTAGGGTTTAGCTGATTTGATATCAAGTTCTCTGAATTTCTGGTCATTTTCTTGAACAAGGATACTATAAAAAATTCATAATAGGGAGTCAGAAAACTGTTCTTACCCTGGTTAGAGAAAGATACTAGTACTTCACAGTCTGATGACTTATCATTTGTTCGGGAACTTCTTCATCAATGTACAATGTAGAATGCAAAATGAAAAAAGACATTCAGAAGAAAACAAATAGCGAGGTCTGCTAAAATTGTTTTACAATAAACTATTAACAAGATCTCTAATCTTGGCATATGAGTCAGTGTGACACAGGTCTGGTCATTTTAATTCTGTGTAACTGTAAAGCAATACTGAAACTAAATGCAAATACTCAAAATTTCATATACATCTAGTCTTCCCTATTCTACACATTAAAAAATATGTAATTCACAGAAATGTTGCAGAAAAGTTATTAGTATTCCATGGACTGCTTTATATCTACTTATATTTCTGTTTATTTCAGAAGAAAAGTATCATGATTATTCTTCCCTTTTTGGGTTCTCTTCACATTGATGTCTTCATTCAGTAGTACATTGTCATCATTGCGTTGTTATCAGGAACCACAGAGAATCATTTAGAATGGGGGTTTGAAGAGTTAACCAAATCTAGTTCTGCTATGGAAAACTATATTTAAGAATAATAACCCTGTAATATTAACTGACTTTCAAAAAATTTTTCACTTGTGCTCAAGCCTTATTCTGCTGAACATGCACAGCTCTGCATCTCCAAAAACATGCTTGCTGTATCCAAAATTTTGCTTTTCAAACTCATACACTTCATATGCTTCTAAATGATTCATTTGATCCTGTGTTAACTGTGCAGGTAATGGACTTGCCATTTGATTCAGCATGTTAGGCCTTTTTTGCCAAGTCATTCCCCACATGCTCCCTGACTCGTTCCATTTCATAATCTCTGCTCTATCCTCTTCACCCCAGCTGTGCTTTCTCACAGACTTTTATGTCATTCCTGCATAATTGCTGCTGCTAAGAACTGTGTTGAGCTCTGGCTTGAGCTGTACTCTTGTGTCTGTTATGATACTTGTGAGCAATTCAAATTTTCATATGAAGGAAAACAATCTCTGTCAAACTTCTGGGCTATGAGCACCATCAGAGCAGTGCAAGTAACGCCACTTATTTATCAAGAAAATAGAACATGGCAACTTCATGTGAAAAATCAACTAAAAAACATATATTTGAAAACAAAGTGTATCTTAAAATGAATAGACATCAAAATATATATATGAGGAATTTTTGTTCCTGTGTTTTTTTCTCATTCCTTTGAAACAATTGTGATGATTTATTTCAGTTATTGTGCTGGATTTTTCAGAAGAGCTTGACCTTGTAAGTTGCCCATAGTAGCAAATTTCTGGCCTTGTGTGGAGACGCATTAACATCAGCAAGTCTCTGTCTGGCAGAAGTCTACCCACTTGATTTAGTGCAGAAGGGTTCTGCGTCACAAAATCTTCAAGCCAAGATTTGTGCTTTTTACTTTCTTTAATAAAGTATCATGTATATAAATTGTGCTGAATAAATAGTGATGTCAGTATCTGCAGAAAATTTTCATGAACATATCTTAGTTTCCTATTTTAAAAAATGTCACATCTAGCACAGTGTTACAGGAAGTAACTGAATTTGCTAATCTGAACAGATTATACTTAGAGGAATAGATTGTCTTTTTATATTGTTCTTTTCTTTGCCTAGTGTTGTCTCTATATATTATATAAGCATTCTATTTCTTTCCAACTTATCTTATTAATAAAACCAATTAATATAACCAATTGCTAAAATAATTCCCATATGTTCCTCCATTATGCCACATTTACATCCATTCTTGACAGATTTCTTAGGGGTTTCAGAACTGGCAATATAATGAAAATGATATGACTCATAAGACAAGAAACTGGAATGGGAGATAAAGGCAAAATTATAAACAAAACAAAAATTAAACAAGTGAAGAAAGGAGGCAAGAGATTCAGTCAGAGACCTTAAAAGATATATAAAAGTGTAAAATATATCCAAAACAGAAGCAATAGTGTGGACAAACTAACGATTTCAGGGAATAATTCCTTGTGGTTCATCTGTACACAAAATTGAAAGATAAATAAATTTTCAGCAAGCAGAGGTGAATGTCTGTTCATTGATGACAGGTATTTGAGCTGCTCTGTTCATGAAAGGAATGGTGGATGAGGTGGCTTTACTGGCACAAGCCAAGTAGAAAAGCCAAAAGGCTTGTGCACAGGTAGAATTAATTTAAGTGCTTTATGGAGCAATGAAAAATCAGCTCAGTTTTTCAGAAAGGTATTTTACCAACTTTTTATATTACAGAAAGTTCTAAAATATCCTAAAATTCAAAACAAAATATATGAAGAGGATTCATTCCATGAAGAGAACACAACACAACTTCTTATCCAGAATTATCATACACTTATTTTTTTCTTTCAGCCGACAAAAAACACTTTGTGTCTTGGGAGCTGCTCTGGTTTACACCAACTTTCTTAAAATCATCTGTGATTTATGCTGGAACTAAAAATGTCTCTTATCTTCCAGTTCCTATGGTAAGCATCTTGAAAAAACTCTGCCAGCAGTCCCAATGGATTTGCAGTTGCCTCCAGTCTCAAACAAACACAGAACTTGGCAGACAGTGTCAAATCAGAAGCTTTTCCAGCATAGCTGCCTGCCTCCTGGGAAAAGATGCAAGGAGTTTATCCAACTAGCACAAGTTAGAGTTATTAACAGTAAAAATTACATATAGCACAGTTGAAAACAAAAAATGACAGCAACCCTGTGAAACCTTTTATATGGCAGAATCCTTGTGGCAGAAGATGAATGGACTGTTCACATAAGGACAAACTAGACACTTAATATTTTAATGTTGAAACTGCTACATGAGGATTGCAGCAAGGACTAACTCTAGAAAACTTGAAAATGTAGTAAAAACAGATAAAATTTGAGATTGAGAAAAATCCTTTAAATAGAAAAACAGGCATATAAACAAATAAAGGAAAAATAGTAATTATACAGTCTCTGGAAAAGTCATTATGCAGAAAAAACAAACAAACAATCTATTATTTTATCATGAAGATGAATTCAGAAAAAGAAGTCATGATTTGAAGGAAGGACTGAGAATGCCTTTCAAGAGAACATGATTCTAACAGTGTGGTAGCATACAAGTGGAAGAACAAGTTAATTCCATCATCTGTTATAGAATCATAGAATCATTCTTGTTGGAAAAGACCTCTACGGTCTAATCCAACTTTCAACCCATCACCACCTTGCCCAATAAACCATATCCCCAAGTACAACATCTGCACGTTCCTTGTACACCTCCAGGGACCCTACCACCTCCTTGGGCAACCTGTTCCAATGCTTGACCACACTTTCTGAGAAGAAATTTTCCTGATATCCAACTTGAACCTTCCCTGGAATGACTTGAGGCCATTAGCTCTCATTCTATCACTAGTTAGCTGGGAGAAGAAGCCAACTAACTCATGGTTTTCCTGTCACACTATAATTTCTAGCTCCTCCTGTTTGTTGCCCGCGTTGTGTGCATTAGGCAACAAATTGTCTTATCTCATAAATAGTGAGGAGTCCTTTGATCTGTCCTGGCAGGCAGGATGGGATCTCCCCGTGAGTAGGGATACCTCTGGAGGTTCTGCTTCCTGCAGAGATCCCTTACAGTTATGCCTTAATGTCAAGATGCCTTGCTAATACATCATAGAATCATAGAATGGCCTGGGTTGAAAAGGACAATGATCATCTAGTTTAAATCCCCTGCTATGTGCAGGATGGCCAACCACTAGACCAGGCTGCCCAGAGCCTGGGCATATACATATGATGGCATATATACATATGATTGGTAAGTGACTAATAGTTTGTTTAAGCTTTGTTAAGGTTATACCTTAGATTGATTGTACATGTATAATCCCTTAGCCACAAGTCATTGAGCAAATCTGAAATGAGGAAAGGATTCAGCCTCACCTAGGCTCTTTATCTCTGTGGTTCAAGGACTTTAGAAAACAAGAGGCCCACTCTGAGCCTCATGACTCAATGAGAGAGTCTCTAAGATTACTGTGTTTTTAACCCTACCCTCTATGCTGTAAATAATCAAAGGTACCTTGTCATCTCAAGTCTTGCTAAATCTCATTTTTATTCAAGACTGTGCTTTGTTAAATCACTATATTATATCAAGAAATATATACCTGCTTCTGTCTTATGAGTTTGCATCTGTGATATCTGTGCATTTAAGCAAAATTCACTAATTCTGAAGGAGAAGATAAACAAGCATCTGTGCCTATGAAAGTTATACTGTGAGATTCTAGGTTTTGGTCACAGTGGGAAGAAAAAAAATAACAAAACTTAGATCACCTCAGATCCTTTAATGGAAGATATTTTTATATTTTATTTTATTATTTTCAAATAAATTTAACACATGCTAACAATCTTAGTATTGGTATGTGCCAGCAGAGAAGGAAACCACCAGAAATGTGTGAATATATTGACTCTTTTTTTTTTTTTTTTTTTTAATATACTGAAAGGCATCACATGCACAGGTGTCGGAAGGAAACTGGAGAATACAGAAGTTCTCCCAAAAATACTGATATCATTTTCCTTTGTAAGTTATGATTTGTAAATTGAATATAAATTTAAATGCACTTTGCTGATTGCAGCTGCCTCCTTTGAAATATTTGTCAAATTTTAATGGAGTGCAAGCCAGATCTAGCAAATCAATATATTGATTTGATTTTCATAAGTCTGCTTTTAGGCAGAATGCAGACTATATCAACTAGAGTAAAAGTTCATGAGGGCATGGAGGATTTTAAAATATGACAGCAAGAATATATTTCCAGACCCTTTGCCAGCCAAGCAGGAAACTTGCCAAGATAGAGACTTGTTTACAAATGTCAGAGTAGTAATTCAGAAACAGTGATAGGAGATACACTGCTGCCGTTTGGGACCTGAAAAATGATATAGCAGAGGATCTTGCACAACTGATTTACTTGTTAGTTCTGGCCTACCTGATAGCAGCATCTGTCTGTAGGGTATAATTCCATGGCTATGAGTTTAAAAGGACTGCAGAGAAAATGGGTTGGCAACTATCAGAGACTGGGTGAGGGGGGTCATATTTGAGACAAGAATCTATAACAAACCAAAGGCATTAATCCTGTTTGTCTGACTGTGCAATATGTGAGTAGGAGGGAAAAAAAAAAAAAGAAATGTATGAGTCAGTGTATTAAGATTTGACTTTTTTCAACACAGTCCTTCCAGGTAGAAAGTATTTTTCTTCATGGTAAACTAATCATTGGAGGATAGTTTATTTAAGGACTAAGTCAGTCAATAAGTGAAGACAGCCAGAACCCTAATTTTGCATTATCAAAATAAATGATCTTAACTGTTGCTAGCAGTAGTTCTTGTATTTCAAGGGAGATCCACTGGGCAAAGCAACAGTGCAAGACATGCTGGAGATCAATTAGATGTGGCTTGTCAGTTTATTAAGGGCTTGTATTTCAGTGCCTGGAAGAGTGTATAAAGGTAGCTGACAAGCAGTTACCAAATTTGCTTGGTGAAGGGTGTCTGTAACTAGCTCAGTTTTTCAAAGGAAGGTACTAAGCATGGACATGAGAAACCCAAGGTCCATTAGGCAGATGATGTCTGAAATGGGCTCTCAGAGAGAAAGCGTTGTCCAAGCACCCTAACTACAATATTGTTTACAGCATTAGACTCTCAGATTTTTATTTATTTATTTATTTATTTTGGTAGGAAGAGGAATTTTATTTTAATTATATTATCATTATTTTCCTAGAGACAGTTTGTTCCAAGAGGAATTATGTTTTCTGTGCAATTAATGAATATTCTATAATTATATTCATTTATGTAATTCTCCCCTCAATGTTCTTGCAGCCTCTCCTTGTTAATTATCATCTGTAAGAGTGGTATCTATTCTCTTCTTTCAGAATATGAATACGAATGACAAATCAAAACAGACCTAACAGAAATTCCAGAGATACTGGAGAGCTCATCTAAAACAATGTTCTTCCACTTAGTATTACCTTACATTAACAATATTTGAAACACTACCTATTTTACAATATGGCCCTCCAGCCTTATTTGGCTAAATTTTATGTCTAATTCTCTGATACACTGTGTCAAGAGCTCTACCAAACTCAGGTTACACTTAACTGAATTAGTACCTTTTGTTAACTGATAATGTAATCTTATTAAAGGTCATTCAAATTTACACTGGATTTTTGTACTTAAAAAGTTTGTTCTCGCAACTAATTACAGCTTTATTGGGAACCTTTGCTCATAATCTTCCTTAGTATTCATTTCAGCATCTTATTAGAGACTGAATTTGTCCTCTTCTGTTTCTGCTTGTTGCTCTCTCTCTCCCGTAATGATTGTTCAATGTTTTTTGGCTAGTAATATATTCTGCCTACTGATATAGAATCTTCAGGGTTGCCTTGCACAGCTTCACAGTATTCAGCAAGAAATGTAGACAGAAACTCCATATGAAGTCCTGTAATGGTTTGAGTTGGGTGGGACTTGTAGATCATCTAGTTCCAGCCACCAACCATGATAGAATCTCAAATGGTTATACGGAAAAGCAACCTGATTTCAGACCAGGTCACCAACTTCTGTGTATGCTGTATATATATGTACACCCTACCACCCTGTCAGAGTGATAGCCTGAGAACGAGCCTTACACAGTGTGACAGAGAAAGAGTGACAGTCTCTTCCATAGACTCAGTTTGCTGTCAGTACACCAAAAGATGCAGCTGAGGGTCATCGTCTTTGGAGGAATATGGTATGTAAAACATAGTCTGTTTTAGACATATGAAAATTAAATTCTTACATTAACCTTGATTTATTGGGGAATGCTCTGAATCAAAAAGTAATCAGAGTCTTATTTTATTAGTTGCATTTGCCTCAACATTTATCTCTATTCCTGAATCTCGAACACTCTCTATTTGTATTTTGGGACTATTTAGAGCACGATGGAGACAAAAAAGTATTGTACTGTCTAGTTCTGCTTTAAATAGTCAACATCTCTGAAAGTTAATCTGGGTTTCTAAAAGATAAGTAGTATGTGATTGCATCATTACGTCCTTCAGAGACCTTGAGAAACTGTGGAATGTAGGGAAGTTAAGAGTTTCAATTTTGTTTTAATGAGATCTGCAGTCCTGAGAAGCCATGGAGATAAGGAGAGAAATAACTGCAAAATAGATGAGAAAAGTAACAGAGAACTTGGAGATAGAAGAGTTTTCATATGAAAGTCTTGGAGAATATGCCAAGGGAAATAATAAGGAACAATCAAAGGGAAAGATCTCGTCTTTGTATTGCACTTTTCTATTTTTGTAAATCAGTGAAAGTCATAATGGAGCTGCATTGGGATCACCATCTGGCTCTGACATCAGATTATGGAAACACAGTGTAATGATGTCCAGCAAGACGTGAATTGAAAATATGCTGAGTTGTTGCTGAATCATTCTTCAAAGTGAAAGTCAGATGAGAGGCAAAGGGGAGGCTATGCAATATTTTCTAGTCCAGGATCATCATGACAAGGAGCTTTCACAAACTTCTTCATCAGTTAGTGTTGAAACGGATGCTCTAAAGCTTATGTGTTGGTTGAGGAATACTGTGGTAACTTATTTTGTTTTCCCAGCTGTTTAAAATAAAAACTAAACAGTACAGCATTTTTCAATTCTGGATTTTTCTCTGTCTTTAAAACTGCACTACAGTTTAAGTTGCCATACTATTCTGACATTGACATTAATTGTGACTGTCTTCAAGATCTGCATCTGAGGAAACATCAAAATATCAACACTTCTGAACATCTCATCTGAGAGAGCTGAAATTCTACTGCAAGCTCTGGAGAAAAATCAGAAAACAAGTATTAAAATAACTAATTCCTTGTAATGGCCTCAGCAATGTCTGGATGATTTCTGAGTTTGTGTTTCTCAGCAAGTGTAATAACTACCTAATGCTTACACTAGTTTTCAGTGTATAGAAAGGGAACACAGAAAGATCTGTTCTAATTTTTTATGTCAGTAATTAAAACTGTTTGCAGTGGAATTATATAGCTTTCTAGGATTAATACATTCTTTTTTTTTCTATTGGTCAAAAACTCATGCTAATAATTTTATCTTTACCCCAGACAAACTTTTTGTATAAGGCTGAAGAGGACTGTGTTTTCTTGGAAGTCAGATATCCCTTATTAGTGCACTATTTTATGCAATTTAAAAATAAAAAAACTTTCACTTTCAGAGTAGCTGAGTTTGATTGTTACCCAGAGCTATGGGACACAGTACAGGGGAAGAGCATTTTGGAGTTGCATGCGCCTTCCTACAGGATGTTTACAGGAGCAAGCAGAAGACAGGAATGGTTCTCAGTGTTTTGGGGTGGACCATCTAGAAAATTATATGTATAACCTCTGCTGTTTGCCTAGACCTCCTGTTTTATTTGTTGAAGTGTGAATAGGAGTGAATAACCCTAAAGGGACCAGTTTCCCATTGTTGACTAGAGAGAGCTTCTACACAATAACCTTTGACTTGATGCAGAATTTTTGGATGGCTAGACTTAGAAGAATTTAATGCATAGTAATTTGAAGTTCTAAATGATATTTTATTTTGTAATCAGTAATTTGAAGTTATGGTACAAGTCTTCCCTTTGGTGTTCATGGGAAGAATGAGCTGAGATCTAATTAAGATGAAGCCACATGAGGCTTGTTGTCTTGTTACCTTTGTTTCACAAGTCCCTTTTCCTTGACAATAAATCTTTATTAATGAGAGAACACTGAAATTGTGCAAAACTAAGGGAAAGGCCAAAATCTGTAGCACTTCCCTTTCCCTTGTTAATGAAAAACTGCAACAAATGAACGATACCAATTTCGTACTGTTTTGTTTTCCTGTAGGGACTTTATGAGAAATGATATTATAGACACCCATGAGAGCACAGATTGTGCAAGAGCTGCAGTGCTCTTGTAGATAAAAACAGTAAGAAGATTCAGTGACTTTGCATCTGATGATACGTTGATTTAGGTTCACATATTAGAAAAGTATAATTTAACAACAGCAGAGATTCTAAGGTCAAGAAATCCTTGTTAAAAAGAATTTTGGTGTTTGTGCTCACTAATGAACAAGGGTTGGCTAGACAGTAACATAGAATATCATCTATGGTGTTACTTAAGCGTTACAGCTGTGTAGTTTAGATACTTCCTATAAACATCTAGTTCTGGAAGCTCTGCACAGGAATTCATAGAATCACAGAGTGGCCTGAAATTTAAGCACAGTAGTTATTAAAATGTTTATTCTATAGCTCAGAATTTTAACAATTTAATGACAATTAAATATAAATTTTAACAATTTAGTAAAATTGATCACAGGGAAGTTTTGAACTACTGTGCTATACGCTGCCTTGATCTGCCACTTCCTGAAAATAAAGCAGAAAGAAAGTGTATGAATTTCCTGTATTTTCAGAATTCTAGAAAGATCCCATACTTCTTAAGCTTAACTGTGAGGATGTCATGGCAGACTGTCAAAACTACAGGAAATTATAAACACTGGAAGATAAAACACAAAAGATGACTATAATTTGAAAAAAAAATGAAGAACAATTATTCTAATTTGTAAGATGTCCATATATTTTTACTAAACACTAAAATAAGCAAAATATGTCTTATATGTCCCGTGTACACATTATTCTTTGACTCATTTAGTTGCTTTCATGCTTTGGTACTTTAATTCCTTTCAGCTGAGAAGGTCTGTGGTGTGAAATGGGAAAGTCTGAAAGACTTCTAGGTATACCATTTATATCATACTATTCTCTTGGTATACTATTTAACGATGTGTGAAAGCATCTTTGGCCATGGCAGGCTGGATTTCTCTTGAATGTGATATTTTTCTCAGATGATGAACTGACAATTTCAATGAAAACATACAGAATCAACACTTCACAGCCTATTCTGCTGGGTCTTGTTTGTAGCTCAGGGGAGTATGTCCTAAGACTTGTTCTCAAGAAGTCCCCAAAACACAATCTGACAAACATGGAACAACAGAGCACAAGGAAATTCTGTTAGTAGATGTTGTTGGTACATTATTGCTGCAGAAAAGAGTGAGTTATTTAAAAAATTAGTTCTCAGTAACGATAGCCTTGTAACACAGTAGAATGATTTTTCTTGATTTCCCAGTGTATCAGATAGTGGGTGGAATTTACTTTGTGTGTGAAAACTTGGGTTTTGGTCTTGCTGGGTCTGTAAGGCTGAGAATATTGTCCTTTCACTTACAAAGACATGTTAACCCTTTTGAAATAGATTTGAATGTAAAAGTGTAGGTTAAATGCACGGGCTCAGCAGTTCCAACTGCCTGGAGGACACTGAGAAATGTATAGATGTGGCACTGAGAGACATAGGTGACTGTGCATGGTGGTGATAGGCTGATGATTGGACTAGATGATCTTAGAGTTTTTTTCCAACCTTAAAAATTCTATATCCAGTTACTGGCTAAAAATGACAGAATATATCATCAGCTATCCTTAAAATCTCTTTGCTGGGAAACCTAAAAGTCAAGTAAACTGTGTCTTCCATCAATTACAGCAAAGTTGATACCCTGGAAGGCAGTACATTTACTTATTAATTTAGTTCAGAATACCCAAATATTTTGAAGTTGACTCCACCCACAGTCCTTTAATTCATGAGTCTGTTTGGGAGAGGAAATTATTTATACATCCATCCAATTTATGCATGTACATATGGAAAAGGCTTTCATTATCTTCACTAAACTTTCTGTGAATCTATTGTTAATCTTCAAGATTAATGACATGAGTACATATTAGTGTAGTGATATTAAAAGCATACCATCATATTCAATAAAACAAAGTCATTTCTCATTTGGGGAATATCAAATATCTATTGGTATATTCCTTGTGATGAAAATATTGAATACTGTCCTGAAGCACAGTGAGAACAGGTTTTTAAATGTTCTGTATCAAACACTCGTGTGAGTTCAGTGAAGAAACATGTTGTGAAACGCAGCGGTCAGTGTGGCCAAAGAGTCCCCAATTTCATGTGAACTTAAAAACATGGATGTTTGATGCTGTTTATTTTGATTTCTAGTATGTAGAAAAATTTTCTCCTACATCTTATACAATCTTGACAGTCGCTCTTTGAAAGTACACAAGATACACTTAAGTCAATAAGCTTCCTACATTACTCTCTAAACAGGAAAGCTACAACAAAAGCTTAAACACCCACTGCTCTAATGAGTGATATATTAGTTTAAAACATTTCTTTCATATTGTAAGATTTCCAAAATGCTAGTTATATTACCCATCTTAGGATAACAGTAATATTGTGTCACAATAAATAAGTTACGTATGAAAGAGTTTATATTCATGTTGAATTAAATAAATTTGAATCTATTTTATTCATATTCTTATACCATTGCCATTGGTAGGATATCTGAACAACTACAAGATTTTCAGCATGTGAGGTAGAAACATCTGCACCATTTAGCAATGATGTAACTCATTAGATCCTGTACTATTCTGACTTGTGTTGAAGATCCTGAACGGTAAGAGCAACACAGCATATCACTTTTTTCCTGATTATCTCTGAGATCATCAGCATGTTAATGGCATTTCTGCATATCACTACTTTAATGTGCTTCAAATGACCTTGATTTAATTAAATTCTTGTACCATTTTTGTTGTGGTCATTGTTGTTGTGCATAAAGCCATTGTACTGCCTTTAACACATTTTTTTCTGTGTGATTCAGATTTTATGCTGGTACTTCAAAAGACTATGCTGGCTGAACAGAGAACTTCTCAGGAACTTAGGGAAAAAAAAAGTATCTATGACCTTTTTGAAAGTAAGGGCAAGAGAACTACAAAGATGTGATATGCAAGGAGCAAGTCAGAAGGACCAAAGCCTAGAATGAGATTAATTAGGCCACTACTGTAAAAGACAAAAGTATTTTTATAAGTCCATAAACCAGAAAAGGAAGACTAAGGAATCTCCATCCTTTATTGGATGCATAAAGGGAGAACACAGTAACAGGAGATGAGTAAAGGGCTGAGATACTTAATGCCTTCTTTTCCTTAATTTTTATTAGAAAAACTAATTCTTCTTAGGGTATCCAGTTCACTGAGCTCGAAGACAGAGGCAAAATGATGCCTTTGTAATTCAAGCGGAAATGGCGAGCAAACTACTGCACTGCTTGGGAACACACACATCTATGGGGCCAGATTGGAACCACCCAAAGACACTGAAGTAAGTGATGGAAGCCCTTACCAAGCTGCTTTCAAAAATTTACCAGCAGTTCCAGCTAGCAGCTAGACATGGAGGAACCAGCTGACTTAACATTAGTGAATGAGACACCGATCTGCAGGGTGGACTCAGGAAATTACAGGCCTGTCAGTCTGACCCTGGGGCTAGCGAAGATCATGGAGAAGATCATCTTGACTGCCATCACATGGCACTTACAGGACAACCAGGTGATCAGACCCAGTCATCATGGGTTTAAGAAAAGTAGGAGCTGCTGGACAAACCTGATCTCTTTCTGTGTTTCATTTAGTGGACAAGTGAAAGGCTGTGGATGTTTAATTGTTGACAGCTGACTGAACACCGGGGAGCCTACATTTTGAATATTGTGTTCAGTTTGGGATCCTCACAAGAAGGATATGGAGTTGTTTGAGCCCATCCAGAGAAGAAAAACAAAACTAGTGAAGAGTCTAGTAAACAAGAGTTATAAGGAGTGATTGAGGGAACTGGGGCTGTTTAGTCTGGAGAAAAGGAGGCTGTAGGGAGATGTCATCACTCTATAACTCCTGAAAGGAGGCAGCAGCTGGGAAAGTGTGTTTACTCAGAAGACAATTGATGAGACACAAGGTAAGGGTTTCAAGTTGCGCCAGAGGAGGTTTAGATTGGTTGTCAGAAGGAATTTCTTCAGAGAAAGGGTGGTTGGGTTTTGGGACTGGCTGCCTGGGGAAATGGTAAAGTCCTCATCCCTGGAGGTATTTAAGGTATGGATGTGGCATTAAGGGGTGGAACTCAGTAGGTTAATTTGGTGCTTGGCCTTAATGATCTTAAGGGTCTTTTCCAACATAAATTATTCAGTGTTTCAGTATTTCACTTGTTCAATGAATATGCTTCCTCAGGCTGATAATAAATAAAGTATCTATTTGAAGATCTCACTGAATAAAACACAAAAGATCTTAGGAAATGCTTAGCTATTGACTATCTTAGTATTAGAATGCAAATAGCAAATAGCTAACGTGTGCAAAAAATAATATGTAAGTTGTCTTTTTGTCAAATCACTTCTAAAAATGGTTCTCAACGTCTGCAGGATCACTCTTCTATAATTTTTCCCATAATTATATTTACTCAAAGCATGTAGCTTTGCCTGATAATCTGTATATATCTGAAATAAACTATAATTGTAGACTAAAAATAACAATTTTCCTCAGTGGTGTTTCAGCTATGAATCTGCATATGTAGACACAAACTCAGGCATTCACAGTATGACACAGACAAATTATTTTTAATCTAAAAGTAACTTAAACATACACAGCTCAAGCTGTTAAGGACTGTACAAAAAATCTGTTGTTGCTCCTTAAATATCATGAAAAAAACCCTACAAAAAGAATGAAAATAGATATGAAAATAAATTTGGCATGGCTGATACTCATTGAACTGGTTGGTTGTATTTTCTTTTATATAATCTGAATATTAAAATCACTATTTAATTAGAATAGATGGAGCAGGTAGAAGGAAAAAAAGGTAGTATTTCTATTGAAACTATTATTACATATTCTTTGTAGATACTGGTTATATTTACACTACTTTAATGCAGTGTATATACCCCTGCTAACCTCTAATGAGATGACAAAGGTACTCAGAGCAGTTTAACTGCTGTGTACTGTGTGACAACATAGATTTAAGGAAAGGCTAATTTAGTCTGCTGAGAATAAGGGACAGCAAACAGTTTCAGGCAGACAGATGAGAGAGGGAAATAGGGAAATAACATAGTAGCAGAAGCTTGGATAGGAAAGATGACAAAAGACAAATTAATGGAGTCACTCTGTCATGTACAGTCTGCAGACGTTTATGCTGAGTTCAAATGAAAGGCACCTATGGGATGCCTGAGGGTGTACTTATTTGAAAATTGGGTGCTATTTTTTGAAAAGTGAGTGATGGCGACCAGAATCACTCTCTGAGGAAAATGGCAAGTCAGTTGAAAATAAAGGTGAAATTATGAGATGATAAACAAACTTCATTGTTTTAGTTCACTGAAAGGAAAATGAAGGGTGCCACAATGGCATATACACATACACATTAACATACATATATGAATATGTATATGTATATTTATATATACATATGCATGTAAAAGAATATAGAATGAATTACTGAAAGCAAATTAACTGAGGAAGATATAAAGAAGCTCAGTGCCTTGAAGATGGAAATATACACACTCTGCCTAGAGGTAAGAGGTATAATTTTATTTGTGAGGAGATTTAACCACTTATGTTTTATTGTAGTCACCACCAAAGACTGTAATCCAGTTAAGGATTTATCAGCATAGATGCAGACATATCCTTTCCGCCTGCACTACCAGTCTGTATGGGAGTCGGTTGAGCAGAGAAGCACAAAATAGTATGATGTGCTGGTACAAAGGTGACTGTTGGATGTGATGTAGACTAACTTGTGCTAGCAGTATCTCTTCTTAGTGTTGGTACAGGGTCAAGCTAATACAGTTACAGAGCTCCAAAATCAAAACTGGCAAATGTTTAACTAGCTTGGGAAATGAATATTATTCAACCTCCCATGTACTCACATCTTATGAGAAATACTATAGTGAAAAAGCAGATGTCGTATATGGTCCAGTAGAATAAGTGGCTGAAGTTCTTTGAGCTGTACTGTTTAGCAGATCATACTACATTCATAACATCCCTTGGTCTTTAAAATCTTTAATTCTAAGTAAAAATGAATGAAAAAATGGAGAGATTAAATGATATAATTTCATTACTTCATTAATAATTGAGTGGCTTCATCTGCTATATGTTGCAGTACTTAAAATGGTTTCCACCAGCAGAATGACCATCATGCCTTTCCTGAGCTGCTTGATTGTTTCATTTTTGCCATGTTGTGATTTGTGTTGCATGGAAATAGAGATATCTGTTACTGTCAGTTTGTGGCAAAATAAAATGCCATTAATTATTTATCCCTTATTCATTGTTCATAGATATGTCACATTTATGAACATTGCTCTCTATAAATTTTAATTCATTTATTAAAAACATCTCACTATAATTTTTTTTAGGCCTTAAAAAATGAAGAGTATATAATGTCAAAGTAGCTGTTTCTGAAGAAAGTAGGCAAATAGAAAAGGAATATTAACATGAAATTTAGCTGAATTTTGTATATTTTTTAAAAATCAGGATCTACTGAGATTTGTAAATATAACTCATAAGCTTCGATTTTCTGCATTATTTCATCTTTATCATAGAATCATAGAATCACAAGGTTGGAAAGGACCTATGAGATCATCTAGTCCAACCATCCTCCCATTACCATTGCTACCACAAGCCACTAAACCATATCTCTTAGCTCCTGATCCAGACACCTCTTGAACACTGCCAGGGATGGCGACTCTACCACCTCCCTGGGTAGGCCATTCCAGCACCTGACCACTCTGAGAGTAAAAGTTTTCATTTTTGAAAGCTTTGATACTACTAAAAGTTTTTTATTTACCTTGCATGAAACAATGATGTTATATTTTTTTTAAAGAAGTTTTAAAAATATTTATATTCATATGCTACTGATACTAGATAGGAACTTCCACGCACGTTACATAAGAGCTGATAGTATTTCTGGGGCTTACGAAGGAAGTGCTTCTTACAGCCACCAGAAATATTACAGAAATTTCACTGAATGCCAAGAAAATACACAGAAAGGTTTTAAATAAAGATTAAAAACTTGACCTGTTTGTCTTTAATTTAAATTGAAATTAACAATTTTGGAAATCTTAACAAAAGTCAAAAACAATTTGTTCAGTAAAATTCAAGGTAAGCATGTAAGAGCCTCTCTTCCAATTTCAAGTCTTGGTTTCTGGTTGTGAGAATTTGCCTGAAAGATAAGACAGTCAGGCTTGACTGCCTTAAAGTAACAGAAATTGTGCTCACATCTTTCACAGACTGTAGCGGCTTTCAGTGATGGAAGATGAAGATGGTGGGACTAGATGACAACAACAACAACAATAATAATAATAAAAGAACTGCAGAGTGACCTACCTATAAGACTAGTTGTCATTACCTACAGCTCAGTTTTCTGACTTTTCTAATGCAGAGGGGAAACAGGTAGTCGGGATTATTTTGGACTGTATACTCAAGATCCCCAGCTTGGAGAGATGTGATAGCAGATAAAGGTAGAGCAGTGCATTAAAATTCTTCCAACTGGATAGGAGAACAGAAAGGGAGGAGAGAAATCAGGAAGCTGTCTCTCTCCATCCAGGGATGTGGTAGATGCCCCATCCCTGGAGACTTTCAAGGTGAGGCTTGATCAAGCCCTGAGCAACCTGATCTAGCTGTGGATGTTCATTGTACAGGAGTTGGACTAGATGATTATTAAAGGTCCCTTCCAACTCTAAGGATTCTATGATTGCGTGATTCTATAAGCTCTCTTGAGCAAAGGGAGGACAGTTCTTGTGCTCTGCAAACTCATCACAACATATTCCATGAGGCAATATTCCTCATCACTGCTAGCTAGACATCACAAGGAGATGAAATCAGTACAACTGCAGGTCCTTGGGTGGCATTTCTTGAATTAGGAGGATGATAGTGAAAAAATGTGGTATAATGTGAAAAATATACATGAATCAGCTCAGGTTAGGAGCCTAATGGTAAGGAGTTCTGCAAAGGACCTGGCTGTCCTGGTAGACCATGAGCCAGTAGTGTGTCCTTGTGGTCAAGAAAGTCAGTGGTATCCTGGGGTATGTGACCAGCATGTTGATCCCCTACCTCTACTCTGACTGGGTGAGGCTTCATCTGGAGTACTGTGTCCAGTTCTGGGCTTTCCAGTTCAAGAAAAACAGGGAACTTCTAGAGAGAGTCCAGCAGAGGGCCACAAAGATGATGGGGACCTGGAGCATCTTCCATACAGGGAAAGACTGAGAGACCTAGGGATGTTTAGTCTAGAGAAAGCTGGGAAAGGATCTTAACAGCACTTAGAAATATCTAAACAGTGAGCATCAAGAAGATGGGACCAAGCTATTTTCAGCAGTGCTCAGCAACAGGACAGGGGGCAACAGGCAAAAACTGGACTACAGAAGTTCCATCTAAGCATAAGGATAAATTTCTTTACTTTGAAGATGACAGAGCAGTGGAACAGGCTTTCCAGAGAAGCTGTGGAGTCTCCTTTTCTGGAGATATTCAGTACCCACCTGGTTGCTTTCCTGTGCAGCCTACTGTAAGCATCCTGTTTTAGCAAGGGAGTTGGATTCGATTGAGTACCTCTAAATGTACCTTCCAACCCCTGAGACAGAATCGGTGAGATTTCTGGTTACCATGAATGATATACAATAAGGTGAAATTCAAGAACTTTTCTGAATTTCACCTCTCTTTTTCTTGCTAAAGTGGTTCCTCAGTCATGTTGGAAATATCAAAGGGGTTATGAGTCCTCTTGATTCTTCATTTTTTACTTAGGTAGCCTAGATATTTAGATCAAGACTTTGATTCCTGTTGCAGTGAACTGAAGCTTATCTTCATGCCACTGCCCAACTTCAGAAATGTAAATGAATACTTTAAGCTGGTATTTAACGAAATCCCATACACAGTGACTAGACGGGATGCCATGTAATTGGATGAAGGACTGTAAATGTGAGACCTGAATTACTTTGGTTATCCATACTTCTTTTCGCTGATTTTGGAAAGAACAGTATTTTCTTGACAGAAATAACTCTGCTTGTAAAAAGACACTGAGCTCAGGGACCACAGCCATTTTGAAGACAAAGGCCCTTTACTTGTTTTGGTTAGGGATGGATCAGAGTTTGGAACTAAGCATGGAAACTCCAAGAATTGTATTGAGAAGTCAGATAGGACTAACCTTTGTGTGTGTAAAACCTGTAAAAATATTTATCTTGAAAGAACCTCCTGGATATATTTTTTTCCTTCTTCATTTTAATACTTCAATCTTGTTCCCACTGAAGGACAGTTATACTATTAACCTTTTATTTACTTTAAATCATGGATGTACTTTGTGAAAAACAGTTGACAGTTTCCTAAAGGTATGAACTAGCAAGTTATGAATTAGCAATTTTTCCTTAATTTGTCTGCAGAAACTTGTAAAAATAATCCTTATTTCCTCAACTTCTCCTGTTCCCCAATAAGAATATAATTATACATTATAGAGAAAATATCTTCCTTGTAATAATAGTTTTCACTCTTTAAATGAGAATGAAAATAAATGTGCCTGTGAAGTTGCCAGTAGTATTTTGTGTTCTTCCCCAGTGTGAGACAGCATCAAGTGCCATTGAAATATTTGACATCCCCTTGCTGTTTACTGGAGAACAAAAGAGCTTCCATAATTCATCCACTTGCATTATTTTATGATTTTTTTTTTTCCTAACTGAAAGTTAATTACTTTTACATCTTTTACACATACACATCTATAAAATATGTACAGGTAGGTATTATCCACCTTTAAAACCAGAACATGAAGAAATATGTCTTTTAATTCATATGTTCTAAATACATATATTTTTAGAAGGTTGTTGTATATTATCTCTTCTACAGGCTTTGTATCATGTCTTCTGAATATTATCTAGCTTTTAAGAATCTCAGCTCTCCTGCATCACACTCACTGAGCAATACTTTGTGTCTTCTCTCAGCTTTCAGATCCTTACAGACAGACATTCAGATATAATTCCAGGATCTTTTCCACCATTGGAATTATCACATTTGATTTCTTAATGTGTCTCCTACAATGCTACTGACAGAAACTGGTGAAGGACTCTACTGAATCAAAAAAGTAAGTAATGGAAAGATAGAGCTGTATTAACTAGATCCTGAACTGGAAAATTAGCATCTTTTCTTGCACAAGAATAAAGTGCGTCTTTATTCAGATTGTGGAGGGCCAGCAGAGGGTGTGCAGGCATTGCCCATATGCACCCAAAAGAAAGGCACCACAGCACTGCCCCTTAACACTGAAGAAATTTCTACCTGAGCTCTGTCATTTTTTAGATTTCCAGGGACTGGATTTTTGAGGGAGAGATAAGGACATTTTCCACCGCTGCTTATATAAAGGTAGATCTGTCTAAACAGACAGGATTTGCAGCTGGATTTGTCTTTCTCTTTGGGGAGGTTTTGATGGGGTCTTCTCCAGAGCAGAACAGAAGATTCAACTGTGGCAGTCGTTCACTGCGTCACGCCTCAACATAATCCTCAATGTTATTTATATCTTATTTGCCTGTGAGTGGCACTACTGACTTCAAGGGCGCTCCTCAGAGTGAATAAATGCTATGCCAATAAGTGTTTTTCAGGAACAGTCCCTGACCCTGGTAACAAATATTTGTCTTACATAATGCAGTCACTGTTAATCCATTTATGTAACTAGTTAAGACAAAATGTGAACTAACTCTTCTCCGTGTTGCTGGTATGCTTGTTTTTCTTTCACCACCCAAGACAAATAATTTTAGACAACATATTCCAAATATCTTGAAAATGTTTTTCGTATCCAAATGTCAAGATGCAAATTCCATAATAATAATTCTATGTTTTTGTGTGGATTTCTGGTTTCAGTCTGATGTCACCCTATGAGACAGACAGGTTCATTTCCTGCAGTGTTTTTTCTGCTTCCATTATCTGCAGAACCCCAGGCAAATAGTTTACAGCATGGATAGTATCCCAGAACCAAGCAAGGGCTGTCATATCTGGTGATGTTTGACAGTTTGCAGAAATTGCTCAGGGAGCTGGATCTATTTCTTGCAGATAATAAGCCTAGCATGTTCTCAGATTATCCGATTCACACTTTCTAATGATTTCTTCTCAGTTTCTCTCTACCACAGTGGCAGGTTGGAATGTCATTTGACGATTACCAGCTAAACATATGTAACACAGCCATTTCTGATGTATGCACTTTTAATGCATACTGACTACTCAGACTGACACAATTTGAAAGTGGCATCTGTTTTGGGACTTCGTATTTTGGCTTTCAGCTGGGTACGAAATGAAAATTCTCTGATATGATGAAATATTACTTTCTTGCATTAACATGGAAAGCCAAAGTGTCCTTAGGTCAGTTTACTGCATCTGCTGAAGTTCTCTGTTTGCACTGAGTTTTTATTGAAACACAAACAAACAATGCTTTGCTAACTCACTGTGGTATTTTACTTTCTGCTAGTACGCCACAGCTAATCTTTTGAAATTGCCAAACCAGTGGTAAAACAGGTCTTTCTTTAGTTGCTCCCTACTTAATTATCAGTGACTTGCAAATTGCCTTTCATTTTCACTGTGTCAGTCCCAGCAATCCCAGGGCTCAAAACGACCAATTAGTGACATAGCAGCAAAAGAATTTCAACACTCTGTTTCTAGAGCTGAGTTTAGCTTCTATTTAGGAGTGTTAACAGCCTCATAATTAGATTTCTTTCTTAACATCAACTACTTTCTGTAAAAAATCCCAGAGGTTTAAGACCAAACAATCATTTTGATAGAATAGCAGCTTTTAACTGACATCTTGTGTACTGCAGTGCTCCCTCGTCTTCACTTTAATTCGTGGAGTTCTAGAGACAGAGGTCTGTGTTTGAGCTCTGCTCACACACCGTTTCCACTCTTTTGCTGCACTCATCCCTCCTAGACAGTAAAAATTGTTAATTCGGACCCTTCCGGTTCCTCATGGGATGCCAGGGAAAGAAAACTGGCTAAGTGGAGGAGAGTGTGGTGAAAGGAGAAATGGGAACAAGAATAAAGGTGAAATGGCTTTCTCCCTTCCCTTCCTTGCCTCACTTACTTCCAGTCCTCCATCACATACTTACTGCACAGTTACCTCCAGCCGGTCTGTCCTGAGCCAGGTGAGATGTGCAACACTAATCTCCAAATGGTCAGTGTGCAGTTAAAAATATATTTCTGTAAGGAATTGGTGTAATGTGAAGCAAAAAAAACTGCCAGAAGTGACAGCAGCTCATGTCACAACGTTCAGGCAAAGGTGCACCCATGGGTTGACAAGTCTTATTCATGCCACGAGCACATTGTCTTAACAGCTGCTGCTGGGGCTATTGCAGCCTCAGATCCGAAGCAGCTTCCTTCATTCTCTCTCTTCCAGCTTGTGACAGCAAATGTACGGAGTCCACTGCCTCACTGCTAAGCAGTGATATTAATTTATAGGCATGCACATCACATCTTATGGAAATCCAGACATCAACATGCACAAGAGCTTTCTGTCTAGAGAATTTCACCTTTGGTAGTGTAAGGTCATTTATTTATAAAAGCCTAAGTAATCTTGAAATAATCCCTACTCACTAGAGAATATAAAGCAAGGAAAGCAGCAGTGAAAGGAAAACTGCATGTATTTTGAAATCCATGCAGTCACTGCAACTAGCTATGAAAAATCATGAGTCACAATAGAATTTGCATCTGAAACATAATAAAAATATCATAGTCTCAAACTCAGCAGTTTTGCAAAACAGACCAGAGAGAAGATTTGGGGACCTCTGAATATCTGCTATTTTTGACAACGATTTGTTTAATAAAGTTGTTTCAAAATATTTCTTCAACTAAACATACTTCAAAAGTTTTTTTTTTTTAAATTAATAATAAGAGAAAAAATGTCTAAAATTCTCTGTTTTACTTGCTGGTTCCTTATGCACTGTGAAGGTCCCCCTAATTTAACTTATAAGATTTAGCTGCTAAAAAAAAAAATAAATTCTATGAAATCCTTGCTAAATAAAACACAACTTAGTTTTCTGGAATTCATGTTCCTAACTTGGAGAACAAAAGATGATGAATAACTTCTAATCTATGAGGAACATGCCTTCTTTTTCTTCACATCAAGCATGACTCCCTCCCACTTGGAACTTCTCCAGGTGAGATCATTCACCGTTCTTTTTCCCAACACTTATAAATACTGGCATATAAATACTGATTTTTGACTACATCAAATTACACAGAAAGACTTAGTTTGAAATGCTAAATTAGATTTTGCAATCTAAAGAGAAACTGTGGTGGAATTTGTGTACTCACAAAAACAAACAAACAAAAAAAACTACAGCGCTTGGCAATGTAGAGACCATAGGCACATGAACAGTCAGGTGAAGTAACTTACACCTTTAAAATTCTTCCACTATCTGTGCCCAGAGAGAGATTGACAGAATGACAGACTGGTGGGAGCATATCCAACATACCTGAGGCTATTTCAAATAGACTCTTCCAAGTACGCTTATATATCTGTTGCTAAGGTATTGCTAATAAATAAACATGCAAACAACATTGCCTTTCCCAAATCTTGACAATGGGGACTCTGATCCATATTGTATTTCTTCCATGCCTTCATCATATGGCTTTCTGCTGTGAGTTATTTACCATTTGTTAGAAGAACTTCTTCCCTCTCTTCTGATCAGTGTTAAAATCACAATGTAGTCTGTAATGCTGTTGTGTCTACCAGACGGGGACAATACTATGCAGCAGATTTACTTAGAAAACACAGTGTTCTCTCTTGAAGTTAATTTTCTTTGTATATTTAAAGCTTCCACTAAATATTTTAACTGATATGCCAAAGGGAGAGTTCATAGGTGCTGGAGCAGGTCCAAAGAAGGGCAACAAGGCTTGTGAAGGGCTTGGAGAATATACCCCATGAAGAGAGACTGAAGGAACTGGGGCTATTTAGTCTGGGGAAGAGGAGACTGAGGGGAGACCTTATTGTTCTCTTCAAACACATGAAAGGTGATTGCAGAAAGAGTGGTGTTGGTCTCTTCTCACTGGTGACAGGTGACAGGATGAGGAGAAAAGGCTACAAGTTGCACCAGGGGAGGCTTAGGTTTGGATATTAGGAAACGCTTCTTTATAGAAAGGTTGGTTAAGCACTGGAATAGGCTCCCCAGGGAGGTTGTTGAGTCACCATTACTGGATGTGTTTAAAAACCGTTTGGATGTGGTGCTCAGGGACATGATTTAGCAGAGGGTTGTTAGAGTTAGGGGTATTCTATGATTCTATAATTTCATATTTTGTTGTTCATAATCACAGTTTTCCTAAGTCAGTTCAGAGTCAGGCCTTCCTAACATACAGTCCCCATCCACCAGAGTGGCTGATTCACAGCTTTGGCTCCTGGATTCATTTCTCCTTGTACTTGTGAATTTGTGTTCTGTTCACCAAATAATTATTTTGTTCAATGATTTTCCTCTTCAGCACTTCCACAACCTCACCAAATGTTGTAGCTGGTGCATTAATGCTGGCAAAAAGACTAAATTGCTTTAAAGAAATCATTCTCTGTAGTGATACTCTTGTAACATGATAGCATGAATTTTCCTGGTTTCCCAGTATGTGAGACACTGGGAGCAATCTAATTTGTGTGAGAATCTTTGGGACAGAGGTGAGGCTGACTGGCCTGTAATTTCCAGGCTCCTCCTTGCCCTTTTTGAAGACTGAAGTGAGTGACATTGACTTTCCTACAATGTTTAGGTATCTCTCCTGTTCTCCATGATCTTTCAAAGAGGATAGAATTGTCTGGCAGTCACTTCTGCCAGATCCCTCAACACCTGTGGGTTCATCCCATCAGTGCCCATGGTTTTGTGTGCGTTAAGTTTGCCTAGATGACCTCTGACCAGATCCTCCTCAGTACAGGAGAAGTCTTCCTTTCTCCAGACTCTAGCATTCCTGAAATATGCATGTGCTTGTGTGTATCATTCTTACATAGAGATATAGTGAAATTGGGCTTTCTGAAACAGTCATGATGTCTTTTGGAACTACCTACACACTTCAACCTTAAATTTCAAAAAGAGCTGTTACCTGCATTTGAATTTGATTTTTGAAAGTGCAGTTGAAATGTTAACCTGTTCAGAGCAGTGACTGTCAAGTATGTTACAGCACTGCTGAGGTAAAGTTCAGTTCATGAGAAAATATGAATGTGCATGTAATGATGTATCAGAAGTGGCACTAAAATACTTATGCATTTTAGAAGGGGATTACTTTTTACATAAATACCACTTATTAGTGGATCAAAAGATAATATAAAGTGTTATAATGGTACCTGAATTAAGTATTGCATTTTTTAATAGATTTAATAGGAAGAATTCAATAATATGTTTAGAAACATTGTAGCTGAGTTGTGAACAGTTTAATGTTATTGCATTTGCATAACTGCCAATGCACAAATTGCAGAAAGGCTTTATGGACAATTTGACAAACACAACATTGATTGCAAGCAGTACCAGAGGAGCAAAAGTAATTAAATTAAAGACTTTTTGCCACAACACACTAAATTTTCAACATGTAATACTAAAAGAGCTACTTTCAACTCCAAGGTACTCAGGAAACTTCAGGCTGTTGGATCCTGGACTGGTAAACTTTTGATACATGCACTGTCTGTGGAATAGATTTTTCTCGGATTATTCCTCTTCTGTTGCTGGAGTTCTCTGTTTAAATGTTACAGTGGAGAACTAAAAGCATGGTTGGCTCTTATAAAATTCAGTTTTTTTCATTATTTCTTTTCTGAGATAAAGCGGTTAGCACAGGAAGATTTAAGTTTGGAAATATATATTTCATCTATAAATTACAATATCCCTGAAGCCAATATTAGAAAGATATAAGCCATCCATGGCAGGACTTCTAGTTCTATGTTGTAAGGCGTATCTTCTGTTAGTAGATTGGTCTTTATTCTGTAAACATTCATAAACGATGATCTATGTCAGTAGTGCTATGATTTTAATGGAAATATTCACATGAACAGAGCAAACTTGGAACATGTGCAATCTGTACTTTTATATAATAAGCCATCCTTAAAATAAAAACATTGTCTGTCCAATTAGTCCAAGCCTACACAGTAGACTTCATGGGGATGTTGAGATCCCTGAATTAGCTTTAAATTGGCCATTTTGAGTACTGGAGCACTGTTTCCATGATAACAAGAAACTTGGACTAATTTTACTTTTTCTGGACAGAGTAAATTAGCTTAAATGTGCCCAGTATGTAAAATGGATAGTTTAAAGCTAGTTCCTTTTTCTTATTATTGCACTATGGTCTTGAATACGGCTACATTCCAATTAGAGAGGAAGATACTATTTAGCTATTTAAAGTTTCCTGAGAGCCAGAATGTGTTAAAATTTTGTTCATGTAAACCTGACTCCCATTTCAAATCACAGAAGACATATATATTTGGATATACAGTTACTGACCACAGAGCTGGCCACAAATCATTCAGCACAGACAGGATTTATGTAGGGTCTTAGGCAGGTTAGTTACAGGCTGTAAGTAGTTTTTCACTGTATCTCAGTGAACATGTTTCAGTACAGAAAATATAACCTATAGGCAACAAAAATTGTAATAGATGTTTTAAAAGTATAACTTTTCTACTGTTACTGGGGTTGAGGAACTTTTACAATTACATAAAAAGATTGCTGTTTTAAATGTTTTAATATCACTTTCCTTGACTGGATTGCTATGAATTTAACAGTACTGGATGAGGTTGAGATTTCAGTGTGGGATTATCATAGAAGAGCTGTGACTAACATATATGCACACTCCTACTTTCTATCATGTCTCTTCAAGCTCATGCAACCCAAATTGTTTTACATATCAGCCTTTCCTGCAGTTGTGACTGTCCTCTTCCTGATGCCAGCCACCCAACATTTATTCCCAATGATCCGTCCAGTTACTTTGGAAAAACAATATTGGGAGCAATATGAAGGGAAGAATTGATTTCCATAAACCACTCTGTGCTGAATTTGCAGGCTTGTATATACTTATTGTGAGAATGGTTTCCATTTCCTGAGATTGCAGTGGCACTAAGATATCCTTTGAGTATAAACCTACCTCTAGCTGTACACTTCAACCACCCCATAGCAGAACTACTGTGTTGGGAAGACATATGGAAGCATTGCGAAGAGGATGTGAAGGGTGAAGAGGGTGATGAGAAGAGGAGGAGCTCTCATCTGATGCATACAGATTAACTTAAAATACTTCAGATATGTTTTGAAAGGCATTAATTATTCATTTCAAAGAAGAGTGTTTAAGAGGTAGTAGAATAAATGGAACAGGGAGAGACAAGTTTTGGTTGTGCCAAGGGATGCAAGAGCATGACAAAAGAATGAGGTGTACGTGGAGAGGAATAGGAGGTAAGTGGTGAGAGGTTCTGAAGGCTCGAGAAAAGTATCATTGTACAGAATTTCCTTGTAATATTACCAGTTAGATCTTCTTTAGAAGACAGTTTGGGATAGCTATTCATACACACTACTTACTCTCGCATGTCTGTCTTGTTATCTATTGCTATCTCAGTCATTTTAACAAGAAGAGGCCATTCACAGTCTCCCACAGCGTAGGAAAGGGGAAAGGGAAATGCATTGCTTAATGAATGAATTCTGAGATGTAAACAAAAGACACACACAAAAAGCAGTTACTGAAAGTAACTGACAGCTTGAGGCTCAACATTATTTCCCAGTTTTCTCACAAAGGCATTTTTCATGGCCTCACTTCCAGTCTGTGCAAAGAGTTTCAGGTCCTAGGTGAGAGCAGCAGCCTCTCCTTTTTTCCAACATGCCCAATATTAAGCAGCAAAGTGTGAAGAATAACTGCAAAAACTGCAAAATACTTTTTTTTTTTTTTTTCCAGTGACCAGGCACCTAGCATGGGCTTCACTACATACAAGGTTATTTCTTACTTCTCCCTTGAGACATGAATAATTAGCCTGGCTCCAGCCCAACAGCCCTTCTACTGAAGGACCTTTTATATTCATAGATATTGTCAAAAGATACAAACCTGAGCTAGAGAAACCTTAATTTTGAAGCAGTGTGTCTGGGTTATGAATGTTATACGAGTCAAGTGTAAGTTAAATAATTTATGTTTCTCTTATAAAGCACTTTGCTACTAAGCATACCTGTGGAAGATTTCTACACACTGGGACTGAGAGAGAATTCAGTATGTGTTTAGAGCTGGATTGAAACTTGATGTAATGAAAGACGTCTCTGTCCATGGAAAGGACGTCGGAGTAGATGACCTTTAAGAGTGTCTTCCAATCCAAACAACTCTGATTCTGTGCTACTAAAACTAAGGAACTCTTGATCTTATATTTATCAAGCAATTTTTTGCTTAACCACATACTATTCAACAGTTAAGTGTCTAAGGACAGAGAAGGCACTAGATTCTCTTAAGGGCAATAGATTGCCAGGACCAAATTCCTGAAATTCAGATCCTACATTATATAGCTATAACTTAATCAGTGTATCTGGTTAAAGACAGAGATTTTTAATGTATTTCAGCTCCAAATGAGCATGTCTGTTGTCATGTCAACAAATGTCAATTGCTACATTTTAATTATTTTTATGTTTATTTTTATTTCAGAGACTACAATTTGCTGAACTTGATGATCTGAGGCCATGAAATACTACAGCTCTTTGTCAGCAAGTTATAAGTGAATTTTCAGCACTTGATGACAGATCATCAACTGGCAGAGAACCACCCTGACTTTTAGAGAATATTGTACTGATCCTTCCTTATACAAATACTATGCTATGAATTTACTGCATATTAAGAACTAACAGATCTGACACTTAGGGTGGGAGAAGGTACTATGTTCACACATTTAGTGCTTTGTAAGTAGATCTGTAGACCACTATCTTGGAATTTAATCCTGGCACATTACATTAGTATCTCATATTGGAAGCTCCTTCACTAAGTATTCCTGGTTGGTAGAAATGCTATAGAAGATATTAGAAAGAAAATATAAGTTATGTGGTGTCACAATTGCTTTAATTAAATGCGATTTCAATTGTGGCCATAGCATGCTGTTCAGTGTTTGCCATTTTACAATTACTTTAAGGAATACCAGATGAAGGAAAAATAGAGAAAAAATATCACAGATGTTATATTGATTTATATCCCTGACACTTTCACTTTGTGGTAGATACTGTAGCATTCGATTTGATGAAGTGAAATATTGTTAAACGTTCCAAATGTTCAGTTTAATTTCTGGACAGTAATTACAAATTATTTTATTTAGACAAAACAAAAATTCAGAGACAAAGACAGCAAGATATGAAGACTTATGCTCCACTAAAAATTATCTGAAATATTTATATATATGTGGGAGAAATAACATTGACTTGACAGAAAAACTTAGATATAAATGGTCTGCAGTACTAATTTTAAAGTTGTTTTACTAAAAAAACCCTGTTTCTTACATTATCAAATGTTAATGATGTGCTTGATTTTCTATATTCAGTATAATACAGAATTCTGTAAGAAAGAGTATGAACAAACTGTCAGTCTTCTACAGAGGATGGAAACACTGACTCACAAGGATATTTCTGAAAGAAAATTGTAGTCTGAGAATCAGCTATTGATAAAGTAATTATGAATAAATAACATTAAATGATGCTGTTAACTCTGCAAGTTTGAATTGCTGCTTAGGTAAATGACCCACTACCTTAGTCTAGGCTAAGATAAAGAACATTCAAAACCAAACCCAAGTCATTCCACCTTCAGAATCACCTGATTGTGAGGGGGTACCATTATTCAAACCTTTAAATATGTTCTTCCACAGCAGTATTATTTTGGGATCAGGAGTTTTTTCTCTCCAAACAGAAACCCACTCTGAAGATTTAGTTTTTTAACTCTGCTTTCATTCAAATTCGAAGTTGATGCCTTCTAATGTGAATCTACACCAACAATGCATTTTTTTTCTTTATGAACATTTCTGATGTGTCAAAATGCTCCAGTCAGTTGACTGTGATAAAAGATGCAGATTGAACATAGGCATAAATAAGAAATGAAGAGGACTAAAAAAGAATTTGAACACTTTGCAAAGAATGTTTGAGCTAACAGTAAAAACAGCTTAAATACAAGAAAAGTAGGAAGACAGACATGAAATGGTGAACATCCCCGGAATAGAAATGTAAGATAGGTATTTGGGATCACAGCAAAGAAAGAAACAGTAAATTTTCTTCTTTCTATACTGTTAAAACCTTCTGGAGAGTGATATTTTATTTTATTTTATTTTATTTTATTTTATTTTATTTTATTTTATTTTTTTGTAACAGATCACAGTTTAGATTACTTTGAAATAAAAATGTAGCAAGCATGAGATCCAACAGATTTTTTTTGTCTGACCTTCATAAAACAGCAGGACTAGATGATACTCACCAAGACAGAAGTCATACGTGAAATTATGGAGCATTTGACCAAGGGCATAACTTGTCATCACAAATAGTATCTGTGTCAAAGTATTGGTGAGCTGTCAGTATGATTACCAACTACACAAAGTCCCACATCCTTGTAAGTCTGACTTGTGCCTCTGGTTAGATGGTAGAATAAAGAATACGATAGCTAAATTCATAGGAAAACATGATCTCTGGGGAAAGAGGCAGTGTGGCTCAGTTAACAGATCCAGACTGTCACAGAATGTTGACAGAAGGAACCCCAATACACAAAATATTTGAATTTTCAAAAAATCTTTGACAAGTTATATATAAAAGATTATTAGAGAAGCTAAGGTGTCAAAAAGTTGAATGATTTGTGAAGCTAATGAAACGAGACAAAAGTTTGAGATGATCAGCACAGCTCTAAAGTTAGGCACATGACTAATTTCAGTGCTGAAGTAAGTGTGGAAAAATAGGCACCAGATAATTTCCATTTGCCAACACAAAGAAAACAAAAGGATTGGAAAACTTATTGGTATAGGGTGGGAGATATGGGCGTAAGAGACAAAGAATGTCTCAATTTTTTTTACAAATATTTATGCAAAAGAACACATTCAGATAAAAACACTGGAGAAACATGATGGAGAGACAAACTAGAAAAGAAATGATCATAATTTAGTGAGATTTCACAGAAACTGACTCTCAAATGGAGCTCAGTGGTATCATTTTAGCCAAAATAATATCTATATGTATATATATTATATGTATATATAATGTATATGTATATATATATTTAGTTTTACTTGCACGAGCACTCACACAAATCATTCAGCAACTGAAAGAATGAAACAGAAAGATAAAGAATAGGAAAAGAATCAACCTAACAACCTAAACTATTTTCTATACTGTGCACATTAATAGGAGTACAGACACTGAATAAAGGACAAGAAAGAGTTTGTATTGAAGTTTTTTTTTATCTACGTGATTGTTCATAGAAAAAGTATAAGTAGAAAATTCTAAAAAAGGTATAAAGAAAAATCAAACTATCAGAACTTCTAAGTAATCTGGACACTGACTCTAAAGCATGTGGAAACTGTTCTTCACAACGTCTAGTGTTTTTTGTACTTTATGCCAGCTGAAAGTAAATGCACTCAATATCTTTGTAAATCTGAATTCAAAGGTTCTACAGGAATCAGAAAAGGATTGTGCAGAAGTTTGAAGCTGAGACCAGAAACATGTATAAACTCAGTATCAAAGGCAGGCATTGAACGCACCTGTTCTCTTGGCAGTCATAAATTATGGGTTGTTTGGGTGTTTTTTTTTTTTTTTTTTTTTTGCAATATTCTATTTTACAAACTACATACCTTACAAATTCTGTGACAAAAAAGTTTTCTTTAGTTTTATTAAATTCTTATTTAAGTCTAGAATCCAAATATGAAATGATCCTTTGCCACAGTATGTCAAGAACAAGATTAGAGAAGTTAAACATTTTAAAAAATAAGAAGACCCATGTGAAGTTTTTATACAAGAAAAATCACAACAATTGTTTTCAAGTCAGTATCAGAAACAAATCAAAATTCTGGAGACTGAGATGCTGCCTTTGCAAACTTATTCAAGTGAGAAATACCTTTGAGTACTTTTAAAGTAAAACTCATAAAAGCTCACAGATATGCTTGTAAAACTAAGCCAGAGAGAAAGTTGTAAATTGAAGTTCAAGAACTTGGAGATGACACTTCACAGAGCTTATGTGTTAATACATTCTCTGTTACTCTTCCACACTCCACCTAGCTCTCCCTAAGTGTGTTGTAGTGAGTCATGCAGGACTGCTTGGTTTCAGGACTTGGCTTGGTCCCCCTTCTACTAGTAACACAGATGTTTCTATAGGGTTGGAAAAAAAAAAGGAATAGGATGAAAATTAGATCATAATTTTACAAGACACTCAAAGATAATGAAAATTGCTTGAATAAGTGGAGTGAACTTTCCCTTGAGACGGCATGAAACCCACCAACAAATTACTTTTAAGTGATAAGTACCCACAACTTTGTCTTTTGAGTGTTGCTGAAAGTTCAGATAACGCCTGGCTCTTAATGAGATGCATAGCACATACACTACAAAGAGATATTTAGAACTGGTTTGAGAAGAGAAAACAACTTGCTTAAATCACAGTGATCCCAAATCTTGTTTTAATAGCAGGAAACACTTCTACTGCATTTCTGCTGCAAGAGGGATGATACTGCCAGGGCACTGGGACACTGAAGTAATGTGGGACTGATGGTTCAGTTATTCAGGCATGAAGCTACTGTTTCAAAACTTTAATGACCTATAGCAAAACTGCCTTTAGAGGAATGACATTGTGCCTGCATTTAAAATTTCTACTCATATTGTGTTGTGCGATATCTTTAAATGTCACTGTGATCTTGGTGTCCTATGACCATTCGTTGCTTCTTAGTTGACTGTGCTACATGGAAACCCAGTCAATTAGGCTTTTTTTTTAAATTTATTTCTGAGGTGCCTAGAAAGTGTCTATAAATAATGACAGTATGGTCTGGGTTCATTAGCTTCTTAAACTCCTTACAGCTTCTGCTTGTTATTTAATGCAAGCATGAAAAGTTCATCAATAAATTACTGTTAAGGCACAGAT
Source organism: Gallus gallus (assembly GCF_016699485.2). NCBI lineage: Eukaryota > Metazoa > Chordata > Aves > Galliformes > Phasianidae > Gallus > Gallus gallus. Next base: position 24,273,318 of record NC_052532.1, on the reverse strand, counting down.
ATAACCTCCACTGTCAGTCATAAAATGAATGACATAGAAGAAATAAAATAAAAAAATAAACCTATGGAGTGATTGCTTGATAGTTGTTTGGTTGAATCTGTAATGAATAAAAAATGATCTGACCTTTCTCATGTTACTTATAAATAAACAAAAAACAGATTGAAATGATGCTGTCATTGGGGCACTAAGTAAGTGACAAAGGATCCGTGTGGCACATATATACAGGACCTGACATTTTCCCAGCATCAGTAATTGTCTGTCATTTTTCTTTCATGCTTTACCAGCTTTTTAAACATGTTAGGAATATTTGTGCTTACCCTGAGTGACCAATCTCTGAATTGATGGAAGTAAAACATATGCAACACACTGACACTTGAAACTTCATAGATTTCCTAAAGCAACAACACTGTTAAAGGTAAGGCAAGGTTGATTAAGTGCAGAAGCATTAAATTTTTAACGATGTCTCATTGATACCCTGCATAATTGTTGCTATATTCAGTAGCTGTCTCCGTAAGTGCTCCTTCATTATTCAACAGGCTGAGGCACTCTGTGAATGCCATCAAAATCAATTACACTTTGGCTACTTTTGGGGGCCAATGAGGCAAAGAATTAACCTCCAACTAATTTCCAAAGTCATCTACTGACTGATAGTTTAGCACATTTACTTCCACAAGCACAGTATGTTATGAAGCATTCAAAAAATACAGTATGCAATAAGATCTGAGAATAAATCTGAACTGTAAAAGGGCAATTGTTATTACATGATAAGTCAAAGTAAACGTTACACATTGAGTGTTTAGGGTGGTGGGTTATACATAAGAGTTAATTCGAGAGATGCATTTTCATGTACTCTTTAAAAATCAACTTACTGATTGACTTAACTTAAAACACTAATACTTATTTATAAGACATGATCATCCGGCTACCTGATTGAATCTGTTACTATTGAATTTCATAATTGAACAAACTGAAATTATACATAGGTTCCTCTGAAGGTAATGCCTCCTATTCATTTCCACGGAAACTACAACCGATACAAAGATCACAATAACACAGACTGATAGAATGCAGCTACAAATTCTCGGCTGCAAAACACTATTTTTCAACATACTCAACACCACGTTTCACCAGTGATGAGTAAGAGTCTGCATGCCACACATAAAAATCTGCACCAGTGGAGGTGCACGCTGTCACCTCGGTGTATTAATGTCTTAATACTCAGGAACACTTTTTCTGTAGATTCTTCTGTTAAAAACTCAGAACTCGGGAGTCTATTATTTATTCTAATAAAAGCAATGTATGGGACAAGTGTCTAGATAGATAGAATTTATACACCAAATAAACACAACTAAAAAAACCCACTATATGAGGTCTGCTCCAAAAGTAATGCCTCATATTTTCATTAAGTTTGAAAGAGTAAAGCACAACTTAGTTGGTAGATACATTGCCATTTTCTCCTGCACTACTACTGCATGATCTTGGTCAGAAGAAGCTGTTGAAGACATATCTGGCACTGAAAAGTATCCCTTAGTTCGGGTTTACTGCCAAGTTTGGTTGGCTGGGTTGACCACCCCATAAATCCAGGAACTTCAGGAGCCAGTCAGTGCACTGTGTGCTCAGTTTGACATTGAAGTTTGAAAAAAACAAAGAATACAGCCATACATGCAGACTGGGGGTTGAGATGTTGGAGAGCAACCCTACATCCAGGAAGGCCTGGCTGCAACAAGCACAGCACTGCTAGCTAGTCAAGCAAAGTTCACTATTTTTCAACATAGTCAACATCAGTAACTATTCATTTTCACCAGTGATGAACAAGAGCGTGCATGCCACACTCGTAAAAATCTGAACCACTGATGGTGACCCACTGTTGCTGTCACCACTGCTAAAATGCACCACCCACTGCCTCACTGTGCTCACATCCAATGTTTGGTCTCCATTAATGCTCATCAAGCATTGATTAATATCAGTGGGTGCCATTTTCTTCTTCATGAATTAATTCAATGAGACACCTTTACTTCATTCATACTTCCATGTCAGACACCAGTTAGTAGAACTGACCCCCTACCGCCTCTACTGTTGTACTGTAACAAAAGCTAATGAAATATTGTTGGAAGGGTTCAGTCTTTGCTGCCATGCCACCACCATCTGCCTCTGACTTTGTGGACCAACAGGAGACATTACTTTTGGAGCAGCCCTTGTAAAATATATAATGAAGGTCATATATATAAGTAACAAAACTTATTTTTATCTTTAATATTTTTTATTAAAACAAAACAAACAAACAACAACAACAAAAACAACACAGAACTAATGGGATATTTGACCCTGTTTTAGTGAAACTACCACATCAGGCTGGTTCAGTGGCAGTGACTGTAAGTGTCAGTGAGCCCTCTGGGTGTTCATCAGAGAGTTTTGACAAAATGTTGCTCTTCCTGTGCTTCATCCTTGAAAAGAGTTGCTCACAAATGTATGTACTGCCAAAAAGCAGTGACATGAATAAGGTGTGATTGTGAAATGAGGAATGTTTTCCTCTAGCATGAGACGGCTTATAAAAGTAAAAAGACGTGGTCATATTTTTTTATTTGAATGCCTGATTGCATGTCTATTCATTCCATTTGAAAAATTGTAATTAATGTATTTCAACTGAAAATGGAGTTGCAAATATACCAAGAAATGATGATTTTATTGGCAATCTTGAAACGTCAAATTCCTTTATCAGAATGGATAGTATAGTGTTTTTTGGTGTTCACAGGACTGTTTAGCCAATGAACAAAAATTATACAATCATGTGCATACAATTATGTGCTATAACTTGAGCTGGGACTGCACTGTGCCCTCTCTGTGCCCTCATTTCAGCTCAGATAGTGTTAATAGCACACTGAAGTTTGGCTGTTACAGAGGGATGGTTGCACTCCCAGAGCTGGGACAGACTGCTCAGCAGGGCAGAGTTGCTGCTGAGGAGGGGGGTAGGTGGTGCTGGGCAGGGGCTGGGCTACAGTGCCAGCTGTGCCGGGCCACATACAGCTTGTGAGCTGCAGGTTGAACATGTCTGGTCTATAGCCACATTATCTGTGTAGCAAGTGTATATACATATAAATATTCAGTCATAAGCTCAGTTTAGTAGTCTATGTTATGTAAGGAACCAAGACTAGTGGCAAAAGAAGAATTACTGTCTAGCTGTACTCACCTGAGTCTCTGTGCTTTTGACTCAGTGGAGGTTCAACCCAGAAGACAGCAAAGTATTGTTTAACCACAGCAAAAAGCTTTGATCTCAGTTTGGCTGAAGTCTGATGGAACTGGAACCTTTTAAGTAAAAAGCAACAAAAAACTTTAATTATTGAATTGAATAGAAAAGCATTGCAAAATTTAGGCTTGGGTTATTTTTACTTTGCTTTGCACAGCTACAACAGAGATTTTGATAGTGTTTCCACTGGAAAATAAACATTATTATGGCCTCTGGAGGTATTTGAAGTGGAAGACATGCACTAAACATGGTTTGTAAAGTTTGTATGGCTTATTTGGGCAAAGATGTGTCTCAAAAGAACTTGATAAAGCTTTTAATAGCTTTTTCCAAATGGGAAGTGAGCAACCTTCATTTCCATTGCATTCATTTAAAGGTGAAATCACTGACACTTTACAGAAATTAACATAACAATTATTAATTAAAAATTTCAACATTCTGGAAAAAATTTAGCTTTAAGCTAGATGATTCTCAGAACATTTGACGCTGAAACATGGTAGACTGGGAATTAAGATATATAGAATTACATATACAGAATGTGTTGAAAGTGTATTGTGAACATGAGAACATGAGACCAGAGGAAGAGAAACATGACTTAATGCCTTCTTGAAGGCATTCAACTCTAAAAAGTCCCTGCTTCCAGGCCTTGCATGAAACCTTTATTAAATAGCATTCAAGGCAACATGGCAATGACACGTCTCTCTCAGATAAATTTCCTCATTACTCATGTATAGGCTCAATTTTATTTTCTTCATCTCTTTCAAGCCTGAATGTTAAGCTTCATCCTTAACAGAAGAGGATAGATTTTATTTTTGTCTCTAGCACAGTAGATTATGTCATTCCCCCCCCCGCCCCTCCCTCCCAGAATTCAGAATTTGGTTTTATATCATTCAAAGTCTGTCCTTAAGTGAATGATTTATTTCTTTAAACCCAGGAGTAAGTTTGGTCTGTGACGTATCTTGATCTCAGATACATTTCTAAACCAAGGAGAAGCGAACCTATAGCAACTTGTGTGTTTCTATTGTTTGTCTTTACATCCATTTGTTTGTGTCTGTGAACCCCAGTCCTACGTGTCCTGTTCTCTCCTTGAATTATACTAGGAACTGAGGAATCCACTTTGTTATGACCATATGAAATTTCTACTCCTGAAGGTGATTAAATGGATATCTTCTGGATCAATGAACGTTGCTACATAGTGCTTTCGTGGAACTGAGCATGTGCAACTATATGAAAAAAAATGAAATTTTATTGGAGTTTTTGTCAGAAGTCAATGAATGAGAAAAAAACATAAAGATGTAGATAATGCTCTTGGAAAAAATATTTTGGTGAATTAATACGGTGTCTTTCATGAAAGACTTTTAAAGGATATCACTTTTATTTTTCATGAAAACCAGATGGCGCCTTATTAACTGAACTCAACCTATTTAGTTTATCCAAGAGAAAAGTAACTTCGCTGCACTATTTCAGTATCTGTATGGAAAATATATTTCAAATGGTAGCTGGTTTTTTAATCTAGTAGAGAAGTTGCAATTAAATCCAGTGGTTAGCTGATGAAGCTGGACAAATTTGAATTAGGAATAAAACTAAAATTTTAATAGTGGGAGTAATTAATCACTAGAAAAGCACAGCAAGATATGAGGTTAGTTCTTCATCATTTGAAGAACCAAGATTGAACATCTTTCTCAAAAATATGGTATACTTCAAACAGACATTATTAATATAGAAATTGCCCAGTGAAATTCATTTCCATGTGTCATATAAGAGGTCTGACTAGGTCAACATTGTGATACCTTTATCCTTAAAATCTAGGAATCAATAGATTGGCAGAGTAAGAAATAATGTAAAGGCTCCTTACTTACCAGAAGTTACCCCAACCTCTCCTTCTAAGTAACCCAATTTGATGACTGAGGCTGTTTTTTCTCAATAGTCTTCCACTACCAGGCAGACTGAAAAACTCAGGCTTCTTTCTGCATATCTTCTGTCTTCAGCCTTTTACTCCATATCTTATATACATAGTTTAAAGATAGCATCCGGAACAGTGGCAATTGCTCAACTTCAAAAGAGACATTTCTGACAGAGCAGGAAGCTTTTTGGAAGCGCAGGTGTAAAGGTATAGAACTTTATCCATCTGCAGGTTTTGGGAATATTTTGACAGATACATACAAGTACAGAATATTCTAATTCAGGTAAAAAAATTCATTGACACATTGTTTTTAAATACAAACTGATCTGTCAGCTCCATTTTTTTCCCCTCTCTTAATTAAGAGAATATACACATGGAATGATAATCTATACGCAGGCTAGAGCTAAAGCACAGACTTAACATTATCAGTACATTGCCAAAATACAGAGAATATTTTATCAGCACATCTTCTTCATTTAGACAATCTGCAAGGAGGATGAAAATATCCTGAGCTCTGCAGAAGAAGTAGCAGTTGCTGTATTAACCAGAAATGAATATTACTGACAAGATACATTAATATTACGTGGTGTGATGTGGCTTCTGGGAATAACCGTTTCTTATTTCATTAGTCCAGAGAAAGTTAGATGAATTCTTCCAGCCACTCTTCAAATCTGATAAAAAGTTCATATTCAAAATAAATCAATCCATTTTCATTTGCAAATACTGAGTCCATGGATTTATACAAAGAGAAATTTAAGGGGAGAGAGGACAGAAGAGTGAAGAGAAAGTAAAGCTGAGGAAAAAAAAAAGAAAAAAAAAAGACAGCAACTTCTATATCAGCATAACATAAAATCAAGCTAGATGAGGGTCTAACCTCAATTCTCCTCACTATTCCCAGTATTTATTTAACTTATATATTCTAGCATAACCACTTCCTTTTCTTCTTAGTGCATCTTAACCTACTGTGCTGAGCCAGTTCATCTACCCTTAAAGCAAGTTTCAGGAGCAAGCAGAGATGGGAATTGCACAAATATTGCTCTTATTTTTTAGATCTTTTCACCAGCTCTGCAGTTTCTTAGTCATGCATACTATCACTGACATCATTTGCCATATCAGCCTGGAGAAGAGAAAGCTGAGAGAAGACCTCATTGCAACCTTCCAGTATTTAAAAGGGGATTATAAAAAGGAGTAGAATCAACTTTTTACAGGGGTAGACAGTGATAGTACAAGGGAGAATGGTATTAAGTTCAAGGAAGGAAGGTTTAGATTGGATGTCAGGGGAAAGTTCCTTACAGAGAGAGTGGTGAAGCACTGGAACAGCCTGCTCAGACAGTTTGTGGATGCCCCATGCCTGGAGGTGTTGAAGGCCAGGTTGAATGGAGCCCTGGGCAACCTGGTCTAGTACCAGATAAGGAGGTTGGTGGCCCTGCCTGTTGCAGGGGGGTTGCAACTCAGTTATCCTTGGTGTCCCTTCCAACCCAAACCATTCTATGATTCTATGATTCTATGATTCCATGATCATCCAGCCCTGCTTATTTCTTTCTTGCTGTTGGAGCTTCAGAAGGAGAATGTCACTATATTACATATGCAATAGAAAACAAATAGGCTGTCCTTTCTTTCCAAGAGCAACAGAGAAAATATCGTCTTGCCCACAGATTCAAAACTTAAGTGCATTTTAACACAGATCTGTAGGTTACTGTGTTACTGAAATTTCCATGAGTACTTGAGCTCTCTCTGCCTGTCACTAGAACATGATAGCCAACTCAGCGCATTTTGATATCTGGCCACTGAGGGTTCTGAGTATGTGTGGAGCTAATCCTACTCTTTCTCTTGAGCAAATGTTGCTAAAGAGTTTTTCTGGGCTAGATGGCTTTCACATAAATAGATTATTTCATTAAGGGAGTCAAAGGACTGTGAAACTGTATATAACAGCATATCACTGAAAGGCTTTACAATGGAATATGGTCAAGGAAGATTTTTAAAATAATGTAGTCCACAGCTGTAATCATTGCATTTTTGATATCTGCATAAAATAATGCAATATAGTTTTAAGTTGTAATTTCATTTGTTAGATATGTCATATCCACACAATACTGCTTCCCTTGTGCTTATAGGCTAGCCTTTTACTTGGCTGAAAAGTAGTTAGCTCCTGTGGATCTTCATAGAGAAATAGTACAAAAAATGAAATAGATTTCATTCCTTCCTGAGAATGATCGGTATCACAGTTGTTTGTTAAATCTCATCAAAGCAGAAATCAGTAATATAAGCATATCTTTAGAACTTAGAGAGATTTTCAGATTCCAGGGCGGGTGACAAGAAAGATTATTTCGCAAACAAAATGCCATTGTTTTCATTTTTACAGAATTTATTTGTTATTAAGCATATGTGCATTAGTAAAACACAGAAAACCATGGAATCCTCCGAAGCTGTTTCAACTGAAGAAGATTCTGATACAGCAACATGAAAAAAACCTCAATTTGATTACCTGAAAATTCCCTGTTTCATTTGGAAACTGATTTGAGGAATACCAGGATCCAGAGGCTGGTTTTTAGGTCATCAGATCATTTCCTACAGCTAGGATGCTTTTCTTGGAAGGTAGGTATGCATCAAATAATGAGTAGACAGTGCTGGGTGCCTTGAATATAGTCACTGAACTGGTAATTATGGATTTCCTCTGTGACAGCTTTTTAGGGGAACAATTGAACCTTTATTTTTTTTTTTTTCTGAAATATTTTATCCTTGCTAATCTGAGAAATAACTTTTCTTTTTCTTTCTTTTTTTTTCTGTAAGAAATAGCTATTTTGCACCAAGAATGTGAAGATCTTTTTTTCTTCAACATAATTGAATACTGTTACTGATGAATAAAATTGTTTGCTGTCAGCTGATTTTGAATGGATTCATTCATTATTCCTGCCACTTTGTCATATTTATAATGGTAGCAGCCAAGAACAAGTCTGAGTCTCCAGGATCTAATATTTATTATCCTTTTAATGTTTTTGTACTTTCTTCTTTTTCAATTAAAAGAAAGCACAGTTGAAAAACGTTGATTTCTGGTTTAATTAAAACACCACATACTGATAGTTTGGGCATAGAAAAACCTGTTTCTGAAACATTTTTAAATGTGAAAATAGCATTAGCTGAATACAGGGATTTTAAAATATTTATATAGATAACAGAGAGTAGGTCAAAGCTCAGAATATTTATTTTATAATAAAGCAGTAACTTCTAAGTGAGTATACTTGCTTAAGTATGAAGATAAGCTTAAAATGTTTAGATCCTCACTTTCTAACTTTTGTATTTCCTTTAAACAGTCTGCCAAGTGTTGGTATAATTTTGTTGTTGGCCATCATTCAGAGTAGGGCAGAGAGCCAGAAAAGCTCTCAATAGTATTTCCTGCTCACCTGTCCATCCCTTTGTAGAATGAAGAGCTGATATACTTAAATCTAGAAAACTTGTCATCCAAAGAGTCTGTTTGCACTGAATCTGCATGTCTCTCTACAGCTTCAGATGGTAAATAAAAATATATTTGGGACTGCTCTGTTCTGGGTGGCGTCCATTTGTAGCTTCAAAATTAACAATCTCTCAGCCTTCTGCCTTTATATGCACTGCATTTTTTTAGGCATTAGTTTTCCTCTTTGAAGATAATTTAGACTGCAGCAATCTTTTATTCTGAGCAATACAATGTTATTAATACCTTATACCTTAATTACTACAATTTCTAAAATAAAATATTATTCATGATGATTGGAGTATATGTGAATCTTAGTTATAAGACTGCAAATACTGATTTGTGGTGCTGCTGGATCATTAATACTCTACAGAATGATAAACATTCATCGCTGTGGATGTTTATTGTGGTAATGGTACTGGCTTGAAGTAAAGTTTGATGCCCTGTGAAAGTTAGAGATTTTACAGTAAGAAAGATTTCGATGATAGTCTTATTGGCTTAAACTATTTACTAGTTTAAGAAATCACTTCATTTTTCTTCTAGGTTTTTTATTTGTTTGTTTGTTTTGTTTATACTCATTATTTTTCATATACAGCTGATAACAATTTCCTCACTTACAATATCATAGTTCAACTAGAAAAAGGTGTTGTTCTAGTAACAAATTCATGGGGTATCTGGAAGAATGAACTCAACTTCATCAAGGTGGTCATCTCATACTGGACATTCTCTTCAGGGAGAAATGATCTGTTAGAGAGTACCCATGGACCTGGATAAAACCATCTCTCAGTTTCACATGCTCTTTTTTGCATAGTGCTCATTATATTGATTCTTTTCCGTTATGGAACTCTTTGCAATGATGTTTGCCTTCACAGTATTTATCTTACTCAGCATGGGCAGGGTTTGCTTTGTCTGAGACCTAGAATGGTTAATGCAATAAATGAACAAGTGTAACTCTGTGTGGTTGAGTACTGACACATAGAATAAAAACTACTGTTATTTATAGTCAGCAGGCTGAAACATCTCCCTATTGACTTCAAGGATCCTTTCAGCCATCTTCATCAGACTGTGCCAAAACAGCCACCTCACAGGTAAAAGGAAGCTAGCATGTGCTTTAGAGGAAAGGGAAAGTACTTAGAAGACAAAAATACTATTTTTGTACTTGGAAAGAGCTGTGGAACTAGAAAGGTCGCCTAGGGTCAAGGTAGGAGAGAGGGTTAAACGAGTCTCTTTCACTGAGAAGATTCTGAAACTAGATCATCATTTTTGTGACTCATCCACTAGAAGCTTAAGTCCTGAAGATCTGTTCAAGACTAAGGTTAAACATTTCACTTGGTCCTGCCAGCTTGCAAATTTCAGCTTCTTTAAAGGCAGGATATCATACAAGTGAACACTGAATTAAAGATATAATTCCTATTTACAGCACACTCCCTCTGGATGCTGGCTTGATAGCTTACCTCATTGCCAAATTATGTGCATGTACTCCAATTCCCAGAATATATAATGCTTTCCTTTCAATAATGATAGCATTGCCTGAAAAAAACCCCAAACTGATTTCCTTAGGTAGAAGTTATCACTATCTTAAATGAATCAAGAGCATTTTTCACAGAGGAGTACAGGGAGAGATGCCTATTTGCATTTTTTTTCATCATGTGTTATTATCCTTGTTTAGTTTCACTTCATTCATTTCTGTTTCAAAACAAAATGCACTGTAAATATCATGTAAGTGGAAGCAAAATTTGTTCTAAATTCTAGTAATTCTAGAGTAAATTCTAGCTTTTTATGGGCCTTAATTTTTTGTTTGTGTGTTTGTGTGGAGGGAGAGTTTTAAAGCTGGTACAATTGTTGATAGAATATATATATATACATTTTCAAGATCCACTCTGATTCACTTTACCTCTCAAACAAATATGTACGTGTATTTTCTAAAATGATGACTAACTGTACTGTTCTTTTATTTTTCCTTTTCTTTCTTTCCTTTTATATAATAATAATAATAATAATTTATTATTACCGTAACTTTATTATAATTATAATAAAAGCCCCAAAAATCTGTTTTAAAGCAAATGTTTATCTTTTCTTCTAAAAATATATTTGACACTTTTGGATAGCTTCCATAGGGTGCTACCTTAAGTTATAAAGAGAGTAAAATATGTTGGCTTACTTAAGCTTCCAGGCACTAAGATTCTTGAAGGGATTTCAAGTTGGTAGCTAATGCAAGTATTATACTTTATGAAACTGTACATTTTTTTTAGAAATTACTTCTTTAGAAATAAAATGAAAGCCCTTTAAACAGTATTCTGTTATTCTGAGAAACAATAAATATTTAGGAATGAGTGAATGTATTCACTCTGCTCATTTAGACTGGTGACAGATTTTAATAAGATTTTATTGCTTCTTGCAGATATTGTGTCTGGTTTTCCAGTTCAATCTAAAGTCATTCAGAATGGTGGAGGAATGAAAGGTGCAAGAACCAGACATTTTTGATGTTACCCAAAACAATGAGAAAGAGAAAAAAACTGTCCTTAATATACTTCTTTCTTTTTTAATTCCACAGTCTATTTTTGTGTTCCACAAGAGCATATGTATTATTCTGAAGGCATAGATGCAACAGTTGACTTTTGCCTGCTTTTCCAATTTGTCATGTACTCAGAAAATTCTGCTTGTTCATATGTAGAAAGTTGAGCTTTGGTATATATTTTTCTAGCCTAGAAAACTCTGTTTTTCTGGGAAATAAGGAACTACTTAAACTGCTCAACAGACTGAGTGCTGAGATGGAACGTTAAGGAAAGAAGAAGAGTTAATAATACGTGTATACCTTTCCAACACTGTGCAGACAATCTTCCTCTTGTTCCAAATCTGTTTTACTGACATTTCTGGATGCTTAAAAAGGATACCATTTCCTGGGTGGAAATCTACCCATCTACATTTTCTTGACCAAAATTAAGTATTTAGACTAAGATACTGCTGCAGGTCTGTCCTGCAGGTGATAGAGGATGTTCTTGATCTCATATAATGTACATTTATATTGAATTCAATCTTGTGTCAAGTGTGAGATTAACTGCCATTCAAAGGAGAATTTCCACTGGTGGTTGTACATCCCCTTTTCAGCTTGTTCCTGTCCAATACCAGTGCCATTACTCTCTAATATTCAAGTTCATCAGAGTCATATTTTTCTCCTTCTTGAAAACAAGCTGTTTGGTGAAAACGCACTTAACCTTTAGTGAAAATAGTTGTAACAGGTGTGCCAACAAGCCACCAAAAACTGTAAGGAAAAGAAGCTTTTTATGCTTTTTTTTTTTTTTTTAATTTACTGTCAGTCCTTTGAAGTATGTTAGATGCCCTTTTAGAAGTTTCTCATGCAATTCCAATTTAAATGTAGGAGAAAGTATAATGAATAGGAGTGCCAAACAAAAATTCTCGAGATCCAGAAGGAATGTTCTTGTTTACTGGAAATGGCTAAGCCTATGTCTTATTTGCTAAAATAAGTTGTTATGGATGAAGGCACTAGATGGCAATGTTACACATGCTCTTAGAAACTGCCATTAAAATGCAAGCAAGCGTTTAGTCTCTAAAGAAATGCAGTATGATTGCTACTGATGTTGTGCAGTTGTATTTGAAAAGTATCAAACTTTGCTTTTATTTTCACTCTAATATCCATATTTGGTAAAGAGGAAAAAAAAAAAAAACGACAACATGTTTTGTCAGCTCAGATTTCTGCAGAAAGATATGTTTGAATGCTTTTTAAAGCTGGCTTTCTTCCATAGGTGGCATGAAGACAACAAACACACTTAGAACATACCCAGGCAAATTTCTGCTCAGATGGATAAACTGACTTACAGAACTTCTGCTATTGCATTGCAGAGGACTAGTGAGTGTATCAGAAGTGTGACACTGGTTTGAAAAACATCATAGTGTGTCTTTATCTCTTAATCTGTCATTACCTATAGATAAGCTCAGATTCCAACAAGCTGAAAAAGACAAAGCCACAAGTACTGCACAATCACACTCACAGTTCCCTCTATGGTAAACAGAAAATGAAGCAGCTCCAGAGAATGAGTCACATAACATCTCAAAGTGCCTCTTTCTGTTCTTCGGATATACAGAATCTTTGAAGAACCAGATTCTAACCCAAGCATCTCAGATAGATTCACACAGGTAAATCTAGGCTATAATACCCTCAAGATGTGCATAAGTTTATATGTTTGAAAGTTATTTCATTTTTAAATCAATTTTAATTAGAGATAAATAGAACAAAAGTTGGGAAATGGGTAGAGAAGAAGGGAAGTAAGTCTTTTATTTGCAGAAAAAAAAAAAAAAAAAGTCCAGTGAGAAAATGAAAGTTTGAAGTAGCCTGAAGCCTACAAAGAAACACAAGAAGCAGTAGGTATACCACTGCACTGAGCTTGTCAGTGTTCTGGGTTTGAGCGCTTCCTCTCCTCAAAGCAGTATTTCTTTACTAATTGCTTAGGTCTGTGAGTTTTTTGAGGGACACCAGAGCAGATAGGACAGGGAGGAAAAAAGGAAGAAAAAAAATATGCATATGCATGTGAGAGCTCCTGAGGAAGGATAGAGCACTGAAGCAGAAGTCAAAGAATTATAATGTTCTGAGTATGAAGAAGCAATAAATAGAAGCACTTTCCTTCTAGAAGGAAAATGAATGATCATATCTCTTGGCTGCTCCAAGTATAAGTCTTCTGCAGCCAATACACTTTCAAGGCCATGCTGCTGAGGTGTTGGAATCTGGGAGAGCACCTTTTACGTGTATTAGACAGCTGTATCTGGCATGCAGATTTTCTACTGTCAAGGGACCAGATATGGGTCCTGCGTTTGAGTGAATCTGAGCTCCCCAAAGAGAGGTGAAAAGGTAGAGGATGTCATTACATACAGGTAATAATATAGATTAAACAGTTAAGACATCTGAATCTGGTTTCTGTTTCCACTGCTATGAAATAATCGTGTCATTTATCTGCCCCTTCTGTTATGTAGATAGCCTTCATTTAACTTCTAAAATTAAACAAATAATCTATTATTCCTGACTGATGTTAAGGCTATGGGACTTGATGTGCAATACTCAGTTGCCATCAGCTTGGTAATTTAGATGGCCACTGACCTTACAGGATCAAGCTGTAAATTACAGTTCCTTTATTGACTGAGTGTCCTCTTAGTGCTATTTTAAAGAGGTAACTTAGTTCTTTCCTTCATAGACCAAAGAATGTATCACCTCCAAATGAAATGTATGAAATGACACTTACATGGAGAAAATATTAAATTTACAGAATTCAATATTCTATTGAGAGTAAATATGGGAAGTATTCTACAGTGAATTCAGTAGCACATTATTTACAATATACATTTCTGTAATCATCATAAAGTGTAGACAAGAAATGAATGGAGATGTTTAAACAACTCATGGGTTTTAATGACTGTATCACGTCTTAATGCCTATGTATTTCTACATCATGTCTGTGTTCCTTTGTATTTTAAACAGGTATACTTCTAAGTGGTGGAATAGATTTTATACTTCCTGATGTAGCACAAAAAGTGAGACAACATAGTATGTTTACTTTGAACTTAAGGTGATGCTTAAGAAAAAGGAGGTAGATGCATTACAAACACTGGATACAATGACAAATATCAAATATTTCTAAACTGTTGATCATGACTACAACAAGCCTTTTGCCTTTTACTTGGCAATACATGACTTTAAGGTACTTGATGATTTTAAGGGGCTTTATTTTGTATTAGCAGTCAAACAAGAAATGTATCTTTGGTGTCGATGGTTTATGGACTGATCCGGCCTGGTTCCGTGACTAGTGGGGTGGAGGGATTTCTTTTCCAAAATCCGTGCCTCCGGAAAAAGGGAAAGAGGGGAACCCCTCCAAAAAAAAAAAAAAAAAAAAACAAACAGTGGCAATGATTTGAGAAGAAACAAACTAATTTACCAAATATAGTATTGGAATGCACAATAACACACTATAATACAATATAATTCAATATAATTGTTAATAAAATCAAATATAATTGAGAGAAGGATTGCCCGAGAGCTAAAGGCCTTACACTAATACTGAAGCCTTGAGTGTAGTCAGGAGCAGCAGTGAGCTGATCCGAAAGCAAGCACGGCGAGACGAGAAGAAAGAAGATTAAGGTCAGGTGACCTACAGGCCTTATATCTGTTCCCCTGAGCAGGAATGATAACAGTATTTGAGCAGTCTTCTGGTGAACATAGTTCTTCTCTTCCGGACGAGTACCCGGAAGTACAGCATTTGCTCTTTAACTCAACTCCCAGTACACTGCATGATGTTATGATGTGGAATACCGATAACCAAAAATCATAAAACCATGACACTCTGTATTCTTAGATTATATAAGAAAGCACTGTAGCATTTCTGCTTAGTGTTATAATTTATGAGGGGTGCCCCGAAAGTAATGCCTTCTATTTTATTACATTAACCCACAGTGTCAGAGGTGGATGTTGGTGGTATGGCAGTAGAGGCTGAACCTTCCCACCAATATTCTGTTACAATTGGTTGCAGCAGAGGGGAAATCTGATAAAAAGTTGACTGACATGGCAATGTGCATGAAGCAAAGGTGTTCAGTTATTTCAGAAAAACTATTAGTGGTATTTATATGTCTGAATACATGAACAAATACTGTAAATCTATCAATATATATGCATTATGTTCAACCTGCTCCAAAATCCTGCTATTACTGATAAAAATCTCTGCTAGTTTGACTGACTTCTTCAGAATTTTAAGAGCAGCAACCCTGACAGTGGCAGCTACTAAGATGATGATGACGATCCCTTTAATTCATAGATTCATAGAACGGCTTGGGTTGGAAAAGTCCTTAAAGATCACCCAGTTCCAATACCATGATGTGGGCAGTGTTGCCACCTACTGGATCAGGGCCCATCCAACCTGGACTTGAACACACCAATTGCATGTACCCATTGCTAGTTACGCTGTCACTGCAACTTGGTACAGAAATTCATTGTTTTAGCCGGAAATCCTACCTTTCAAACATTCCATCTGTTCTCTCGGAGACCTGTAGGCTCCAGCCCTGCTGTAGAATCACACTGTTTTTCTGGATTGCTGCTAAGTATGAATAGATCTCCTCACTACAAGAACAAAAACCTAACGGGCTAGATTCTCCTTTGGATCACACTGTGTGCAAACACTCTTGGTTGTACTGTGTGCAAACACTCTTGGTTGTATATATTAAGTCACCATATCTTTTATTCTGTTTTAGAATCATAGAATCATAGAACAGCCTGGGTTGAAAAGGACCACAGTGACCACTGAGTTTCACTCCCCGTGCTATGTGCAGGATCACCAACAACTAGGCCAGACTGCTCAGAGCCACATCCAGCCTGGCCTTGAATGCCTTCAGGAATGGGGCATCCACAACCTCCTTGGGCAACCTGTTCCAGTGCATCACCAGCCTCTGTGTGAAAAACTTCCTCCTAATATCTAACCTAAACCTCCCCTGTCTCAGTTTAAAACCATTCCCCCTTGTCCTATCACTATCCACCCTCGTAAACAGCTGTTCCTCCTCCTGTTTATATGCTCCCGTCAAGTACTGGAAGGCCGCAATGAGGTCTCCCTGGAGCCTTCTCCTCTCCAGGCTAAACAAGCCCAATTCTCTCAACCTTTCCTCACAGGAGAGGTGCTCCAGCTTCTGATCATCTTAGTGGCCCTCCTCTGGACCCGCTCCAAGACCTCCACATCCTTCCTATACTGGGGGCCCCAGGCCTGGACACACTACTCCAGATGGGGCCTCACAAGAACCGAGTAGAGGAGTGCAATCACCTCCCTCTCCCTTCTGGCCACCCCTTTTTTAATGCAGCCCAGAACACAGTTGGCCTTCTGGGCTGCAGGCGCACACTGTTGGCTCATGTCCAGCTTCTCTTCCACCAGGACCCCCAAGTCCTTCTCCGAATATTATTTTAGTGATATTAGACATATTTTTTTTTCATGTAAATTCTTCTCCTATGGGTTAATCAGTACTAAAATAATAGTTTAAAACAAACTCTTGGATTAAAGTGATTTCTAACTTAGTAAGAAAATGAAGTATTTTATTCTATTTACTGCTTTCAGTTTTGACAAAAATATCTGGAGAACAGATGAAAAACAAATTCTGGTCGTTCAAAAAAAAAAAAAAAAAGCAACACTAAAAACCCTGAAAAACAAACAAACAAACAAAAAAACTCCTCAAAGTGTACATTAAAAAAGAAAAGATTTTAGTTAAATAAAGTAAACTGATTTTACACAATGAAACTTTGTTTCTTTTTTGAACTTCTATAACATATTATATTTTTCACAAGTTTAATTGGAAGGTTTTTTTCTCTCTCTTTTTTTTAACAATAAAAAAGAACAGCATGTTTCCATCTTTTTTTATCTCCAAAGGTTAGCCTTTGTCAAACATTGGCTGAAAATTGGTTTTGCTCAGCTTTACCTATTTGTTCTACTGAGTAATGAATAAGAACAGTCTGTGGTAAGTCTTTACAAGTCAACAATTTGTAATTTGAGAGTGAAATGTTTGATATTACATATGAAAGTGGTTGTGATTGGTTTTTTGTTTGTTTATTTATTATCCTCATGTGTTTGTTGGCTTTTTTTCCCTCTTATTTTAAAAGAAAGAGATGGTGAATTAATTCAGTGCTATCAGATCACATGAGAGATTTGCTAAGATAAGTAGTCTTTCTTAATATAAAGCTGTTGATATCAGGTCATCCTTTTTGCTTTGAGAAACTATTGGAGAAAGACAATAAAGACCATCTCATGTTTTTCTCCTAATGCATGTGTTTTAGAGGACTTGTAGAGAGATAACTCAGCACTGGGGCAACTGTAATACAGTTATTGCTTGCAGCAGGTGTTCTAATAGAAGATGATGTGCTCTGGTGGTATTCAATGCAGAGAGCAAATCTGCAGTTCAAATGTGTTTTGTTGGTACAAATAGAAAAGATATCACTATTAAGCAAACACAGGTACACCTGTTTTGTTTTTGTTATTGCTATTATTTTTTTCCAATATTACTTCAAGATTCATAGTAGGGAAGTGATATAAGGATTTTTCATTAATGGTTCTGAGACAAATTATGTTGTTTGATTTTAGAGAAGGCATCAATGGTTTTTGTTTGGTTTGCTTACCAATAGTTAAAAACATACTGTGAGCTTCTATGGGTTCTATGTTAAAAACTAATTTTTCTAGTTTTTATGCTACAAATTTTCATACTTGGAGAGAAATTATATATTCTACCACAGTCAGAACCTCTGAGTTTTAATGCCTTTGAGTTTTCAAGATTTACTTCCTTCATGCAGCAACATCTTAGTTGGGATGCAGTGTATTTGAATATGTATGCATTTTTTATTGTGCACTTATTTTTGCAGTTACCTCTTGTGATTATAAGTAATTTCATAAAAATGTTTTTCATTTGTAAGTAAAATCATATCCTTTATGAGATATTCAGCTGAGTAATAACTATATTTTAAAACATTTCTTATTGATGTAATTGCAGTAATTACAGTAGTGAACTACAGTAGTAGTGAAAGCTACTGGAAAGTCTACCTACATGAAAATTGAAAACTAGAATTATTACTTTCAAAATAACTCAGTGGATAACTTGTGAAAAATAAATATATTGCTTCTACAAATTCTCATATGAACAAATATGAATGTCAACTCAGTTCACGGCATAACTATTGTTCGGGAAGACAGATTATGAGATAAGAACTTGGTGCGTATGTTCTAATATGAGACATAAGTTGTTAGGAAAAATAAGGCAGGAGGATACATATGAATGATAAATCCAGAAAGTTTAGTTCAGCAAATCTAAGTAAAATATAGCCAATAAGGAATACTTAATTTGAGTACAAGATACAAAATTTCTGATTTCTTTTTAAAATCTCTCTACTGGGCATATGTATGTGATTTGACTTTTTACCCTGAATTTAGAAAAAATACTGTTGGATGGATATCTTGATTTTTATAATAAGCTCTCCTAAGTATGACAGAACATACAATTGTACTGTTGGATTTTGGACTTCAACCTTTGTGAAGAGGAATTATTTTCGTTAAAATGTGTTTTCTCAGTGGGACCTTGTTTCCTCATTTCTAATCTCTAGCTATCACTGCAATACATTATTAAATAATATATGTCCTTATATTACTCTTTCACAGTTTTATAAGCAAATACATGTCAGTAAAATGGAATAGATATCATGGTAATACATATTTATTCACCTTGGGATGTTCTTCAAACAAATATATATAATTTTAAAATTAAAAACTTTCTATGGTCTATTTAATCTATTTAGTCTATTTAGCATGTATCCTTATATGCATATAGCATATGTTAAGGAGATAAAAAGTCAAATAGAATCACTGTGCTTTTAAATGCTGTCTGGTATTTCAAGACACTATTTTGTTTCACACATGGAAAACAAACTAATACTTTCAAAACCTATTACATTTATGACTTTGCTGTTGAGAAGGTACATTTTAAATGCATTTTCTATGCTAGCAGATTTTTCATTTAGGACTTAGCAAATTGTTGTTGGTGCAATAATACCAAGCTATTATTCACTTGCAGTAGGATTAATTTACATATTAAAACAATAAGATGCCTATGTCTACCTAAAAAAATGTCTACATATGACCTATATGGCTTATGCACCCTTTCAGTTTTGTTCCTGAATTCCAGTAGGGTTTGATTTGGAGTCCAGCAGGCCAAATGAATCTGCTGCTGATATTGGTAGTGTTTATATTAAATGTTAGATACTTAGTGTTTTTTATGAAAATGAGCAGATGATGAGCAGAAATTCAATAACTAGAAGTCTTTGGATCATAATCTATTGTTGAATCTTTCAAACAATAATTACTGTCTGTTTTGAATAAATAAGTCATTATAGGTCGTTATAAGTTGTTCTTGGATTGTAAGATGGACACTTCTCTAGGATGTATTCTGAATATTTACATAGAAATTACACTAAGCCTGATTTCAAATACTTTTCATAGTATTATGCTTTGTCATTCAGAATTTATCTATACATTTCAATTGGTTTCACTCTAATGTGATCTTTAGTACATCCAAACCAGATATGACAGTGGAAACACACAAAAATATCTGTACTTGATCAGATAAAAAGCTCATGTTTGGGACTCCCTTCAAGACAAGTTACTACTTAGTACCTTGGTATTTGCATTGGAAAACAGCAACTGCAGAAGCAACCTATGAGAAACAGGTGGAATATGGATGCCTCTCAGTAATACTGACTGCCAGTTTGTGACAATCAACAGGTTATGGATTTTCTGACATAAATGTTCTTCATGATGGTGTGAAATAACTATTTGTGGTTCTGGAGATTTGTCTAATCTTTCTACCAGCATCTTATCATTAAGGTTGAGAAAATATGACATTCAGTGACTGCTCTTCTAGAAGGTGTTGCAGGATCTGAACTTCAGTCAGACTTGATAAATTAATAAAAAACCCACAGCATTTGTTTTTATTCAATTCACAACATGTTACTGTTCTGAGTTTTCCTGATGTTTACTGAAGCCAGTAAAAAGAAGTTAAGCAGCTTTCAGAACAAAATGCTCAGTGGATTTTCATTTGCGTAAGTCTTTGAAGGTAAATAGTTGTCATTCATTGGTAAGGCCCATAAAGCCAAGACAGCTATTCAACAAAAAAGTCAAATTTTGTGAGGTCCAAAGTACGTGCAGATAGCACACCAAAGATAGCTTATTTTCTCTCATTTTATTTCTTGTTGAAGACTAAAGCCAAGGTCTTTTGCTGCTATTATTTCAAGAAAACATGGGTTGACAGAAGTGTTAAAACCTTCTAAGCAACACTGTAGACTGATAAATTGAATAAAATACTTTTGAAAAATAAGGAAATGAATTCAAGAAACAATATGAAATTAATAATTTTCAATCTTTGATTTATACTGAAAAAGCAACTTATCTGTTTTATCCGAATAATAAAATTACATTCACACGAATAAAGTATTTTACTGTTTTTCTCTTTGATTTGCAAGGGAAACTAATGGTAAAAAGATGATTGCCATCAAACGTCAATTTTTATCATAGATGGAATCAATGATTCTAGGTTGCAAACACTTTGAAGTAAAAAGTAAATAGGATATTGACTTCTTGTCACTGGTTAAATGACAAGCGCGTTCCATAATGAAATACAGATGTGCTTCTAAAATGGTCAAAGTCCCACATTCAGCTCAGTAGTTTACTATCTGAAATATAACTATAGATGTTTTATTTGAGAAACTTGTTCTGATTTCAACAGCCCTCAAGGTCTCCTGAACAATTTCTAGCTATGACAAGGTAAGCCGAAAGACTGGAAATCACTCTTCCATCGACAGTGAACGACAGTGTTAAAAATTACATTTTAAAAACCCAGAAAACTTGGTGTCATCTGTGCTTGCATCTCAGCCTGATTTATTAGTCTGCATGCAGGTAACCTTTTCACTCAATTAGAGTGAAATACATAGAAAACAGAATCAATTTTATTATTGTACCAAGAATCTGGCATAATGCCACACTAGCAGTGTGTGAACAAAGACAATGTTCTGTCATGAAAAGCAAGCATACCTGAGATATAGGTTGTGTTTTAACTGGAATAACTGTCAGAACAGAAGAAGCGGAGGACATTAGTTTCAACAGAACTCACTGAGTTGCTCACTGTAAAATAAGTGTGAGTTATCTGCAGGCTGGAAGGGAGGATTGTGGCAAACTGACAGGGACACACATTTTCCATTATTGCTATATATGAGCTCTGTGACCCAAAAATAGAAAGCATCAAGAAACCCCAGTGAATGTTAAAATTTTAGATTACTTATGATTTGCTTTTCTAGCCACAAAGATACAATGAATCTAAGAGACTGTAAAGTAACAGGAATTCATTAGTTAGAAAGCTGTTCTTTTGCATATGGACCTTGTCTTTTTTTTTCTGAATATATGAAACAATACTTCAGGGTGTTGCATACACAGATGGGGAATGAAGTGTTAGGGATAATATAATGTATTTGGAAGATGAGATATTCTATTTTTCTTCCCCTATTGTTTTATTGTTATCTTATTATTTTGTTTCAATCATCTTGCTATTTACTATTTAAATTAATCATATCTTGCTCTCATGAAAATCAGCAACAGTCTTTTTTGTAATTTAGGTGGAAATTGAAATCCTTATGATAATAACTCTTTTGGTTCATATTTTCAGATGCCACATCTTTGTAATTCCATTTTTGTTGTTGTTGTTGCCGTTCCAAATTCCTTTACATTGTCAACAGTCACCTTCAGAACTGCATAACATAATGTATAATATCTTCATAAATTGTTTTCCTAAGAACAGCTTTTAACATGTGTGTATTTTTTTACCAGAAGACTGTGTGAGCCGTGTGGGACAGAGCCCAAAACTAATTATTTTCATTTAAAATGACAGTTGAGCTTGAAAAATGTCTTACCACTACACCCTTTCATTATGATTATTATTATGAAAATGTGCACATGGTACAGTGTGTTATATTTCATCTTGCTGTAATATTTATTTTAAGAACAAGGTAGTACAGAAAAGATAGTGGTCTAATGTATCTAATAGTGTTTAGTTGCTCATGCTCACATAAGCTATGCATTCCACAGCCATCATTAGGTACACTTGCTTTGCAAAATGCATGAGGTATTGATTACATTTCTTCCAACAAAGGATGTAATGAGAACACAGCAGGTCACAAAAAGAATCTGTCCTTATGACAATGATTGCAATGAGAATAGGAATATAAACTTGTGTTCTCACCTTTTCTAAAGATGAGAAGGTTCTCACTTCCTTCTTTATGTAAATTCCTGCATTGGAGCAACCCAGTTCTGCTCTGAAGTTTACTGGATAAGTCTTCCTCAAAGAATTGGAAACCACAGATTTTCAGACATGATCTGAACTTAATTTTCTTGCTCACATTCTCCTCCTTTCCCATTTCTCCAAAAAATGTCAATCAAGCCACTGTAATCTCATCATTGTTAGATTGAAGAACAATGCATACAGTCATTATTTATATAAGTAAAAAAAAATGTGTATAAATATATATAGAGAGAGAAAAAAATATTATTCTTTATTTTCCATTTCCTGCTCAATTTGTCTATTTGTCAGCACCTCTAGAATGATAGAACAGTTCAAACAGTTCATGATAATAGTTGTTTTTTTCTTTTAGTATTTAGGCAATTCTTATGATTTTCGAGTGCACTGACCCTCACAGATGCAGGGATCTGGTATCTCCTTTGGATTTGAATCTGAATTAAATAACAGAATTAAAAGCTTTAAAAACTCTGGGTCACTTTTATTTTTGTTTTGTTTTGTTTTTAAATACATTTTTTTTCTTTAGTATACCTTCAGAGATCATGAACATTTATGTTTCTTTTTTAAGCATCTCTTCTGGTTGTATTATCCTTTCCTCTTTCTTCCCATATGACTCTATGTCTTTTGCCCCTTGCCTACATACTTTTTATTTCCTTTTAACTACTTAGGACTTGAACTATCATTTCTGTGTCACTCATTTTATACTTCTCTCTAGCCTTATAAATCTTGACTCTTATAGTCACAGAAGGATATCATGCTTCTCATTTTGTTCAAGGCCAAGACTGAATATTTTCTAATGCATTTCCTAATTCTAACCATTTTGCTTGTTTTGACACTTTTTTTGCCAAGCTAACTTATTTTCAGCTATTCACTCTCTCTACTTGCATGTATGCAAGTACATGTCCCGTTATCCATCTGTTCAAAACTGAGGCACACAGTCCAGTCATGCACAAACTCCATTCAGTATTTATAGTTACCTTTCTCACCACAGGGCTATAGTTGTGAGACAAGACTGTAAAGCTCATTACTACCTCCCCAAGTTATCCAATTTGAAGACTTGAAGACTTAAACGCAAAACATTCTTCCACATTCAACTAATTTCATTCTTTTTAATTGCCTTGTGGAAGACCACATGGAAGGAGAATTTGGGCAAATATTTTCATAAATAATATGTAACTCTGTATAAATATATTTTCAAGTGACTGAAGTTCCGCCAAGGATGGTAACAGAGATGTTCATCAAGAAGAGACTCAGGGGATGTAAGCAATACATCAACATCAGGTTACAGCTGAACAAGAAGCAAGAGTACCATCAAATTTTCCTTGATCATATGACAATAATACTTTGCTCTGTAACTACTCTTTATAAACTGAAAAAGACAGACCAAATATTCTGGAATTGCAATGATGAACCCATAAACAATCTGTGCAATCAAAAGAACACACAGACAAACGTAGACAAGGAAGAGTAAACCACTGCAATCCATCCTTGTGATACTTCATATTAAGTAGATGGGCAATTTGTTGTGACTTCTCACAAATGCCTGTCACACATGCTTTGCACTGTCAATATTCTATTTACCTTGTTATTACAGAGAAAGTATCACTTAATCCAGGAAACCATACTAAGTATTTCCTGTGCTTTAATCTAATTGTATAATTATTAATGTTTAACTCACCTATTGATTTCATAAAAATAAAATAAAAAAAAATTAGGGCCAAACAGACTTTAATAGATTTTTTTTTTTTCCAGAAAAGAGACAAAAATACTGTCTTTTTCTTTTATCAATGAAGTTTATGAGCCCCATGAGGAAAATGAAGTTGATTTCTGATTTCTCTGTAGAAATAGACCTGTAGTTTATGATGGACAGTGATTAAACATGAGCTAGTAATGTGTCCTTGCAAGAGGATGAATAGCTTTTCCTGGCCTGATACTGTATAACATGACCTGGAAATCAAGAATGCAATCATCATTCTTTCCTAAGAACTTCAGAGGTCACAGTTGAATTGCTGGGTCCAGTCCTGGTCTTCCTAGTAAAAGAGGTACCCTAATACACTGGTGTGAGTGCACCGAAGGGCCACAAAGACACTGATGGGCTTGGAGCATGTGAGTTATACAGAGAGGCTGAAAGAGCTGCGATTGTTCAGCCTGAAGAAGAAAAAGGCTTAGGAGGATCTTACCTAATGTGTGCTGAAGGAGTAATGAAGACGGGTCCAGGCTGTTCTTGGTGGTTCCTAGTGAAAGGCTAACAGGCAATGGACACAAAGTGGCATAGGAAATTTCATTTAAGTAAGAAAAAACTCTTTTACTGTGAGGGTGGTTGAATTCTGAAGAGGTTACCTGGAGAAGCTGTGGAAGCTTCATCTTGAAGCACGCCTCCTAGGTGCAGGCCTGTGTAATCTTCTCTTCATAACACTGCTTTGATCAGCAGAATTAGAGAAGATGAGCTCTTCTGATAACAGTAAAAACACCTAACCTACTAATTTTAAAGCAATATACTTCAGTAAACTGATTGTCCACAAGCACAATTCAATTGTATTTTAAAGAGCTCACAAAGTTTAATATGATTTCTAATGGTATACAGTGACACAAACTATATAATTCTGATTATACTACTTTTAAAAGTGAATCATATGAAACTGAGAGACCTCCGTTTTAAAATTGCTTAGTAAGCCATATTAGTTTGTCTTATATACATGTTGCTACTTTCAAAAGAAAATCAAGAAAGACTGAGTGATTTTCTTATCCTTGTGAAGAACAAGACTGTTGTTGTTAATTTACACTTCTTTCTTAAATTTCCAAATGTTGTTTCAGCATTTACTAAATCTATAGTATTTTACTTCCAAAATGATTTTCAGATTTTGTGTTATGTTGGCCACCTAACTCATTTAAATAACGAGAAAATAAAGTTGTTATTACCTTGTACATTACAAAAACATTGTTTGATGTTAGAACAGCTTTGTATTTCCTACTACATATTCGTACGTCACATATGAAGCTTATAATATCAGTTTAGACTCTCTATTAATTCAGGAGGAAATAGTACAGTGAGTGGAAATCATGAGATTATAACAGATGACTGAAGTAAATTCTGACAATGTGTTGCCAAATTATAAAAAACCTTATTTATTAACGATTATCATAGCTATAAAATACATAGTCTCACAGAATGGACTGTCTGGAATAGTGCAGTATGTTATAGTCTTTCCAGGGAGGATTAACTGTAAATGGTAGGGAGGCTGAAGTACTTACCTGTGTTTTACTTGAAGAGACCAATATTTCATAATCACGTGCTGGTAACTCTGGAGCTTTCAGAATGGTTAATTCCATTAAAAAAAAAATAAGCAGAAATGGGGAAGAGTTGGGTAAAAGTTTCCTCGACCTTTGTTTTTGAAATGGGAGTATCAGTCATGGTTTTGTGCTAAGACATTTGAGAAATGGTGTAGAAATCAAAGGTAAAAGATATCAGTCTATGCAGAAGGATGTAACAGATGCTGTTTCACTAAGATCGTTGCCTTAATAAAATGTGTTAAGGTAAATCTTTAGGAATGACTGATAAGGTAGTATTTATATAAATACAAATAAAAATAAACATAAAAATACATATAAATAATATAAATGTTTATAAGTTAAACCCATTCGTTAGTTATTCTGCTTATTCCAGTTTGTGCCTTTCTGGGTTATGTTAGCAAGGGAAGACTATGATAAACAAAGGAAAGTGCTAAGGAAGGACTTAAAATTAGTTTTATCCTTAGATTTTCATTGTTCTAGTCCATTTCTTACATTAAACAGATTAAAATAAAGCTCTAAAAACAACTAGAATATTTATTTTGGTTTATCTAGATGCAATAAATCAACAGGAAATGGTGATATTGCAAAAAAGCCGTGTTCTGCGTGCTATCCTTCTGCACTTAGAATATGCATTAGATTGAATCATATGTGGGATCAAACTGAGCACAGGTGTTGTCATATTTGTCAGTTTTCTAAGGAGAAATTTGTCACATCAATAAATAATTAATCTTGAGTGAAGAAGGTACATTAGCATCTTACACCAGAGGTGCTTGTTCAGAGTGTCAAAAGGGTTAACTATAGCAACTGACATCTTATTATTGTGTATAATAGTGAAACACAATTTGGATGTTATCTAGGGAACTGAAGCAAATTGTTGACAATTATTAGAATAAAGGAAATTAATATGCTTCATTTTCCTTGATAAGACTAGTCATTTTACGTGTTGACATTTTCCCCTTTTCTTCAGGTCACAGGGAGTAATTTTTAAAGTAAGAAATATGTGCCCTTTTATATTTTATTTCAGGTTGGGGAGTTCTTTTTTTCTTTTCCTTTTTCTTTTTTTTTCAAGCAGTATATTTATTGAAGTTTAACTCTGATTAGCATCAAAATTCAGAGAGTCTGGCTGCAGCTTTAGTTTCCTTAGCTCAGCTGGGGAAAAGCTGTCATTTGCTATTAATTCAGAGAATTTAGGCACTTAGTGTGACTTAGATATATCTGCAATGTTGAGTTGTAATGCAAAAATTCTCTAAAAGCAATCTAACTTCTTGTACGTGAAGAACTGTAAACACCTCCCGCGTATGAGTTGCACCTAAAATGCTAGTACTGTGCATCCCAGGAGAGCTGAAATTGTTAGCACCTAAAAAAGACCTGCATTTATCTACAGCTCACGAATAAGCATTGTTGGGACTGTCATACCAAGGAGTCTTGATCCAGGGAGCTTTTTGAAGTGTACGCACAACAGAAAACCATGACGGTTCCACAAGAATAAGTGAATCTGTAGGAATCCTGGATTTTGTTTCTTGTTACAGTCATTATTTATTGTTCTTTTACTCATTATAAATACTTGTGAAAAACTTATGACTATTAGAGCACTTTTTTTTTTTTTTTTGGCTGAAGACTCTTTCAAACAAAATGCACTGAAAATTAAGCCACTTCCTCCGCTGCCTGGAATAAGGTGCTCAGGGTGTTTTCCTGAGGTGGATGTATTTGAAACCCTTTAGGCACAAAGAAACTCCTTTTGGATTTCTCATTTCTAAGTAAAGAAATAAACACTTGGGCACTGTATAAATGTCATCTTACACAAAAGCTGTGCTTTGTAAAGTAAAGTTTGAGTTGATCAAGGAAGCTCCATATCAGTTTGAGAACAAAAACCCTTGATGATCCATCTTCCCAACTGTTGCTATAACTGGTTTATTTATTTATTTATTATTTTATTTTATGAATTCATCATCA
Organism: Gallus gallus; assembly: GCF_016699485.2. Taxonomy (NCBI): domain Eukaryota; kingdom Metazoa; phylum Chordata; class Aves; order Galliformes; family Phasianidae; genus Gallus; species Gallus gallus. The sequence goes on along the minus strand of NC_052532.1, from coordinate 24,245,625 downwards.
CCTGCTGCCTACTAGGCATCTTCAATGCGTAGGAGATATGAAAATCTGAGAAAAAGACACTTGCTCACACTGATAATGTCAAACTCATCTTTTTTATAATTTTCCAGCAATGTTGTTAAAATGAAACATGTAATAAAACTAAAACTAAGTTGTATTAGATAAGCAGAGGAAAACAGTGTAGGTTTCTCATAGATTTTTTGTTTTCCTTTTAAGGTATGGCCAATGCTCCCATTGCTGCTCCCATCCCACTGACCACATCAGTACAGAACTAATTGTTTCAACTGTACATCTGCAAACCCTACTAAAACTGTTTTGAAGAATTATGATGTGTATGAACTGGCTGAAAGTAGGCATTTAGTTAGAAGGGACTGGAATAACAGTCCTTGCTGAAGTTAGAAAAAATATTACTTTGATTGGGGAAATTTCAGATATGCATGCTGACTAGGAGAAGGACTCTTTGAGAATAGCCCAGGACTTAGGGATCCTGGCAGAAGGAAAATGTTACATGAGCCAGTTGTGTACACTTGCAGCCCAGAAGGACAACTATCTGGGGCTGCATCAAAAAAGGGGAGGCCAGGAAGACAAGGGAGGGGATTGTTCTCCTCTGCTCTGCCCTAGTGGGGCCTGGAGTTTTTTGTTCTGGGGCCCCCAGCACTGGAATGGTGTGGAGATTTTTTGAGGGGGTCCAGAGAAGGGCCACAAGGATGAGACTGGAGGACTTATCCTACTAAGACAGGCTGAGGGACCTTGGTTTGTTCAGCCTGGAGAAGGCTCAGGGGAGACTTCACTGTGGCCTTCTAATATCTAAAGGGAGATTATAAGCAGGAGGAAAACCAGCTTATTAATCAGGTAAACAGTAATAGGACAAGGGGGAATGTTTTTAAACAAAAGGAAAGGAGATTTAGATTATATGTCAGGGTAAAGTTTTCCACAGAGAGTGGTGAATTGCTTGAATATTTTACCCCAAAAGGCTGTTGATGTCATGTCCTTGGAGGTGTTCAAGGCCAGGGTGGATATACTTGAACAGTTCTTTCCTGAACAGCTGCATGAACTACTCTAAAAGAACCGTGTGAGTGATCTCCACTTGCAGTAAGTAGTGAGCAACTGTAAATCAGCAAACCACTCATGTCTAACTGCCATAAGACTTGCAGAAGGACCTGAAAACAAAAGCCTTTATAACTTGTCACCTTTGGGGGAAGAGGCAGAAACGGTGGGAAGACACTTGATTTGAATAATACAGAAGGATCAAGATGTTACATTGGATCAAAAGAAGTAATGGGATTTAAGAACAGCAAATAATTAGAGAAGTCGGGCTGAAATCTACAATTAGATATTTCAGGAAAAGGGAAGATAATAGAATTTAAGCATGTGGAATCCAAGAGGCTGAGAACTATGGTAAAGGAAACAGCAAAAAATCTCTCATTATTGCAGTCCATTATCATTTTAGATTATGATCCAGAACTCTCACATTTTAACCAAAGACTTCATATAAAATACTAGGAAAACCCACTGGTAAAGCTTTTTTCCCCACTGACTGTGGAGTAACAACTCCACTAATGATGTTACATATTTTTGGAGATGAAACAGCCTGTGGCTTTTTACATTTGGTGTGATGGAGTTCTATTTCTTCATTTTTCCCACTTTACACTACTTTTTAAAATCTAGAACACTTCTTATTTTTTAAAGTTTGCAAACTGTAAAGAAAAACCTCTGAAAACCTGGGAAGTTCTAGAACTGAAGTTCCCATTGAAAGTATAGATACTTACAACTAATAATTTGTAGTGAATAATTGGAATTGTTTTGTGTTAGTTAAATGGGCAAAATCTGGCCTTGAATGTTACATAGATGAGCTGGAATGTCTGAGTAAATCTACTGAAATTAAATGATTCTTAATGACAATGAATATGGCTCATTTTTGTACACAATTTTCCTTCTATGCTTATATACCTGAAGAAAATCTATGACAATTACATATGTCAGCAATGTATGTTTTCCATGTCTGATCTTATTTAGATGTCTAAAATCTGATCGGATCTTACCCTATCTCTCTTTGTGCTCTAGTGTACTTCCTTATCATCCTTTTCCTTTCAGCAGTGGCTTTCAGTCTCTCTTGTAACTGCCTCTATTGTATGTGCTATTTTGGTAAATTCATTCCAGTCTGTGAGTTGGTTTGGTAGCATAAGAGTAGTAGACTGTGTCAGATACTTAACAATAGTTTTTTCTGTGCTATTCTATTCTTCCTTCATGCTTTCATCTCAGAAGAATTTAGTCCTAAATAAATAAATAAATAAATAAATAAATAAATAAATAAATAAGAGAAAGAGAAAAGATTGGCTTCAAGGGCTTAGATGTATTCTACTGAAGTTTGTCCTTCCGACTGCAATTCTTGTAACATTTTTTCATAAGTGACTACCCCCTTCTGCATATTTGACTGCATCTTCACTTATTTTCTCTTATTATGCTTGTCTTCAAAAGCACATTTTAGGAGTCAGCTCCAATGGAGACTAAAGTAGTCTTTTGCTTCATCACAATTTAGTTAGCTTCATTACTGTTGTACGTTCTGTATGCACTAGACCTGAGTGAGTTACTAATGGAGTCCCAAATGATCTTTACTATTAATTGGAAAATTGTCACTCGGGGGGATTTCTCTGTGGTTCTGCTTTCTAAGGAAGGTTGAAACTCCCTGATTTGCTGCTTTCAGTACAGATATTTGAATAACAGCAGCTGTTGCAGTAGGTGCAACAAGACGGGGATACGTGCTGTATGGGATAGGCCTCTCCCTAAGCACAGTGAAAGGGTGCTGTTGTGCTCAGACAGACTGTCCTTGCTAACGAAGTAAACAAGATAGGAAGGCGAAGGAATGAGGAGACAATAGGAGCCAAATAAGGAATTGTAGTAAGGGACTAAGATCCAGTATGGATGAATCAGGACAGGGGGCATAGCCTACGGTCTCTGGTCACTCCCAGGGGCGATAGTGCGAGTGATAGAGTAGAGGAGGAAGAAGAGACTGGCTTTGAGTGCAGGGGGAAGGATCAAATGACGGACTGGAATCGGATTAGATCAGAGGCTTTGGGGAAGGGTATAGTTCCAGAGGCATTCCTGGTGATTGTGAGTGATCATGGTCCCGAATGGGTGCCGCCTGACCCCGGGGGTGTTGCGCGCCTGGTGGAATTTATGGATAAAAGAGGCCTGAAATCGCCTCTGATGTTAAACGCACTACAAACTTTGGCTGCGCTGGGGCTTCCCCTTCCCAAAGACATCACAAACTTAGTGCGTGTGGTGCTCAGGCCGATCCAGTATACGTTATGGGAGTCGGACTGGATGGCTGAGCTGGGGGGGCATGCCAGAGCGGTGGGGGTTGGCCCGCGCCGCTCCCTGCATGGGACCAGCATCCAGCGGCTCTCAGGGAAGGCCGTGGGAGTGGCTTCACCCCAGGGCCAGTTAGCGAAACTAAGACTGGGGGAGCTAATAGCGGCCACAGATGCAATGGTGGAAGCGTTTAATAAACTTGTGCATAAGGCCGAACCACCTGCTCCGTGCACAGATATTACCCAGGGCCCGAATGAATCTTTTCAAAGCTTTGCAGACAGACTTTTAGCTGCTGTAGAGGAGTCTGATCTCCTGAAACCGGCTCAAGGGCCAGTGATCATTGAATGCTTGCAACAGAAATTGCATGACAATGTTAAGGCATTGCTGCGAGCCAGCCTGAGTACGCTTAATACCCCGGGAGAAATTATTCAGTATGTCTTAGATAAGCTCAAGGTGGCTCCTTTAACTCATGAAGGGCTAGCCACAGCTATAATTGCAGCTGTTGGCCCGTGACAGCAAAGATCGCTGCAGCAGCAAGGGCTGTGTTTCCGATGTGGCCAGTATGGCCACATTAGAGCACAGTGCCCCTCTGGGGGAGGCCAGTCAGGGCCTCCTGATCTCAGGAAGGGCTTGCTAAAGGGTATCCGTTGTCAGGTATGTGGCAGTTAAACATCATGAATCTGGGAAAATTCTGTGGGTATCATCGCGAAAAGTAATACCAGATATAAGTAACATATCTGCAAAAACTGAGTCTAGGTGCGAGTTTTTCTACAGAAATTCTTCATTGGCAAACCGAAGCCAACTCCAGAACAACTGAGGGACAGACGACGGGATCAAGAACTACTCATCAAGAGTAGTACTACACCTGCAATGCTGACACTTCCAATGTTGCTGATGTTTATGGTGTCCCTGGTGATCACAGCGTGTCACAAACAACTACAGTGGATGCAAGAACATATGCAGAAGATTAAAGAAGAGCGTGATCCCCTTGGGAGTTGGCTGAACAGACTGTTTGGGGGAATGGGTTCATGGTTAAAGCAATTGCTTAAGGTTTTCGCTAAAGGTCTTGCAATTTCTGTATGTATTCTAATCTGTCTTCCTTGCTGTGTAGGATGCTTGCAGAACTCCTTGCAACGAATGATGGAAAAATTTTCTCTGATTTTTTATGTCTGTTCGTGGTTGTTCATCACTCTGGACTTGTTTTGGTTATTCTCATGAGAGGACCCTCACTCTACTTATTAATTGTTTGCTTGTGTCTTAATCCAAAAGTCATACTTAATTCTTATCTCACTATTCTTACCAGCTGCTTTTCTTCACTGTCTCATCTCAGTATATGGATTTTCTGACTAGGAGTTCTCAAGTACGTTCATCATCATAGACTATATGGTTTTATTTTCCTTTGTAAACCTAATTATCTCACATTTTTTTTCTCATTTCTCATCTTTTATTCGAAAGCTTGTGAAACACTTACAACTAGTTTGATTCACTAAATCCACCAGTTGTTTCTAGAATTCTAATATTACTGCCATAGGGATTAATATTATGATGTTCTAATGTGTTTTTTTCCATATGCAAGGGTTATGTATGTGAATGTGAGAAGCTTACATTTACTGCTGTGAACTTTGTGTGATTTTACAAATTTACAAGCACATATCTTATTCATATCAAGATTGTTCAATATAGATACTTCATTACAGGATTTAATAATGTGAATATTTTTGTAGATATCTTTTTTCCCTATAAACAGCAGGCTTCAGAAATTTTCAGTCTGTATGACAGCATTTAACATTTCACTTATATGCTTAGCTTATTTCATATAGATTCATATACTGATGCTAACTGACAGTTTGTAAGAGACTGATTTTTCTTAGCTTTTCAGAAGATTGCATAAAGGATGTAGGACCTGTAATAGCTGAATTCCTAAGTTCCAGAATGCAAACTAGAATTGTATTTGACACTTGAGCTCTGTGTTTGATTTTATAGGGACAACTAGACTTCTAAGAACAAGGATTAAGACAGAGCATAGAACTAACAGATGGAATCATAATGCACAATGACCATAGATATTTAGGACAAGTCTGGAGGCAAGTCCCTCCATCCTGATGGAATTCAAACATTCTTCTAATATGAGAAGTAGATGCTGGAACTATTTATATTCCAGTGGAGTAGCCTAGATGAAAATAGAATAACTGATTTTGTTTTCCATACTATGAGGACTGATACTATCAAAGAGGATGACAAGTAAGACAGAGTGGAGATCATGGTTTCAGTCTCCTTTCAAAGCAGTCACCAGGTTCAAAGAAATGCAGCATGCTTGTTTAGGTAGAGAAGGTGTAAGCACGATCACAGTTCTGTGGTTTAGTGTTTGTTGCACTAAGCTGTAATACGGAACTTTCAGGAATTTTTCAAATTTTCATTTTGTACAATTCACTAAAAACCAGACATAGAGAGCAGTACTTCAACCTCTGGTCTACAAAATGGAACCTACTGTTCTAGTTCATCATTTACACACTGATAATCATTTTTCATGTTGGGGGACCCAGATTTGCATCCCTTCAGCTTGAAAATGTCAGTAAACTCTGGTTTCCTTCTAGCTGAATGAGTGAAGTTTGAAGAGAGAGCAAAACTACCTGACTGCACATGCCCTTCTTTAAAAAAGGTTCAAAAATAAAGAAGTTAATACTATATTTTACAAAAATCCAGTCAGGAAGTCACAGATGTTCTTCAAGATGTTTATACAGTCTGGCTTCAGCAGAACAGAGGTTTTAGGAATAACACTGTTCTTTGTTGATATTCTTTCTTTATATGTTCTTTATATTGCCTTGTCTGCTCCGTTTCCTAATTATCTCAATTTTACTTCCCAATAATATCAATTTTAAAAGTACAATAAAATGGATCTCTTCTACGCAATTGAAGTTCATCTGTCTAATTTCTCATATCCAATTTAAAGAAAGATATGCAAACAACGAAATTAGATTTTTTAAAACAAGTTGCAATTTAGATAATTACTTTTTTATTTTGTGTATGATATTCGTATATATTCACAGTAATATATTTCTAAAGTGATATCGATAGAGAATCACTTAACTGAGGTATAACTCCTTTCTAAATATTTACTTATTTAAATCGGATTCTAATAGAGATTTGTCTTTACCATAGACTAGTAGCAGCAAATCAGTCTTGTGTATGCTTCACTTACAAATACATCCTCTTCATGGACATTTTTGCAACATCCAGTGTCAGGAATTATCTCTACAGCAATCAGTGCTCATGTAGAAGAATCAGAAAGAAATCTATTTATCAAGAGTTGTCTGTTGTCTCACAGAAAACAAACAGTCAGCTAGTTTCTCTCTCTTTACACTAATATCAATGAGTCAGGATCTTGAATCCCTTATTCATGTTGTTAGTAGTAAGTTCTGTGAAAAGATATTATTCTATTTTCATGAAGCTTTCTGCAAGGCAGACAAAAGCAGGAAAAGTGGTATTTTAAGGACCCTTCTGAATGAACACCATCTTCTTCACTGATTACATGTAGGAAAATCCAAGCTGGAATGGACTTCAGAAAGTCTCTAGAACAACATCTTTCATAAAGCAGGCTCAGCTCTTAGGTCAGAGCAGAAGGCTCAAGGCTTTATCTAGTCTTGTTTTGGTAGTGTCTAAAGATAGAGGCTGTACAACTTTCTGGGGCAAGATATTTCACTAACTGACTAACCTCGTGGGCAAAATGAGCTTTTCCACATCCACCTCTCATGTTCCTATTTATGCTCCCTGCCTTTAAAATTCCCACCATGCACTCCTGGGGAAGTGCTTGACTCTGTCTTCCTTCCAGATTTCTCCAGAATTATTGGAAAACTACTGTGAGGTACTCCTCAAGTTGTGTTTTCTCCAGGCTGAACAAGACCACTTCCCTCAGCCTCTTTTCACAGGGCTAGTGCTTCTGCCTCTGACCAGCTTTGTGGCCCCCCACAAATCTTGCCCAGTTGATCAGCTGAGAAGCCAACCCAGAGTCTAGACCTGTACTCTAGATGTGGTCTTAAAAGCACTGAGAGAGAGGAGAATCATTTCCTTGAGCCACCATCTGTTCGATAGCTCAGAAATCTGCTGACAATTTACAAAGCTCTTTTAGTATTTAGTCTTTCTGCAGTTCAGGGTAGATGAAACATACATTGCAACACAGACTGCTAAAGTATCAGAAAGACTGCAAGCCCTTGCTGTATGATTCCCTAAGATAGACTGCTCTTTGTTTTGTTGTTGTTGTTGTTGTTGTTGTTTTGTTGTTGTTGTTGTTTTTTAAATGCAGCGCATTTTCTCTATTTGTTGCATTCCAAATCCTTCTTAGGCTGGAACACTGAAATTGGCATAATACCTTTTGCGTGGGCAGTATGCCACACTAACAGATGGCCATACTAGTGGACAAGTTATGTGCATTAATTTTGATTAGGATAGGCAGAAATCCTAAAACAGCCATCAGTGTAGAGCTTTTGAGCATGTTCTTACAGGCATAAGTCATCACCGCTGCAGTCAGAGATACAGCTCTGAATATCCCGGAATAGCTTGTGTCTCCATGTAAAGTGCTTCTGTTCCAGTGAATCAGATTAATTTTTGAGACAGCATAATAATATTTAAAAGTCTACAGAAACTTCCCTCAAGTTGTCATGGCTACCGGTAAACAAATTTCCAATGACCTCTAACTCCCGTGTCTCACACAAATTCTTAAAGCTTCTCTTTCTCAGACAAGCAGCCTTCTAATCAGTACAGGAGTATTTTTTCACAGTCACATTTTCCAATGTAGACAGGTAGATAAGTGGTTACACAGACTGATCCTTCTCTTTGAAAATTTCAAAGGACAATTCCCTATATGAGTTTCTTAAAATATGGGATATGCTTTTCCTAAATAATTTTAATATCTGAATGTTTAATTATATCTTCTCTTCCTACTTTAATGGTAACCGATAAGAGATTTTGAAATCAGGATCTGTTAAACTGAATGACAACTTTTATCCAGAACTGTGGATAAGGGACCACTGACAAAGTTATTGTTTGTGGTGATTATATCTCTATTCAGAGATTTATACTTTATCAGCCCCAACCTAGGGACAATGCCTTCTTAATTATTTTAAACCAGGAGTTTAAAACTGTCAAAACAAACTTGGTTTTCTGAAGACAAGCTTTCATTAAGAGGTATTACACATTACTAAAGATCTGTGTTTTTCAACTTTTATCTCCTCATTCAGTATAATCTGTCCCAGATATTTCATTTTTTTTTAATAGAAAAAAAGGGATTAAAAATAATAAAAAAAAAATTGAGCAGTATTTTCTGAAATTATCTGATGAAAAATGTAATGGAACCAGCTTTTGGATCTTTAGATTTTGGGAAGCAAAACAAATTACAAGATCATATTATCTTTATCTCTAAATCCACTGTCTTTTTTTAGGTAACATTATGATATGGTTAAGTGCATTATCCTGATAAAAACACAAAGCCAAGAGGCAGTGCTGCTATTTGTTTTACTGTTATATTCGTGAGCTTTTATTTAGCTGTGGGAGCCAGCCAGTGAGCAATGAGCAGGGATCGTTTTTTGGAATCTGATTATTGTTGCACCGTCAGTATGCAACAAAGTGGTACATACTGCCATCAAGGATACTGCATCAGAAATTATCAGAACTCCATGAAAACTGTCCTGTGAAAGAGAATTCAAGGATCACTAGCCTAGGAAAAAAAAAAAAAAAGAAAAAAAAAAGCTGAGACAACACATAGAAACCATCTTAAAGTACAAGTGAGAAGACAGTGAAGGCTTTAACTGAGTCACAGAGGAGGTAGGGGATGCATTAGGAAAATACATTTTGACACTCAGAATGGTTGAACACTGAGACAGATAACCTGGATGAGTTTCTGCAGCATCCACTACTGAAGGGGTTTTAATAATTACTTATGTTAAAAAAAAAGAGGAGGTATGTCAATCTTTTAGTTGGGAATGGGTTACTTTGTTAGTCCAAGTTAGTTCCAGCTGCGCTTTTTTCTATTATTATTAAATACCCTGTCATTGTATAGATTTCTAATTTGCTTTTCTTCTTTATCTTATAATGATATACATTATGAGACTAAACTCTCTAATTAAAGGGAAATACATTCTTTTACATTGATACATAACATATGTAAAAACTGAGTGTATAAATGTAAAATGTAAAATATAAAATACAAAATAAAATAAAAATATACAAAATACAAACTGTATAATATAAAATGATTTTCTGATCTTCCATATGTTGAGCATTTCATTGTGTTCATCTTAAGCCAATAGTTCGAAAACATTAATGAATAGATTTCTAACATTGCATAAATTTTTCAAAACTCGATTAAAGCTAACATATTTTTTAGGGAGATTTTTTAGGACTTAGAATACCTGAGTACTGTTGATTGCATTAGGAGATGTCTTAACAGAAAGTAGGCTGATGAAAACAGACTAAATTCTGAGCACTACCTTTAGGATTGATTGTGAAACCTCAGTACTGGAGAGAAGCCTTAAGACAAAACAGTGATTGTAAAATCCCACATGAATTCATTTTCAGAAAGTATTCCCAGTGCCCTAAGGTAGAAGACATTTTTTTTTTTCTTACCAAAATCCAAACAGCAGTTGAGTAAAATGATACACTGTAGAACATCTGTACTGTCTCATACCTGGAGCAAGTGCACAATGTCTGCAAAATGCAAACTGTACTTGTCTCCTCACTCAGACGAGAAACATTTAAAGTTACAATATCATCTCTTTTAGCCCTTGGTTTTTATCTATGTAATTATGAAATAGTTCTTAGTGTGTCTTTCTCAGTTTTAAATGGATAATTACAAGTCATTGGTTGATTTTTATAGAATCATAGAATTATTGAGGTTGGAAAAGACCACTAAGAGTATGTAGCTCAAGCATGAGCTCACCACCAGTAGCCCACTAAGCCATGTCTCTCAGTGCCATATCTACACATTTCTTGAAAACCTCCAGGGATGCTGTCTCCACTGCTTCCCTGGGTAGCCTGTTCCAGTGCCTCATCACTCTTTCTGATAAATTTTCTGAATATTGTGTTCTAGGTTTGTGACCAGACAGTAGGAGTTATCCTATACCATAAAGAGTCTAGTCTAAACAAAACATAAATAAATGAAATAAAGAAAAGCACCACAACTGAAGTCTGAATTCTAGTGTTATTCCAGTGTCACTTTTCCAAAGGAGCAGCAATTTCCAGTGGCCTTCCAGAATAAATGTCAAGTGCAACTGAGGCTCTGAAGAACTCATGGCTGTAGCCCTACAGGCACACAATAAATATAGCAGAATTTGAAAAATTGATGAAGTAAGGGACCTGGAGATTGCATATCTGCAATCTCACTCAAATGATCCCCAGGCTGAACCACCAGCTTTTCTTTATGAGCCACAGAGCAGAGTTAAAGTCCAAGACAATCTGAGTAGACATGCAGGTTTTAGATGACATAAAAGATTCATCTTTAAATAGAAAGGGCTTGTCAGTAATGACCTTAATTATACTTGGAGCTGTACTATAATGTTGCTTGAAATTAATCAGCTGCATCTGCTCTGTTGTTACTGTGATCTTCAGCAAAAAATTATTCTAGAAAAGAAGTCTTCTTATGAACATAGGATGAAATGAAAGGGTTTTTCACATCCCTCTGTAGGACCTTGCAAATTATTTTATTCCATATAATTCATTTTCCTAAAATAAACTTGCTTTTCTCCAGAGACGATCATAGCAACACATCCACGAACTTTCCTCACATTCTGCAAAGATCAGGTTCAAACTTGCATTACTGGAAAACAACATGAACGCAGTAACAGCATCATAGTCCTTAGGTCACTTCAAAACTATTCAAAATATAGTTTTTGTATATGTGTAATTTGGAATGTGTGAAGGCCAGAAAAATCCAAAAGAAAAAAAAAAAAAAGAAAAAGACAAATAAACCAAATACTATTGCAGAAGTTGGTGAAGTTGATGAAGTTAAGCCAAGTAGGTACCAGAACTTCTGTGTGAAGCTCATTGGTGTGCATACATACATGCAAGAAAGTAGACAATAAGTGATAAAAATAGCTATTTTTTTCATGGTCTTTTAGACATGATTTTTCCAACATCAGATTTAGATGATTAACAGTATTGCTTACCACTGTAATGTGGAGCAGGTGTCAAAGCAATTCATATAATTACATATATTAATTAATATAATATTGTAATATAATATTGTAAAATATTTCAAAAGTGCAGAAGGAGAAGCCTGTAACCATATGAATTCCAAACTTCTTCCTGGAACATATTTTCTCATTCTGACCTCAGCATTTTCTGATCAAAACATTTTTAGATGCAGTACCCAGGGAAAGTGACAAAAAAGAATGTCTTTCTAATATTTACCTACATTTTTCTTTGACAATTTGTATGTAATTTTTTTTCTCAGTGTTTGCACCACTAGATGTAATTCCAAAATGTCAATTGTGCCCCATGATCTCTTAAAATGAGTAAACTCTATCCTAGCCACCCCTGCATTAGTCATTCCCAAGACTAACTCAATGCATGATTTTATTTTTTGCTTTCAAGTGCATTCTGTCAGTAACAGTGGTTCTTCTTCTTGTTCCCTGAATACAAAGTGGTCAGAACTCCTCCTCAGCTGAAGTCCTACCAATCGATAGAGAAAAATAAAACATAGCAAATTGAGACTATAATATGTGTTTATAAATATGAATGCCACTAGTATATAAAATAAACTAGTATCTTTATTTTATGGTGACTCTGGGGAAGGCAAACCTCCAGCTACATACTGGGAGTGTCCCACTTGCAAACAGCAACATACTCCATACATGTGTACTGACTATACTTCTTTAATTAATCAATCTTGGATGTTTTCTTACAAACTGATATGAAATTAAAAGTATAATAACATAATAACAATAGAAGAGCGAATACAAAAATAAAAGGAAAATAACTGAAGAAGAGTGAAGACTGAGAGAGGAAGAAGGAAAAGAAAACTGAAATGGCTGTCATCTGTATGTCTGGCAATGAACGGTGTGGCCAATTTATTTGACACCATAAACACAAAAGAAGAATTGCTGAGCACATCAAAAAGCATGAATCAAATACAGTCAGAAAGCAGGAGCCAGGAATTTCACAAAGTAAATTTCTTCATAAGAATATCCATTTACCACTTTAGCAGTTACAGTTGGAAGTCAAAGCTGTCATCCTTCGGCAAAACGACCTTTAGTCTAGTTTAGGAGCTGGTAGCCAGTTTAGGATAAATCAATACTGAACATCAACAACAAAAATTCTTAATGTGTTGATGTGACATAGATTTTATAAGATCTCTTTGCGTTTAGTTCTGTGGCTTAGTTGTGCCTAGTAATGTACTGGATAAACTCAGGGGATGCAGTGATGGCTGACAGAAAAAAAGGATCCTTTGAATTTCTCAGTCAGGTGTTATGAAATGATCATAATATTTAATTATACTGGCTGATGCACTGACAACATTTTACATTCTTACAACCTGGTAGCATTACCCAGGGGGTGGTGAGGCACTGGCACAGCTGACCAGAGAAGCTGTGTGTGACCCATCCCTGGAGGTGTTCAAGGCCGGGTTGGATGAGACTTTCAACAACTTGATGTACTGGAAAGTGTCCCTGCCCATGGCAGGGAGTTTGGAACAAGACTGTCTTTAAGGTCACCTTCCAACACAAACTATTCCATGATGTTATGATTCTATGATAATTTGGAAGAAGAATATAAAATTAGTAAACTAAGGAAACCCTCTGTGTTTTTAATCACTTAAACATGGAGAAGAAATAGCAATGGTTACAGATGACTGTTGAGAATAGAAATAAAAAAATGAATAAAAATATTTTCCATTAATTATCATTTTATTTCCTCAAACAATCCTACATTTTCAATTAGATTCTTTAGAATTGAATATTTTTTCATATTTATAGTATATATATAATATTAATATTTAATATTTAAAATATCTTAAGTACTATGACTACACTGTGCTTGAACTAGTCAGTGACAAGCATTAGTATTGCATTTAAAAACTGTATGCGTCAATGTGGCCAGCATCCAAACTAATTCCTGAAAAAAATAAAATGATTCAAAAAAATTTTCAATAGAAGCCAATGATATCACTGAGGTGATGTATTCCTCAATGTATATGAAAACTGGTACAATACAATAAGTGAAAATAATACTTAGAAAAAAATCCAGATTAATCAGAAAAAAAACAAGAAAAAGGCTTTCATTGTTTGGTAATTTAAATTTGGTTTATTTTTTTCATGTTTCCACCTGTTCCAGTTAATGCAGGTATTTGTTTGTGAATACAGACTGAGAAACCATTCAGTGATACTTTCTGTCACTAGATTTGGATCAGCCACGTTGTTGATTTATATGAATATGCTCTCAGAGCATTATGAAGAAAGAGATGAACAAGTGTAGAGCATGAATTCTTACATGAACAAAATTCCTCAGCATTCAAGGGACACATACTCAACGTAGTATCACACACCATGGACCACAAAACCCTTCCTAATGCCTTCCAACCGTCTGTAAAAGACTAACTGTTCCATATGTAAGGACTAGGAAAAAACAACAGTACTGAAATTAACTGGAAAGTACAAGGTGCAGTTCCAGGACTTTATCTTTAAAAAAATAAAACACATGATCAGTTTGGGTTCCTAAAAATGTCTCCTAGAGAAATATAAAATCAAGATGATCAAACATCCCAGTTTAAAGCTGTGCTAAAAAAAAAACAAGTCACTGCTCTAAATACTGTTTGAGGAGAAAAAATATTCAGCTTGATTTCATTCCACTGATGTTATCACCACTAAAATCTTTTCCAAACTTTTCATATGATGCCAGAATCTTGGTTTATCAACTACTTCATCAGGCACTGATCAGTCAGTCTTGCAATTGTCAGATGCATTGAGAAATGTTCTTTTAAGAAATGGCCAGATTAGAATTCACTAGGAGATGAAATAATAATTCTCCTAATAATGTATATATAGAGTCTTACCTGATTTTCCAGATATTCTCCACTGTTTAGCCCAAAATTATATCTGTCACAGCCCCAGGGAGTGTTTTACTTTTGAGAAAGATATCCACTCTCTCTCTCACTTATTTTCCACTCAGTTGGACAAATTCAACCAATTTAGAAATCAAAACAAAACCCAAACATCTACCTATCTGCAAGAAGGCAGAACATCTTATTTCTTTTCTGGACCAACTGTAAGGTTAAACTTAATAAACACATCCAGCTGTCTTCTATTTTTCTACCACATACTGAATGATGTAATTACAGTGCGCACAAGAAAGAATAAAAACTCCACAAATCAGGCTACAGAGCTTTTGCTTAAAGTTGTTTTTTTTTTTTTTTGGTTTTTTTTTTCTTTTTTCTTTTTTTTTTGCAAAAGGAATCAAACTAAACCGTTTTCCTACTGGAGAATATATTCACAAAAAACATCTTGATAATGACTTTCTCTATAGCTCTCTGCATTACACTGTGACACTATAGCTGTAGTTATAATTAATTCTGAATCAGCAAAGGAATGACCTTAGTTAGCTTTCAAACATCATGTCTTCTTAAACAAGGAATAAAATAGAAATAAAATCACTGAACTGGCCTCTGGGAATGTAGATATGCAGAAGTGAGATGATAAGACCCTACCAAATGACTGCACCAATAAACAAGAGATACCAAATTCAACAACAGAAATGATGTAAACTCTGCATTTTAATGGGACAAAAAGGAATATTTCAATTTGAAGATTTTAATTCTTCTGGGGTACCTGAAAAAAGGAGATTTATTATACTTAAAGGTGATTCTGCAGCTGAAGTTGTCTTATGCTTCCCACTTTAGAAAAGTTGTCTTACTGGGCTACAAAAATTACATTAAATGCACACTCACCGTGTTTATCTGCTGACTACCCCTCAACCACCTCTTTTATACCTAGGTGGTACTGTTTGTAAAAATGATTACTTGCCAAATAAACCCCTAAAACAGCCCAGCCAGGAACACGCTTTGAGTGCACCTCCATTTGAATTCACAGTAACATTGGACTGTGTGTTTGTATTCTGGTGAATATGAGACAGAATATATCCAACACTAAAAGTGCTCTTCACTACCTTCAAAATTTCACCCTGGCACTGGGGTTATTTCTTACAAAACACATAACAAAGTACAGTGTCATTGATGGCAAAATGAAGGTAAAGTGATAAGAAAATCAAGCCCTGCTGCATGAATGTAGTGCATGTTTTGACACAGTATCTTTATGTACATTTGTTGTGGACTGTATAATATATTTTACGATTTCTTTAGTCTTCACTTGAGCTAGGTAATAAAAATGTTGCTGCCCTGTTTCTTAAATTGACATTTTACATTCTTATCTTGAAGTATTATTTTTTTCCTTTTATGAGCTTAAATGAGAATTGAGCATACACCATAACTACAACTACAAACTGTCTTTTTTCAAGTTCTATTAGCAAAACAATTGAAGCAGAAAGTTCAGAACTACTAGTTACTATGCAGAATTTAATGTATTCTGACATACACACTGGAGAAAAATACTTGGCATTTTCTAAATTTATAGTTTCTGAACCAAACAGACAGAAATTATTACAGTAATGAAATAAAACTTTGAAAAGGGACTCCAAAAAATACTAATTACAGTATTAACACGTTTCATTATTGACATAGAGCCTATCTCAAATAAGTTCTTTTTCCACTTGTTTTTGTTTTCCCCAGGGCATCTTCCTCATCCTAGTCTGAATCTAATCCACAGTTAGTCAATGTGTGAACATTATTTGAAGAAAGATAACAGGATGATTGCTTAAGTCCTGTAAAAATGTACATAATTTCTTTTTCCAGCCATCTTTACTCCAGTTCTGAATATGGACATTCCACTCACATTGTACAGTTGATTTTTTGTAGGGGCTGAATAGTAATTTCTTCCATTCTCTCTTGGTTGATACTACCTGCTAGTGACCCAGATGTTCACCTCCAATAAACCCAACTTTATGAGCTCTACTTCATAAAACTCCTAGTCTAAAACTGACTTTAATAGCAGCTTCATTCTTTTACATTAGACCATCTGTCGCAAAGTCCATTCATTTGGAAAGATATTCTACCTCAACACTGCTAAGGTCATTACTATATCACCTCAATGTAACAATGACATGCAAGACAGGACAATTTCTTTGGGTATTTGTATATGAAATGAGACCCGTAAGGTAATTAAGAGGAAGGATTATGCAATAAATTTTTCCAGTAAATTAAGGAGATGAATATGATGTGTGTTTTTAGTCTTGGAATTTGACCTTCTGTGTAACCAGATACATTATTAAACAACTGCCCTTTTATAACGCACATGCACAATAAATGCACTATCAGCAGTAATAAGGTTACAGATGGCTTACTCTGAAATATCCTATTTGGCCTCCTTGCTGAAAATCTCATCTTTGCAGTAAAGAGTGGAAGGTGATAGAAGTTTAAATAACATGAAAGCAGTAAAAGGAGTTACAATATTTATGATGGGAACTTAACTGTGCAGTAGTAGCCTCAGAAATATGCAGTGATTCTGGATTATAGATAATTTTCAGATATTTACTTCATCTTTTCAGAATGACAGAAGCATGAGTCATACTAGGACCACGTCTTGCAGTGCATCTGTCTGCTTGTCTGTCCGTCTCTCCCTCTCTTACACACAGAAAAAAATTTAGAACACCAGATTCTTAATGCTCAACATAAAAGTTGTCCTCAGCTATTGTAGTAAAAGAAAGAGACATGGAGCTAGATGGACATAACTAGGTATTTGAATATTATGAAATTTTCTAATTGTGATTAGTGGTTTGCCTAAAATAAAACAATTCAACCTTCGCAAACCACAGGAAGTTTACTTTAATGAGGCTATATTGACTGAGCTGTCAAATTTTGCCACTGCATTGGTAATCTACAGCTAAATATGTTATTGTGCCAGCAGGAAAGCATAGTTTCAAATTGGAAAAACAATATAAAAAAGAAAAAGCAAAGATGGGATACAATAAGGATTAGATTATACACTGTCTTTTACTGCCCTTAAAATTCAATCTTGGTCCCTCTTGCCATGCACATTTTATTACTGGACACTTATTTTGTACTTGTATATCATTATTTCTAGGCAATATTCATAATCATGATTGTTCTGTTGTTTAAATGCAATCTGTATTTTTCAACCTTAATATCCCCCCAGAGTATCCCATTTTCCTTTGTGTCAGAACAAAAGGGTTACAAAAAGTCTAACATTCTTGCAAAAAGTTTTTAGGAGATATTAGAATTATATTATAATATATCTACTACAGTTAATACTTATATTATGCTGGAAGTGTAAAGGCTGCATTTGCACAAAATGACATCTTATTTATGTTTTCTGGATCACCTCCTTAAACAAATTTCCATTACGGAGACTGAAGTTAAAAAAAAAAAAAATGCAAGGGATGCTGATAGTGGTAGTATTTCCACGGAAACTTAAATGGGCAAAACTATCTTCTTTGCATGCTGAACAAGCAAAAATAAAATATTGATCAATTTTGCACAAACAATATCCAGATTAAAAAGAAAATCTGTAAATGACTTTGTGTTACATTTCTCTCTTCATCAAATGTAATGAGGATTATTCAGCTTCAGCTTTTACCTGTATTTTATCAGATTTGTCTATAATTGATGTAATCTAGTAATATTCAGTATTTCTAATATTTTTAATGCCATCCCATATTGAATTAAATGTAAAGATTGCACTAGCTTTCTTGTAAATGTATCTTATAATCTTTGACCAAAATATCAACTATTTGAACTACATAAACACTTGCTCATTGACATTCAGATTTATTTTGGCATTCTAAACATGAAATATATCTTAGCAATACCCACAGACTATGTGAAATTACTCCCTTCACAGGTGGGCTAAATGCTCTTTTCTGTAGCTGTGCAACTTTACAGCCAGAGGCTACTATACAATGAGAGAATATTGTCATCTGCACGACATGTGTGCACTTCTAAGCTTTCATGAATGCTGTCAGAGAACAAAAGTAGCTCAGGATTTCTACTGATCAGAATCCAATTTGAACAGTAAGCTGGCTTTTTTGTATTCAAAATGTCTAAAATTATGGCATAAAAACCTTTTGTTTAGAAACTGTATTGTTTATAAAGGCAAAAGAACATAGACAGACTCAAAGAAAAGCAGTAAAGTTCTCCTTTTTTATATTTGTATACTTAAGTCTAAGGATATTTTTTGTTTTCAGCAGAGGTCTCAGAAGAAATACATTGACTTTTCCCCGTTCCTTCCTTCCTTCCTTCCTTCCTTCCTTCCTTCCTTCCTTCCTTCCTTCCTTCCTTCCTTCCTTCCTTCCTTCCTTCCTTCCTTCCTTCCTTCCTTCCTTCCTTCCTTCCTTCCTTCCTTCCTTCCTTCCTTCCTTCCTTCCTTCCTTCCTTCCTTCCTTCCTTCCTTCCTTCTCCCTCCCTCCATCCCTCCCTCCCTCCAAACTCATTATTATGACTATATCAAAACTTTTCTTGCTGCATTTCTTATATTGCTCATCTCAATAACATCCCCACATTGTGAACAATGAAAGATCTGATGGGATATCTGTTAAGGGAAGGCTGTCCCCAAATGATTCATTGCTGCTCCTTCAGCTACAGTTTGAGCAGACTTGAGGACTGGCCATAGTAGCTCACCCACTTTCCAAAGTCAGTACAGTGAGCAGTAGTCTGCTGTTCACTGCAGAGGTGGCTACCAAGTGTCGGGATAAATAACTGCCTGCAGCAGCAAAGAAGAAATTTTCTTGGACCAAGGCAGAATAAGTTGTTTGAAACTACAGACAATGCTAATACATACTGGAAACAATGCATTACAAAAGGGAAGTACTGCACTTCAGCACAGTGGAAATAGGCCATACTTCAGCAAATGACACTCAGCAGCTTGTCCTGTCTTCTCTTTCAACCTTTGTGCCTGTTTGATTTTTTGTTTGTTTGTTTTTGTTCTTGTTTTGTTTGTGGTTTTTTTTTGGCTTTTTACTGCTCATTTATAAGGCAAAGTCACTTTGATGTTGGGCTGTTAGATTAAGTGAAACAATACATTTCCTATATGCTAATATCTACATTCTGAGTCAAGGATGCCTTCTGTCAGGAAGATGGATAATTAAATTATGCTTTCCTCAAGTAAACAGAGTTTTTATCAAGGGAGGCCTTCTCCACAACTTCTGAAATGAATAGTGCATTTTCTCATACTAAGTTGTCACTGTCTTTAATGCATTCTTATTCTAAAGTGACTTTCTGATGTAGTTACTTTAGCATACTATCCTATATGAATTTATGAACAGTGTTTATTGAAGATAGGATAGTTCATCATAATGAAATAGAAGGACTCAACTTTAGTTTTGTATATATTTTTTAAGTTTAGATTGATTTCATGCTAATTAGAAATTGCAGATTACAGTAAAGACTGAATACTTCTATTAAAAGAACAATAACAAAGAACTAGCAATGTTCCTTATTCTTGACCAGAGTAGAGCTGAAGACTATCTGGGGACAAAATACTAAAATACATTCTGGACTAATTTACTCCAGCACATTGTGATGAGCAGGATGATGAAACTACCTATTTATAAAGTAATATTTTTTCGTGAACATGTGGATGTAACTGAGTGATTAATTCTCCAAAATAATAAATAATGATGCTAAGATTTGGGAAGGGATACTGACAATAAAAGCTTTGTAAGGTGTGACTTCATGAGAATAAACATAAAAAATCACTTGCTTCCTATTCTCTTTCAGAAAAGAAATGGATGGAGGTACAGTTGTAAAGGAAGCTCTAAAGGAATCTTCTGTTTTGGCATCAAGGAGTCAGCCAATGTATAAATAACTGTTACTGTAATTTTTCTGGATATCAGAAAACTTTTACAAATTCCCTTACCCTTCTAAATGAGGGAAAAGGCTCTGGAAATTAAGCTTAAGTGACATAAAGTGGAAGAACCCTTTCCTATGCATAACAAATTGGCTGAACAATGACAGATAAGGTTAATTAGTGAAGATTTACTGTCATTCCTGTGATTGAGTGAACGGGGGAGTTCTGTAGGGGTCAGTATGAGGAGTCGTACTGTTCAGCATGGAAAAAAAGATCTGAAAAAGGTGAAGGTAGTGAAATAAAGAACATTCAACTATAATAATGCATTTTTTTCTCTTTAGGAGTGAAGTATAACTGTACAAACTTACAGAATAGTCCTTCAAGACTAAGTGAAGGGTCAATAATGAGATGTTGAAGGGTCAATATTGAAATTCACTGCAGAAAGATGTAAAGTAATGCACACTGGGAAGAAGTCTACTTATGTCTAGTTTGACATAAATCGTATATTCTGCTTTGACCATTATAGGTAGAAAAATTTTGAAGCTATGACAGATATTTTCTTAAAAATTACACTTCTGTGTATATTATTCATCAAAAATACATTAAATGTTAGCAATTACCAGTAAAGATATAAAGAGTAAAGCAGAAAAGTTTGTTGTACCACTGTATAAATCCATTGTGCATTTACACTTCAAATGCCCTATGTAATTCTGATTCCCTCAACTCAAAAGAAAATGATGCAGAGAAGGGTGGCAATGATTAAGAACATGCAACCAATCTTAAAGGAAAAGTTATGCATGCAGAATTCATCAGTATCAAAGAAGGACAGCCCTTCAGTATGTAATGGAGGTCTTATAATGGAGTAAAATCATGACTGGCATGAAGCAGAAAAATAGCCTATTTTGTAAAAATTGTATGGGTTACAAAGAAAACTTTACAGGAGTCACAAAAAGAATACTGACAGAACATAGACCTCTGGTACTCCATGTCACAGGATAGCATGCATAGAAAAAGTTGTAAGAGATTAAATGCATGTTGATCACAGGGAAATTGGGAAAGTATCTGGTAAAGTGATAAATTAAGAGTCATAAAGCAAGCAAATCGCAAGGCTAAGACAAATCACAGCTCAGGAAGGTTCCTGAGCTGAAAGACATGAGAGTGGCCAGCAGGGTACTCAAAAGAAAGATCATATATCATAGAATCATAGAATTCTATGTACTTGCACTTGTTTTCTTCCAGAAGTTCATTTATGAATATTGAGTTGAGTTAGAATGGACTGACTGGAGACTAAAAAATCTAATTACTGGTGGCCAGTCTTCTATTTCTGTATGCTATCTGTTAGGATTTTAATTGGTAGTTTTATATGGTATCCACTAAGGTCTTGTCCCTTGCTCTGTACATATTTACAGGGTTGCCCCATACTATGCCCATTCTGCTGTTGCAGAATCTGGCACTTTCCGTTGTTAAACTTCATATGGTTTGTGATTGCCCAGCCTAATAATTTGTCTAGACAAACTAAGAAAAAAGATGATAAAAGATGTAAGTAAAAGAACTGGAACCAATAACAAGTTAGAATAGGGGGAAGAAATTCTATAGGATTTGGAGATTTCTGTTTTACTAGCTCTGCAGCCCACACTGCTAGTTCAGTCTCTTATTGTTTTTCCCCATAAAATTTTCCTTAAATGAAAGAATTTTTCTGACTTCTAGTTCCCCTTCATCTGCCCTCAGCATTTCCAGTATTAAACTATTCTCTGTCAACACAAATACTAAGAGTGTACCTCTCATAGACCATTTGTTTCTCTTCTGTTCTGTTTGTTTTGTTTTTTCCTTCCAGAAGGGAAAGTGTTCAGAGAAAATGTTGGCTCCACATAAAGACAACTCTGGGGTTTCTGTTTAACATTAATTTTGAGATTGAAATATGTTGCATTTTGAATGACCAAAAACCTCACTGTAAGTGATGGTCTTTTATCCTATATCAATCAAACAGCAATATATTTAGTGAGTTCTTAATGAGAAAGGTGGTCATAGTGAGATGCTGCAAACAGAGAGCGGAAAAGATTTTCTTAGCCATCATACCAAGTTCTTATGCAAACATACTTTATAATATGTTCCTGAACTTGTCCTGTCTCACTTTTAAACTAGTTAGATTTGTTCTGTAAGACCTTCCAGAACCTCACTCGTTCTTCTAATTTTCAGTCTAAATTTTCCCATTTATGCCCATTTGTTCTTGTGTCAACCTTGTCTTTTAGTTTAAATAGCTTTCTCCTTCTTTAGCATTTATCTACCTCTGAAGTATTTATAGAGAGCAATGATATACCCTATCAGACTCCATTAAGTTATTTTAGTCTCCTCTTACAAGATAAGCTCTTTTTTCCCCTGGATCATCTTAGCAGCCCTTCTCTGCAAGCACTGCAGTTTAATTAATCTTTCTTAAACACAGGCTATCAGAACAGTGTATGAAGTATTCCAGAGGAAGTCTTACCACTGTCTTGTCTAATTGCACTAATTCTTCATTACCTCTAACAATAATACTTTTCTAGGATTTCATTTGCTTTTTCATGATCACATACTCATGTTTCACACCTATATTTTGGCTGATTTACCTACAACTGAAATAGACAAAGAATTATAATTCTAATTATTTGTTATCCATATTTCCATCGCTGTTTTACATATAAAGAAACTTCAACCTACCTACAGAACAATGAAATGTAAGTACTCACTTTATGGAAAAAAAGTTTTCCTATGATCAGTTATGTTCAGTGCTCTTTGTTTACCGTATATCTGTTATCATTTTACAAAGTTTATTTTCTAACCCACTTTCTATGTATTGGAACTTCTCTTCAGCTGTGCCTAGTACTCCCAGACATGACTAAACGAGAAAGGTTCATTGCTTTAATGATGATTAGGGAAAATAATTACTTGCTCAGGTTTCCTGGTAGCATATTTGTATAAGAAATTAAAGATACAATTCAAAAAGTTACTCAAATATGAATTCAATATTAAAAAACCTGTTATAGCTGAATTGTGGCTGCTGTTGTTCAAATGACACAGGGCTGAACCAATGGATTAAACCCATTTGTGTGTTATGCTAGTAAAAATCACACACTGAATGGTCTTCAACATAGCCAATAAATTATGTTCTTTCAGTCATGATTTACAAATTAATATGAAAACAATAGTTTTGGAATAGGATCTTTAAGATAGCAGATAGCTGATATACCATTTGGATTCTTTTTCAGTCATGACTCAATTAAATGCTGTGCATATAAACAAATACTTTTTTTTATGTGTGTGTGTTAAGCAAGTTCTCAAGTTGTCAGAGGATTTGAAACAGTCATGGAACAATAGATGAAAGTAAGATATAATAGAGAAGAGTTGCTGAATGCTTCCACTGTGAATTCCTTCACCTGTTCCTGGCAACTAAAATGCCACTCTGCTAGGTTGGAGTCTGAAAGCCAACTGTCTTTTCCATTTCCACACACAGGCTTCATATTTTATTTTTGAAGAAGATAAGCTAGATAGTGTATTTTAAGCCGTGAGATTCATGGGTATCATAAAGAGATTGTTACAGTCCCAAAAGAGCATTCAGGTGTGAGAAAAAACTATTTGAAATCAACTCAGTTCTCAAATGGATTGAATAATTTGTTTTAGCCAGACATTCAGTTTCAAGGACTGCATTCTGAAGATGAGATGTAAGTTTTAGGTATACTTGTGTTAATTTTGAGTATACTATAATTCATCCACAAACCAAATATACGCACATATTCTTTGCACATTTACATTTTAAGGTTTTCAGACAGAGGGTGGTGATACAGTGGAACAGGTTGCCCAAGGAGGTTATGGATGCCCCATCCCTGGAGGCATTCAAGGCCAGGCTGGATGTGGCTCTGGGCAGCCTGGTCTGGTGGTTGGTGACCCTGCACATAGCAGGGAGGTTGAAACTAGATGATCATAGTGGTCCTTTTCAACCCAGGCTGTTCTATGATTCTATGATTCTATGAAGCTTATCAGATGCTCTTTGACAGTCATTGACTTGAAATTTTATTTCAGCAGCTGTTCTACCATGAAGAAATTGGTAGAAATATGAAGCTAAGGGAGAGTGTTAAGAACATATAAGTGAAATGTTATGTAGAACTCATTTCCATTTTATTTTGAGCTACTTTTACATTTAACTTCTTTTAAATTTGTGATTCTCTGGGCTTATTAAAACTGAAAATTTATACACATCAATCTCAGAACTTTTCTTCAATTTTTTTATAATCTGAGATGTCAATATTGCTGATTTTTAGTAACAGTGGCAACATATGGTTCCACTAATCAATCTGTATTTACTTAAGAGAATGATTTAAAAGACTGTTTGGCTTTATTTACTTCATTTCTTAAACTTACTAAGCCAAAGTTTGCCTAAATTCTGATATAACTCAGTAAGATTCCCAGTATTAACTAGTTAATCAATGATAGCCTTGTCTTGTCCCTTTTATATAACAAAGCATTGCAGAACTTCAAAATGCAATTTTTTTCAGTTTTTAAATAATATTTTCTGCCTGTCTTTCTGTTCCCTAATTTAGATACTCAGAAAATTTTCTTTATAGTAACAACTATTTAGAACAGGATCTAAGGTCTAAGTACAGTATCAGACTAAAATAGAACACATTACAGCTGGCATCTTGCTAATGTTTGTAATAGAACAATTACATCCATAGTTATTAGTAGCAGTATAATGGTTGGCATATACATCAAAAAGAGAACAAGTAGAAAGAAATTTAACCAAACTAAGCTAAGATGTTCCAACTAGATGACAAAGTGGAAACATTTCTAATTAAAATCATCAACAACAAAACAAGGCTACAGAGATATTCTTAAAGTTGACAGTATAAGGCTTTTAGCAATACAGAAATATAATGTGTTGTGCTGAAAAACAGAACAAAACTAAACAAAAACATCCTACAGAGCAGAAAATGGAATATAGAAATTTAATCTGAAGAGCCAAAAACTGTGCATGTTTGGTCTCTAAATATATGAACAACAAATGGGAAAGAATTCTCCTTCTTCACAGGTGATGGAAGAACATGTGATAAAAGCCTTAAAGAGCATCTGGAGTGAACACAAGCAAAGGTTTGCAACAGTAAAGATAGGTAAATGGGAGAGTGGCTTGACAGGGAATCTTCTCAGGAAGATTTTATGAAGAGCAGATGTGTCAAGTCTGCATTGTTTGGGGTGCCTTTCTTTTAGTGTTAGGGAAGGGATAGAACAGAGGAATTTCTGAGATTCTGAGCTCTCCTACCCTGCAAGAGAAGGACATTGGTAAATTGCAGGTTGTAAATTGTTTCAAAATCATTGAGATGTGAGTGTCGTTTTTATGTTATAATATCTCAACGACACTATTTTCTTTACTATATGAATTATTTATTCATTATATTTATTATATGAATCCCTACGTAGGAACTGGGAGTTCATAGGAATAAGCAGACCAATGGTGATTTCCACAATGACATGGAAAGGACTGCAGATTATCATTGTTCGAGGCAATCTGTCAAACTGTCTGGGTGATAAATAAGGAGAACTTATTTAAAGCAAGTAGAAAAACTTTTGCATTTGTACAAGTAATTGGGGATCAATTCATTGCAGCAAAGAGGATTCCTGTTTTATGTACGTCCTGAAAATAAGGCAAATTATGCAGCTCTGTGGTTGAAAGTGCTTGGATTAATACTAGAGGTGTGACACTTCTTCTGCACAGACTATCTGTCATTTCTGGTTCTGAACTGGGTATGGGAAAAATGCTGACAGGACAAATTACTGGAAGACAATGACAAGGGAAGAGTCTTTTTCATTTCTTTGCTTGTTTTGTTTGTCTTTTAGTGACAATACAGTTTTTCTGAAAGGGAAAAAGATTGAACAAGGACTCAGTGGAGGACAAACTAGAATAAGATGGGAATTAATTTATTGTTACATTCTTAAGGAGATGAAAGCTGAATTCTTTCCTCATCCAATTCAGAAAAGGAAATCAAGTTACTTCATGTACCATGGAAAGAAAGCTCAACTGAAACCAAGTTTAAAGTAGAAAGCCGTTATTTAGCTGATTTTGTGCAATTCCTTGTGTGTGACACTAAGTAGGCCTAAAGGACTGCAAATAAACAACTTAGACAAAATGAACTATTTTCTGATGACAATTTTAACTTCTCTTTTTAGGCTCCTTAGAATCCAGAATAAAATAAAGAATACTGTTTTACATACGTAGTCTTCCTAGCATACATTTTGTTTTGTTTCAGAAAAAGATTACATAAAAAAGTACTTAGTGCTTACTTTCATCAGTTGACATAATGCCCTTTATCATGAGTCACAGAACCTTACATATGACCAGGTGGGTCCCTGAGCTGAAATATGGCCATGCATTTTATACATCTGCTCTTGTCTATATGTTATTATCAGAGTAGAAGTATGAATGCATACTTCAAGATAGTATGTGAAGTTGAAAGCCTGTTACTTGAAAAGAAGCATCCAGAGAGAGTAAAAAGACAAAGTAAAAAGAGTATGATGATGACAAATGCTGTTCTTACAAGGAAGCATTTTTTTTCTGCAAAAAGCCTTAAATGCTGCAATAACACCAACGCACATCTCACTTTACCTACATCAGTCACAATTTCTCCCTATGAATTTAACATATACATTTGAACATTCAAATAAAGTATTCATAACAAAATATTGCTTTATAATTGCATTTGAGACAAGTCAGGAACATCTAGTACTTCACTCGTATACCCTTATGAAATAAGTTTAGCTGAACACTTCGGGTAAAAAATGAATTAAATTTGAAAGATGATAACAAGCAAAACAAAAATTGTAGGCTTTTATTTGGGGATGGGAAGGTGTGTGTGCTGTTTGTTTGCTTCTTCTTTTTTTTTTTTTTTGGTCTATTCTTTACCCAAATGATCCAGTAACAACTGAATTGTCAACTTTAAATGTTGAGATATGACTACATACCCTCTTCTCAGTTGAGAACATCAAAACTCCAATCAAATAACTTATAAGACACCAAGAATGCATCTAGCCAGATAGACAGGTGATCTCTGTCAAGAGTACTATAATTCTACCATTAGCTGAATAGCAGCCAATAAAAATCCATTGCTGTTATGTGGCAGAGAGAATTCTCTTTATTTCTAATTTCTGATTAATGGTCTGTGAATGAATCTTTGGCCAGTTTATGCTTTGGATCACAGTGACCATAGGTATACAAACCTCTGATTGATAGGCATATGAATCTCATTAGGAACACTGGAAAGACTTTGTCTGCAAAATGCAGGAAATAAAATACCTCAAAACTTGAAAGTATATATTTTCAAAACATTTACTCTGTAAGTAAAGACAGCAATTAGGGGGCAGACTCCATGCTGAGTATGTAGTCAACTGCTTAGCTTCCTTTTTGATATCAAGCAAAATATTTGATATCAAGCAAAACATTTGATAAATGATGAAGATTAGAGCTTCGGGTATCTAGACTTAGTCCATTGCTTTAAAAAAATAACACTGCACATGGATCATCAAGTACACTTCTTGTCTGGCTTTGATGCAAGAACAAATGTTATGGTAGACAGAGAGCTTGCTGAAGAACACCACCAGAAAGTGGAAAAGATGGTAAATGGCAGCAAAATTGTGCTCTAAACACCACTGTACACAGCATTTCTATTGACATTCAAGAAAAGAAAAAAGTGCTAGTGGTAGTAAAATTTTCTGTTTATTGTACTGAGGGACACAGTTTAGTGGAGAAATATTGGTGGTAGATGGATGGTTGGACTGGATGCTCTTGGAGGTCTTTTCCAATCTTGGTGATTCTATAATTCTATGATTATGTTAAACACGACAACTTTGCCCAAGATAAATGAAAACAGATTTGGCTGCAATAATAAGGAGGACTTCATGTGTAGCTAATCTGGACAGGATATGTTAGTAAAATAAAGCATATCCTAGGTATTTAATTTTAAGTGGATTATTTTTAAAATATATATTTAAATATCATGGTGAAACATGTAAAAGGAACTAAGAAATAAAATGCAGGAACCAGAAAAATCAAAGCTCTGAGAGCACTGGCTATGCTGCATATTAAAAACCACCATAATGAATTAATTATATGAAAAGTTCTTCTGAAGTCACTTTTACAACATGTAGAAGATGACAGCAAGGAAAAGAAAAAGGGGAAAGGAGAATTATTAAAGTGATACTGGATGAAGATAAGACTTGGCCGGGGAAAATGTCTCGGTATTCTTTCCTTTGTAAATGACTTCAAAACCTACAGTTCCATCACAGACTTTAAGGTTATTTTAAGGACTAACCTACACATCTTGAAAGAGATAGAAGAGAAAACTAGAAAGGACAGAAGACAAAAGAGAAAAACATGGAGAGAAAAATAAAGGACACACTGTTTCCTGAAAACTAATTGAGCAAAAATATCTGATCAGTGTACCGAAATACAAGCAATTGCTGTCATCTTTGTCATGTTCTTGAGAAGTTTACAAATGAATAAAATAGCTAGAGGCACCTCAGCAAGGTTGTATGTAGAATACTAAACTCAAGTAGATGAACTATGAATGAAAATCGGTGTACAGAATCACTGTCAGCTCTAAATTATTCTCCTACAAATGTATATCAACATTTGCAGTGAAGTTAAAAGTGAAAGCTATGGAAATGTGCATGAAAATATCAGCTAGAGGCAGATCTAGAATTGCATTTATTATAAATATTCATATTAAATAAAAAGTATGGATTAACTTGGTTTAAGGAATGTCTGTTATCTCTGACTGGTACAAAATTCTCAACCAGTTCTTGATTGATGTGAAATTCAGTGGATTTTATTTTCTCATATCTAGGCACATTTGCAATTCCTATATTTGTCTTGGACTTTGGATTTGAATGAGCTCAAAATTAAGCTTATTTTAAATATAAACCACTGAACAGTACTAGGAGTCTGGGCCAGTGCAACTTCATACTGACTGCTGCATACAGCAGATTGAGCAATGATAGCATATCGCTCAGTAGTGTTTGTAAACTGTGAATAATAGAGAAAGAAGAAAGTACAAAACTATTACGGATAAAAATAGTGTAAGGAAATAATTATATTTACATTTCAGCCACATACTGATAGGCTGTGCTATCCACATTGTGGGAATGACTCCTTTTCACTTTTGGCTTTATATAAGGGGATACGTGGAACCTGCATTCATCCAGCATCATTAGCCTAGCAGGGCTGGCAAAAGTTCATTGCAATTTTCTTCTCCAAGGTAGTAGCTCCTCTTTTATTGCTTTCATTCTGATGTCTGACAACACACACACACAATGTCACACTCTTAACTGCAAAGGACTTGTTGAAGGTGAGGTTGTTTTGGAAGCTTTTGCGAGAAGCAGTTGGAAAGGGTCTCAGTTATTGATAAAGTAATTATAGGACTGCTTCTAATTAGATTACACAGTTCTCTAGGGAAATAGAAAGATGTTGTGGTTTGACATTTTGGCCCATACACTGGTATGCAACCATTTTTAGAAAAAAAGGAACTTTCACCAGAACGAATTAGACATATCTCGGAAAGAAAGTGCATTAATGTGTAGAAATGTGGATTAAGCTTCGGTACAGCCAGATTTTCAATTGTGATTTCAAAGTACTGTAATATAAGCTTATTATTTAATTTAAAAATGAGCACTGAAATAGTAGATTTTTATTTTGTAATGAAAAGATTTTAATGAAAAATGGGTATATTTCTATCTTTTCAATATTAATATAGTGCTCTTCAGCTGACTCTTAAGTAAGTCTTCAGATGTTCCCTAATTCATTTGTGTGGATTGCAGTGATATTTAATGAGAAATGCGGTGTTGATCATTTGGAGTTTTATTCTCTTCAGTTACTGTCCACAAACAAGGCAGAAATTCTCAGTGATCATTCACTGCCAGTTTTGTAGAATATGTTCTGCAGCTTCTGTGATCTGAATGCCTGATTTTATCCAGAAATAATCCTGCAGAAGATGGAAATAGGATACAAGCCTTTCGAAAGTGGATGTCTTTTGAACTTAACTGCTTTCCCTGAATCAGAAAAAATGATGATATTAGAAGGCATAGTCAATAACCATGCCACTCTTCAGCTTGATTAGCATATCCTGCCCTTGGCAAAGACTATGTCTGGAGCATTTAAGGAACTATGTGACAAAAATGAAAGTTTTACAATGAGATTCTGTAACTTCCAAGATTTAGACTTTTACAAGTCCTTCTCTATGCATGAGGTATCTCTTTAAAGACTGTAAATAACTAAGTTGACACCTTCAGTGCTAAAAGTAGTTAGCTCACTAATCACAGGTATCGTGAGTAACATAGTTCTGTCCTCCTATGGATCTGTGTCAGTAAAAGTTGTACAAGTAAATGGAAGGTATATTACACTGATCACCAGCATAATGATTTTTCCCAGTCTAGAAAAGTGTTGTGTTAGACAGGAATCTGTACCAAACTCTGGAAAAATCAGATAGAACTCACTTGAAAACCATTACTATTATTAAACAAACAAACAAGCAAACAGAAAACAAACCAACCACAAACATTTTAACACTTTTTAATCAAAAGTATTCTTAGTTAATTCTGTTTTCTTACTAAAGTAAAAATTATAGGGCAACTCCTGAGTCTAGATTCTAGCTGATGGAAATTTATATT
The DNA here is from genome assembly GCF_016699485.2 of Gallus gallus. Taxonomy (NCBI): domain Eukaryota; kingdom Metazoa; phylum Chordata; class Aves; order Galliformes; family Phasianidae; genus Gallus; species Gallus gallus. Next base: position 24,214,735 of record NC_052532.1, on the reverse strand, counting down.
TACTCTGTAAAAACAATCTTACCCTCTTCATAATCAATGTGGAAATTATTGTTTTCCATCGACTTTTTTTGTTGGTTTTTTTTTTTCATTGCAAACTATGTTAAAAATAGGAGGTATAATCTGGCAACCGTAAACAGGAAAAAAAGATTCTTACTTGTCTGCAGAAAAAACAAATATCAAAGCTGCTTGTGTGTCCCTGTGTCTCGCTCCAATTTATAGGATGGAGAGGAGGTTCTTTTAATATATATATATCCAATGGCAAGATTAAGAGACGGTGGGTTAAATGTTAGTCCAACCAGTTTATTACAAATCCTAATTGCTTAGGGAGATGGGGAAGGGAAGACGGGTAATAGAAAAGAGATAGGAAAGAAAAGCAAGGAGTCTTTGTACAAAGCAAGAGAGGGCTAGTCACCACTGCGGGTCCAGCATGGTTCATAGTTCAGACATTGATCTTCAGTAGTGCTGGGTCGTTGGAGGTTATTGTTCACTTGATGATGATGACAAAGTTTTCCATGACAGTACAAACTTATTTGTAAGTCCAAAGTCAGCTCTCTTTTGGAGTGACAGCTTCTTGTTCTTTGGATCTCAGCAGAAACTTTTTTTTTTTTTTCCCCCTTCTCCCCAGCCTTGCCAGCAGTTAAGAGCAGGGAGATGCCAAATTGTATCTTGACTTCACAGGATACAATGGTATCATCCCCCAGTCTCCCTTACCAAGCTGGAGTTATTTGCACAGGCCAGATCTTCTGTCAGTAAACATTCTCTTCTGGTGGCAAACAGCTCCAAAGAAATGCATTCAAAGGTAAAACTGTCCACAAAGTGATGCTGACCACCATGCGGTGACACCCACCTCTCACCTCTGAGATAGGTCAGTCGTATTGAAAAAAAAAAAAAAAAAAAAAAAAAATAGCCACAAAAAGCAAGCTTTGAGACAAAAGAAAGACAGGTTCAGAAACCCTGAAAATGTATCACGTACATATCAAGCAGCTCTGTGAATTCACTATCCAAGCTTCCTCAATTAAACATTTGTTCATTGATTAAAGAAGTTTTAATTATAGGTGATTCCTCTTCAGGTAAACAGACATACAGTATCATGAAGCAACTATTCCAAAACAGACATCTTCTAAGTATCAGGGTCTTAGATTCAAAGAACACAAAATAAGAGGAGGATTGGGGAAAACAAAACAGAAGAAACCACCATGAGTATACAGAGTTCTGAAAAATATCATACAATAAAATGGGTTAGGTTGGAAGGGATCTTAAAGATCACCTACTTTCAGTCCCTGCTAACTGCTATATCAATGTGACCAGGTCTCTATCCAGCCTGGCCTTAAACATCTCCAGGGATGGGGCATCCACAGCTTCTGTGGGCAGCTTGTGCCAGTGCCTCACCATTCTATGTATAAAGAATTTCCCTCTAACATCTAGCCTAAATTTCTCCTCTTCTAGTTTGAAACCATTCTCTCTTCTTCTTTCAGTACCAGGCCATGTAAAAAGTAAGTCTCCACTCAAGTACTGGAAGGCCACAATGAAGTCTCCCCAAAACCTTCTCTTCTCCAGGCTGAACATGTCCAACTCTCTCAACATTTCTTGCACTCCTTTCTTGCACTGACTGTGTATATTCCTCTTTTCCCTCAGTTTAACCAGGAGGTCTTTGTTCAACAATGCCAGTTTCCTGCTTATGTTTGATCTCTTTTGGTGGCTGATATTGTAAGGCTAACTTTTGCATTTTAGATTCAGTAATTTTCAGAAATAATTGTTAGTTAATGATAAAGTTCAGAAGAATTCAAGTTTTATTTAAACACTTTTCCTGAATTTCTTGGGAAAGTATAAGTTCCTACTGATGTAAAAGGAAACAGAAGATTTTCTATTAATTTAATAATATAGACAAATATAAAATATTCTAGTTTGTTTATTTGTTTGTTTTTCCTGATTGTTCCTAGACATTCATTTGTTTACTTGTATAGGTATCGCTAGAACATGAATAGAATAACAATTCAAAACTGCTTGAGGAAGTAAATGAGACAGAGATAGTTATTTTTGTAGAAATGCAGATATATCTCCAACCCAAATATACATATTTTTTATATGGTATTTTTTATGGTATTGGTGAAGGAAAAATTCTACAAAATTTATGAAAAAATTATTTCTAAGGTGGAAATGCTAGCAAGCTGGTGTGACAGATGATTTCAGAAAAAATTAAACATTCATTTAGCAAGTCACTGTGCAAACTGTTGGCTGAGGTTTTGTGATGAAAAATAATGGTAATAGATTTCTGATAATATAAAAAATACTAGAGTGTACATAGTTACTTTTTCAATAAAAAGATCGTGACTAGAGGAACTAAAGAACTTTGGGTGGAAATATAGCTGCTAATTTTAATCTTAATATGCAGAAAATTAAACACAAAATTATGGAAATAAAATATATATGAAAGAGATATATGAAAATGTTTAGGTGATTGACGTCCCTGGAGGTGTTCAAGAAACGTTTAGGTGGTGTACTGAGGGATGTGGTTCAGTGGGGTAATATTGGTGGTAGGCAGACAGTTGGACTGGATGATTTTGGAGGTCTTTTCCAACCTTGGTGATTTTATGATTCCACAACTCTACAACTACAACACTCAGCTAAGCTGCTGTACTTCTATAGTTTTTCCTCTAAAGGATATTTAGAATCACAGATCCCCATCTGCACCACAGTCCTATTGGATACCTCTAGAATGTTCCACTAATGCCCACACCATACCTCATGGTGGAGCATCATTTCTCCTCCAGAGCACTTGTGTCACCAAGCCATGATCTCACCTACTACACGATGTTATGGGTCCCAATTTCTTTGCTTCTTCAGTTCTTCTTACATCCCCATATCGCTTGGCCAGTAATGGCGCTAATTACTTTTGCTGACACTGAGAATGAAAAAAGTATTATATTTCATCAAGGCTATTTCTATTCCTATGCCATTAACTGTTCCAGATGCTTATTTTCTCAACGTTCAGAACCTAATATAAAGATTATATACAAAGAGTTATTCTCTTTTTACTGTTTGGTAGTAAATATAATTTAACTTGATTCTTTCTAGTATAACGTTTGTTGAAAAAAATTGTTGCAGCAAGATTATACTCTTTCCACAAAAGCAGTCTATGGAGGAAGATAAGTTTGAAAGAGAATAGTTCTAGAACACATTTATAATATGAAGTAGAAATATTCTTTCAGCTTTACTGTAAACCTGTAAAAATAGTTATTCCACTTTTCATAACATCCTATGACTTCTAAGGTGATACTTTTTTTTTATAGAAGAAATGCAAAACAAATAGATGTAACACTTGCCAGTTTTATCTTTTGTAACATTTAAGTGTTTCTGGAAAGTTAATAATGACTCGCAAATGAATGTGAAATGAATAGCCTGGTCTTCTACCTCTTCACACTTTATGGATTTACAGACTATAATTAAACTCTACACCTTTTTTTTAGTCTCCCACTAAAGCACCTCGTCTTTTGCTGTACAGTTCTGACACAATTACCATTTCTGCTGGCCTGCCAATATCACACTGTCCCATAGGAAATGGTCTGTGTACAAAGGCATAAGCTTCAAAGAGCAAAGTAGATCTGGAAACATCACCACAACCACTGTTCAATATTAATCCAGAGTCCCACAGAATACTAACAGTAGTTCAGTAGCATTATGAATAATTAAACACAATTGGCATTGTTTCAAATATTTTTTCCAGTATCTCCAAGTCCCAGAAGAAAGACAAACATTTGAGAAACACAGGTCTTCGAAGGACCTGTGAATATTAGTGAATATTAATTGAAAATTTCATACAAAAAATATGTAATTAGAAAACTCTCACAAGTTTATGGGATATTATTAATCTTCATGTATAGTTAGTCTGTTTATTATTTTAGTTTCTTCTAGCAATATTCATGTATTTTATCATGTTGCCTGAGAACATAATTTTTAGATATTCAAGTAATGTGTATCTTTGCAAATTAATCTCAGAAACATAGCTGCTAAATCTTTTTAAAATAGCCTTTTTTTCAGGATTCTGAAATACAAGTCAGTGTAATGACCATCTTTCAAATATTTAAAATAATTAGCACAATAAACACATGCATATACAATGAAGAAAGATCACACAAAACAAAATAAAACAAACCCACACAACTGAAATATTTTATACATTTTTCATTATCTTTACAAATATCAAAATTTAGAAATATAGAAATTGTGAAATAATATTAAGAATCACCTTATAACACTTTTCAGTGTGTTGAAATGTTGTTGAGGATTTTCAGACAAACTCTAACAAACAAATTTTTTGTGTGTAACAGTTGATGAGAAGTGTGACCAAAATGTCTTCTTTTACCAAATACTTAAGTACTGGGAACAATATATGCCAACAGCATTGTTTTTTTATACACATTATTACGTAGGTGCATTTCAAAGCAAATTACGATTATGCTTTGTTGGAATTCTTCTAGATAGAACAATTCCTGTAAATATAAGAGTAAACTAAGATAAAATAAGTACTGTGTTAGAAAGTATAAACAAATTTTGATGGAATTTAAATAACTGAAGAAGATAGGCAGGGAAGAAAGAGCAGGGAAGGTGCCCTCACTGTTTGGAAATGAACTGATTGTGAAGAACTGAGAAACAGATGCGATCAGGTTGAGAGCTTGCAGGTAAAAATTAGGTATCAGACCAACAGAGGACAGTGATTGGTTGGGGTCTACTATAGGCTGGGGAGCCTGTGAATGAGGCCTTCTTGCTTTAGCTACAAGAAACATTGCACTTGCAGCCTCTCATCTTGATGTGACATTTCAACCACTTGAATACCCACTGGGAATGCAACACAGTTGGTTCCAAGGAATCCAGGAGATTCCGGACGTACATTGCAGACAACTTCCTTGTCCAAGTATTATATAAACTGTCCAGAGAAGCTTTATTATGCCTGATGATCACCAGTGCAAAGGAATTCATTTAAGAAGTTAAGACTGGATGCAGTCTGGGCTGTAGTGGCCATGCTCTGGTTGAGTCTGTGATCTCAAGGAACACAGGACTGGCAAAGAGAAAAGTCAGAACCCTGAACTTCAGAAGAGTGAAATTACAGTTGTTTAAGGAATTACTGGATGAGATCCTCCGTAAAACTGTTCTCAGGGGAAAAGGAAAGGAACAATGCTGACATAATCGTGAAGGAGCACAAGAGTTCTCCATTCCCCAGCATATGAAATCAAGCAGAGAAGGCAGGAAAAAGGCATGGCTGAACATGACCTGCTGGCCAAACTGATGGAAAAGAGGAACATACATGGGCAGTGAAAGCAGGGATGTGTGGCCTGGGAAGAATACAAGAATGCCATCTGGACGTGCAGAGATGAGATCAAGAAAGCCAAGGTGGGACTGAACTTGGTAAGGAACATGGAAAATAACATGCAAAACAAGAAGGTAATCTTCTTGTGAAACCAGCATGGCTTCACCAAGGACAGATCATGGCTAACCAATCTTGGCCTTCTAAAATGGAGTGCTGACATTGGTGGACCACGGAAGGGCAATGGATATCGTCTACCTGGACTTGTGCAAGGCCTTTGACATGATTCCACTCCCACATCCTTATCATGATATTGGGGAGATATGGATTTGAAGAGTGGATTACTTGATGGCTACATAATTGGTTGGATGGTTGCAGTCAGAGGGTTGTCCTGGTGGAAGCCTGTGATGAGCGATGTCGTCCAGGGATCCATCCTGGGACCATTGCTCTTTAACATCAATGGCCTAAACAGTGAGAAAGTCTTCCTGATGACACCAAGCTGAGTGGTACAGTCGATACAGAAGAAGGAAGGGATGACCTCTGGAGGGATCTGTTGTGGACCCCCAAGGTTTCGAAACCGGAATCTAGTCCGTTGTCTGGCCGAGCCGCGTGGGGAGTGATGACATGACCCAATATGAGTGCATCAGAATCTCCATTTATTATCCGCTTCTTACACACACATATAGATTGTAGCAAACGCGCGTCAGCTTGCAATTCGTTGGAGCATTGTGAAAAGCCCCCTGCCTAACAATACTATTGGTCATGCATGTTTTCATACCATTCCACTGTCTTAATCTCTTCCCAGGCTAGCTACCCCCTTATCTTAACTGAAGCCTCAGTTTTCTTCCTGCTTTGACAGCTTCAAGGTCTCATAGCCTGGGTTGTGCACATAGCACCCGAGCTCACAGTCATTATAACAAGCTACTACTTTTCCATTTGTATCTCCTGCCGATTGTTAGGCCTGTTCTGCTTGTAAAACTGTTCAAGAGACACATGACCCCCTCGGCTGTGGTGCCATCCCTCAACAGGGACCTGGACAAGCTTGAAAAGTGTGCCCTGCTGAACATAATGAGGTTCAACAATGCTAAGTGCAAGATGTTGCACTTTAATTGGGGCAATCCCTTATATGTGTACAGCCTGAGAGAAGAACTCATTGGCAGCAGCCCCGTGGTGGTGTTACTTGTGAACAAAAACCTGGACATTAACCAGAAGTGTGTATTTGCAGCAGAGAAGACCAACTGTATCCTGGGCTGCATCAAAAGAGAGAGCCAGCAGGGTGCCTCATCTGTCTCTACTGACCTTGTAAGGCCCTATCTAGAATACTTCATTCAGGCTCAAGGTCCCCCACACAGGAAAAGTTGTGGAGCTATTGGGACAGTTCCAGAGGAGGGCCATGGAGATTATCAGATTTACTTAATAGCAAAGATATGATGTTTTCAAGTTTTGATGCCAGAACAGCACTGAGAGTTCTGCCACATCTGACATATTTTTACATTCTTCTAGCCAATGTCTTTCAGTTATTATCACTGTATGTTTCTTCAAATCATCTGGCTGATCTTTGGGAGAGTTGGTGATACACAGGTATAAGTGATTATTTAAGATCAGTCTTGGCCCTACTATAATCTATTTCACCAAGTTACAAAGCAGACACAAAAGCCTGTGCTGCTGTTGTTTCTCTCTGGACAAAAATGCAATATTAAAGTGAGCTATATTTTAAGATCGTGGTAACATATGAAGATAGGTTTACCTTAGAACCTAAAAGTTCAGAAGCACACACAAAGGCAGCGTTGAGAGAACCTAGCAAAAATAAGTATCTGACCTTGGCATATTTTGCTTTTCCTGGTCACTGGAATCTGTGACATTTCTATATTTCTTACTGAAGAAAGCACCTACATTCTGAGCTTAGTTGAGGTGAAAAAATAGGATCTTTCAATTTTAAAATAATTGTCTCCAAGGAGACAAGATAACATTCATACCCATGGGTTAAATTTTCTGCTGACATTTCTGGAAATCCCAAATAAAAAGTGTTAATATTTATGATCTCCTGACAGTTTTGCAATGTTTCTAGAATATCCATTTTTTTTTTCCAATTGTAGACTGAAAAACAGATAAAAATTTTAGCCATTAGGCTAATATCTAAGGGCATCATTTTCCAGGTAAAGCAAATAAATACTTCTGTCAGTGTGGTACCTATGAGAATCTGGAAAATAGAGAAGAAGTTTAATATTTACCTTCATTTACCTTGTTTTGTAAAAGTACAAAGGAAGAGTACTTGAAATCCACATAGGTACAAGCTATGTTCCACTTCTCTAAATCAAAACAGAACCAAAAAAGCCCTTTGCTCAATCAAAACAATGTAGAAAGTGAATGGCAAGAGGTAAACAGTTATTAACTTGTCTGTGACTTGATCAATCAATCACTATAAAAGCTTTAAGCTCAAATGGTGCTCCTTACAGATAATCGATTCTGTAATAGCCAACAACAAATGTTGAAGAATTGTTAAGATGCATGTAGCATATGTGCTTAAGGAATAAATAATGTGTGAAAATATCTCAGCCTAATTGTGGTACACATTGTCTATGCTGCACACACATCACATAATTTATTCTGAAACACAGTAAACCAGGATTTTTGAGCAGAGTACTATCTGACCCATGTTAATGAGATAAGATACATCAGACTAATTTTGCTAGGATGCTCTCATTGCGGTTACATTGCTTAGTCTTTTAATTAACTACTGTCTTATGTACAAATATAATTGTAAATCTGTAATGTTAGAAGCAAATCAATATGCTCCCCACAAACTTATGCCTGAGCACTTTTTTGAATACTCAGTGTTAGCTTCTGCTGAATGCACTAAGGCACCTATAGTCAGTAACAGCTCTTACAGTCTGCAGAGGGAATCCATGAAAAATGTATGTACAGCCATGCTCTCAGGATCCACTTTTCTTAGTCCTGTTCTTCAGTTGTGGCCATCCAGATTTTATATAATTATGTAGTGGCTAGAAAATATGTGTAGGAGAATCAGGAGTTGATTCTGTTAACTAAACAAAACACATAGTACCATTTGAAAAGTTGTAGAGCACCTAAGGCATGTGCGTGAGGATGGAGTACTTAAAATTGGATCTACAGGACAGCAAATTCTGTCTACAGTTAAATTGTAGACCAGGTGATATATCCATCAAGAGATGAAACAGACATGGGATTCCTCAGTTCAAGAAGTAGTCCTATCCCAGGTGATGAGGTTGTAATTTTCTCCTCAGATGCAGAATCTGTTTCCTATGTATTGGAAACAAGAATATTCTTTCCCCTCTGCTGCAAACTGTTCTACTGCATCCAGGAACACAACAAACATGGAATCAGCTGAAGCACAAGCAAGAGGATCGTATTCCACTGGTGAACATGAAGGAGATAATGGAGTAGAGGTGTCACTGACCCCATTCTTCAGGTTCAAAAATCTTTCACAAGAAAATAGGCTTAAATTAAGAAAACTCTGTCTTTACTTTGGCTTTGCAATGAACAGATATGTCAGTAATTCCTGAAATATTTTTGCTTATGCAGTACATGCATATTCTGTTAAATCTGAGTAGCACAAATAGGTAAAGACTTATTTGATTGGTACAGACCTTTTCCAAGAGTCTAAGGCTGTAGCTTAGAATGTTATTATTTAACAATCACTGAATATCTATACACTAGACTATATAGTTTTTGCTGTGTGTTTTATTGCAAAGCTAAATTACTGACTTTTTAATATATTTAATAATATTAAATAATAATACAAAACAAAATATTAATTAACATTAAACTGTTCATTTGCAGGCTGCATAATACAATTGTACTACTCTGACTGTGTGTTAAGAATTTACCAAGTGGTATTATATAAAACAGTTTGGAAGAATCCAGCACATTAATGTCAGTCCCAATTGTTTGGAAATGTTTGGATGACATATGCTTTCTTTCACTGTCTTGAGAGTCAACATTTTTATAAAATATGTCAAGAAACTTTCAAATACTGTTATTGCGGAAGCAGATGCTTCAGATCCAAATAAATGAAACCTGGTTCTCCCACTAAATGCTTTTTTTTAGGCTCTAGGATATTGAAAGATCCTTCATTGTCCTTTCTCATGATATTGATTGAAAGTAATTGAGAAAATTTCAAGGAAATCCAACAATATGCACTTTTCTGGATCAACGACATTAATAAATAATGTATTAATATACATTTACACAATTAATATACATAATTTATTAATAAACATTAATAAATCTGGATTAACACAAAAATAAAATAAAATAAAAAAGTAGCTGGCCATCACCATCATTTTTTCACATGCTTTTTAAAATAATCTTGAGACCTCTGCTTTCCTGCTCTATCTGCTTAAAGAAAACGATCTTTCAAAATTTTTTCAGGACAGGCCCACAGATGGAAACAGACTCACCCACACAGGAAACCAGGCTAGCTCCCCTTTGTTTCTTTTGAAACCTCAGCAGTTGGCAAAAAATATATATCAAGTACTTGTGGAAGAAAGATGAACAAAAACTTTGATTTCAGATAAATCATCAGCAAGAAAAAGAGATTACTAGTTATTGCTCAGGAAGCACCTGTCTCTCATTTTTGAAAAGTTAGGGCAATGACAAATAGTCAATTGAAGTACTGCAGTTTTTTTTTTCCAGAGCATCTAGCTCTACCTGAGCATGTGTGGCTGAGTATATTACTGCCACAATGACTTAAAGACCCTGGCTTATTGCAATTGGCACTGTACAAATAAAGAGAAATATCTTTACACAAAATATCTTTTCTGTCAATGAAGGAAAAGTTTTACTATTGAATAGAGCATTTTTTCCCCTCCCCTGCATCTGTCTGTCAGAGGTTAAAGAGGGCAAATCCAGATTTTGATGAGCTGTTGCTCAATATAATCATTATTCTGGTCAGGTCAGCATTCAGCCTTGATTGAAGTAGACTGTTCTCAAGGCATGGATCTTTTACCTTTTTTCTCTGTTATTCTGAAAAACTGCACAGGGGAGCTTAGTAGAGAACAAATAACCTGCCTTTGGGTGATGTTCTGGAATTGGTACAGTATTTCATTAAAGATAACAAAGATCTACTTGATTATCAGGTCAATGTTTTTGAATCAGAGGTGTATTTCTCTAAAATAAAGGACCTATCTTATTCTGAAACTTTAGCTTCAGGTTAATGGCACTACTCTGAGAACAGATTCATTAGGAAACCTGATCTGAGAGCAACGATTATTGTTGAGTCTATTCAAATTCCCAGTGGAATAAATCCATCTAGTTAAAACATCAAGAGATCTTTTCCCATTCTTGTTAATAAGCTGAGGAGTGCACTCAAACATCAATCAACTCCCTATAATTTAAAGTTCATCTACACAAAGAGATGAGTAGTAGCTTCAGAGACGTTGACGTGCTTGTCAACTTGTCGATGTAACATACTACCTGATACATACTGGGAAATACAAGAGCACTTCATGTTGTTTTTCTCCCAGCGAGGATACATCTGACCAAGGACCTTGATTTAAGTTTGTGCATTCTCTAGGTAGAAAGGTTGTGATTTCCTCTGATAGCCAGGCATGGATTTCTGCTGTATAGCATATTCTGGCACTCACAATCTAACACAGAATTTCAAGATAAGTTCATGTGCACAGTTAATAATGGAAAAGACTTTTCATTGCTCTTTTCTTTCTGCTGGTTCTCTTTCCCTTTTTCATCTTTTCTTAATATTTCCAATGGATTTGTCCTTCTGAATGTTTAGGCAATCTTTATGTAATATCAACAGTAAAACTCCTAAGTCCAAGTGGACACTAGTGGTTCCCTTGGTAGGGACCTATTGGACCTTCTTGGTCCAGAAGAGGGCCACAAAAATGATTCAAGAGATGGAACACCTCTCTACTACCAAGACAGACTGAGAGAGCTAGGGCTGTTCAGCCTGGAGAAGAGAAGGCTCCAGGGAGATCTGAGAGTGACCTTCCAGTATATTTAGGGGAGCTGTAGGAAGGAAGAGGACAGACTCTTCAGCAGGGTCTGTTGTGACAGGATAAGGGAAAATGGTGTCAAACTAGTAGGGCAGATTGAATATAAGAAAAATATTTTTTATGATAAGTGTGATGAAGAACATGTTGCCCAGAGTCATTTGAGGCCAGGTTGGACCAGGATCTGAGCAACCTGATCTAGCTGTAGATGTCCCTGTTCACTACAGGGGGCCTGGACCAGATGATCTTTAAGGGTCCTTTCCACCTGAAGTAATTCTATGATTCTAATCATTTTTTAAGTGACCCTGGAGCTTTTGCCTCAACAGTCATGCCTAGGAGGACAGCTACACACATTTATAATTCTGTGTTTAAAAAAAAAACAAAAAACAAAAAAACACATGTATTGACCTCTGTTTAAACTAAATTTTTCTTAATTTTTCCTTTAACTTCCTTGATAGCCACATTAGGTGGAAAAAATAGATGAATAACTAACAAGCATACATTTCCTGATTTTTGAAAACAGCTGAAATAAAATTCCATTTGTCTGTATTATCAAGTCTAAAAATAAAAAAGGCTTACATATCTTAATTTGTAGCCTATCCCACATACTTGGATTCGTCTTTTTATCATTCTCCTGTTTTTCTGCAGTTTTTCACATATGGTCTTTTCATTTATATTAATAAAAACAGCAAAAGGAAATAACAGAAATGAAAACAAACATAAAAACCTAACTACCTTTGTCATCTCAAAAATTGTTTTAGTCCACATACCCAGTGAAATTTTACATCTTGTTTTATACAGAAGAGTGTGCGGGTTCTTTCTGCAGTTCTGTTGTGTTCAATTTCTGCTTATATTGTTGGTTTCTTTATATATATATAAATGTGTGTGTATATATATATATGACATTAATACTGCCAGTAAGGTGTAACTTCACTTGAAAAAGGTCAGTCCATTTTAGATACATTCACATAAAAAATGCAGCGGGTCAGAACTGTTTTCAGCATTCAGCTTCACAGGTTTGAATGGTATAATTTTGTATAATGTGCACTTTGTTGGGGTGACTAGAAGTTGCTTAAGCTATCACTGTTATAAAAAAGTGTGATCTTTGAAATAGGGATATTTAAGAAAGTCAGAATTGTATCAATATATTGACATCACACTTTCCTTCTTCCTTTTATCATGCTTCCCTTGATGCATTTTGAAATAATTAATGCTGCAGAGAAGCCTTCTCATCCTCTTGCTATTTAACCATGAAGGCCTTAGGAATGTTTTCTCATAAGATGCTTATGAGATATAATGAATCTAACTGTGCACATCTAATTTCTCACTTGTTTTGAGCTTATGTGGCAAGGTTTTGCTAATGTTGAGGCTGCAGGACAGCCTGTGTTAGCAGAGCCCCGCAGTGCCTCATATCAGAGCAGAGCAGCTCCAGCTGTTTCAGTAGTTGTTCCCGCTGTTGCCAGAGCTGAGCTGTGAGCCTGAAGGAGGTATGGCCCATGGATATCCCTGAAGGCGGGGACACATTTGGAGCAGTGCCTGAAGGGTGGGCCCCACGGTACAGGGCCATGCTTACTGTGTCTGCTGGATTTCACCTGGGAGATAGCTGTATTTTAGAAATGTGCAACTGGTCTGTGCAGCTGGAAAGGCACTTTGAGCTATTCTTGGCTTATAATTTTATATAAGAACAATGTACTATATTATTAGTCTATTTATTGATTCATTCATCTTTATTTCATGGTATCACTCAATCTATTTTAGAGGAAGCAAATGGAAGCCTTGACTTTGCCTTCAGAGTGGATACAGCAGGGCAACCAGTCAAGTGCAGTCTCCTCCATGTTGTGTCACTGATGGGAGGAAGCCAGATGGAACAACTTTTGGGATGAAATGGCAGTTAGGGATTCAGGTTCATTAAACAAGAGAAAAAGAACTGTTCTAGAAGAGGCTGCTCATGCATTCAAGCCTGCTTTCCTGTCATTGTCTGTGGCTGGAGCTTTATGCCTTTTGTAAGAATTTATAAGGCTTATCTATCACTTGAGTAACAGAGGGCACTTGATTTTCATTGGAACCAACAGTGTTTAAGGATATTGCAAAATCTGCATCTGAGGATGTCACCTTATATAGAAGGTGAGAGCACGCACGGTGACTTCAGGATCAATGGGATGTCTTTATCTCACCATCCTGTATCCTGAGGCAGAAAGAATGAGCCCAGGCTCACCTTTCCGATTCACACCAAAAATGCTGAAAATATCTTAAAAATAAATTGTGACCAGAATTCTTCACGCAGCTTTTGAAACGAATGTTGTACTTATCTTAGGGATTATAAGACATGCTATTGTCTTTGTTGTCCATAAGTCAGGTAGCTGCTTTGTGTAGAACAGGTTAGTTTGTCTTCATTTCAGTAGTGGCCCATATTTTTCAATATCTGTTGAGAATTTGTCTATCTGAGCTCTTCTGTTGTAACCATTAGAACTAGCAGTAAGCAGAAGTACATTTTAATTGCTTTACCTGACCTTTCTCCTCAGTGTTTGCTCAGATTTAAGAATGCTTTTGTTTTATTTGTTTTTTTTTTTGCTTTAGTTTAACTTATTACTTTTTGTTTTAGGAAATTTTGGTGCAATATTGCAGTTTCATTTAACTTCCTTTTAGTTTTACTAGTCCTAGTCTCATCTTTGGTAATGACAAGCTACATCTGTAATATTGGTAAATGCATCTACAGTAGAACCTAGTCTTTCCCTAGTGGGAGGTAAATCTTTTATTCAAATACCTACTGTGGAACCTGAAAATCAGTAAGATTAATTATGAAACAGTACATAGTCCAGCAGGATAAGATGTGAAACAGTACATAGTCCAGCAGGATAAGATGTGAAATTTAACAGAAATTGGTTTATTCTCCGTTACCAGAAATAACACAGTCTGAACAAGAAATCCATTTAATAGTGATATTTTGAATCCACACTCTGCCAGGACAAGTCTTTGCCCGTGACAAGTTTAATTTTTAATATATTTACTACGATTTTGATATGCTCCCTCATTAATCTATTGACAAATGATTCCAGAGTAACTAGAATCTTATGTTTAGAAGATATTGGTTAAACTATAAAAAAAGGGGTTTAAGACACCTGAAACTGTAGTTCTTCTTTATAGGAGTCCTAATTGCTATCTTTATCAGATCTGGTTAACTGGAATCAGCATGCTTGAGCAGAATCTGAACAGCATTAACTCCATCTCAGCTAAATGTCAAAGATGGGAAGTTTGCTCCTGACATCCAAAAAAAGAAGTTAATTCTCTTACAGCTCGCAGCTAAATCAGACACTCCAGGAAGTTTCACAGCAGCCAAGGCATGGAGCTCATGATCCTGCTTGGACATAAGCCAGGCTACAGATGCAGTGAGTTGTACCAAAATGGGCCTCTAATATTGTGGGTTATTTTTTAATATCAGACCAGGACATCTCGATCAAACCTGATTTTCCATGTTCTCAAGAGCATCTTTTTTCTGTTATTCTGAAACGAAAGCTCTACAACATTTTTATGCAACGTGCAACAACTTAAATCAGAGGGGCTGAGTTTGTCCCCACCTCAAATAGTTAAACACCTAAGTACTAAAGTATACTGACAAAAGATCAAACACAACTTTGAAAAGACAGTTACAAGTAAAGAGGTTAAGCTTTTTCTGTTAAGAGCCTGAGCTCTTTCAGTTCTTAAAAGAACATCTGCTGACACAGGAAATGATCTTTCTTTCAGGTTTCTATTGTGGTTTAACCCAGCAGGTAGCTAAAAACTAAACACCATACAGCCCTTTGCTTGCTTCTCCTTCCTCCCAGTGGAACAGGAAAGCTGAAAAATGGGAATGCACCTGACTCTGTACTGCTCCACTGCAACATCTAAAACATCACTGTGTTGTCAACATTGTTTTTCTCCTAAAGCCTATCGTTTCTCCATAGCTACCTTTCAGACATGAAGAAAATAATTCTGCCCCAGCTAAAGCCAGGACAGGTTCTCAGGTAGACTATTTTCCTGCACTGTAAGGTAAAGTTTCCTGTGAAGAGTGTTTTGTGACACCCACACATCTAACCTTATCATCCATAGCTACTTTGCTAGTAAGCAACACTTCAAGTTGCTGTCTATTTTTTAGCCTGCCTGAAACACCATAGATCTTCCAGTGCTCTCTGCAAGAATGCTCTAATATCCTACCGCAGTTAGCATCCATTGTTACAAGGGCCAGCATACTGAACTTTAGTTCTTCTTTAGACTTCTTTAAGGAGTTTGGATATGTGTTCACTTGCACCCTTGAAATGGGATCTTAAACTCAAAAGGAAAGGTAACCCAATAAATCTTCTGAGATCAGCCTTTAGGTATAATCACCGAAGTGGAAGTTCTTAAAGAATGGACAACTAGTACACAGATAATGTTGCAGCTGGCAAGGCCAGTTTCTTGAAAGATTTAAAATAGAGCAGAATTGCTGAGTATCTGCATTTCATTCAGGAGTTCATTAAAAGATCACACCCCAAAATGATTATATTTCAAAAATTCTGTTTACTTTTGTATGAACTGAATGCCAATGTCTTCTGTCACTGAGCCTGAACATAGTAATAGTAGCTTAATTTATCTAAACAGTAAAACATCTGGGATGGAGCAAAAATCTTCTTTTGAGATAAGATCTTTTGAACACAAGAATCAATTCCACAAACTGAACTTTAAACTTAAATTCCCAAGGAGAATTCAGGGATTAAAAAAGCCCCACACCTTGGAAGAAAGGCTATCTGATTCTTAATACTATTCCTTGCTGGTTCTATTCTAGCAAGGCCAATTAATACCTAGTAATTTACTGAAATTCCATTGTCATGTGTTATTAAAAGGTGGAACTTTCTTGACTTCAAGTACTAGAATACCTGGATCTCCTTTGCCAGCTTATTTACAGCTTTGTCTTTATACTGAGTAATACAAGATTTTAAAATAATATTTTGTGATAGTAGGTGACTGTTTTGGCTACAGTGTTCATGAAATAGCTGAATTAAAAATCATTGGTCTAATAAGAAAAAAACTCAGCCAAGTTGCCACCCTGGACTTTAAGCTACTCAGGGAGCTAGTTAGCAGCCTCCATTAGGAATGTGCATTAGAAATTTTAGGGGTCAGTATAGGCTGGTCAGTTTTCAAGAACCGCCTTTTAAAAGCCCAGAAACAGGCTATCCTGTGTGTCACAAGTCAAGCAAGCAGAGTTGAAGACAGCCTTTGTTGAACAGGGATCTCCTCTTGGAACTAGAGCACAATAAGAAAATATGTGATCTTGAGAAACAAGGTCACACTTCACATGGAGATGCAGTTTGCAAGGAGAAAACAGGAAAAGCTAAAGTGCAGCTTGAATTGATTTGGTTGGTATGCTATCAGAAAACAACAACAAAAAAGGCTTTTTAAAGTATGTCAGAAGAGGAAACATTCTAAAGAAAACACTGAACCATTGTAAAGAAAACATCTTCATGAAGACCATCAGGAATGCAGGAATGGGATGGAACTGTGCTAAGGGTGATATCAGGAAAAGTTTCTTCACCGTGAGGACGATCAAACAGTGGGACAGGCTTCCTAGTGAGGTGGCTGATGCCCTGTGCCAGTAAATGTTCAAGAGGCATTTGGATAATGCCCTTAGTAATATGGTTTAGGATTTCGTAATCCCTGAAGTGATCAGGCAGTTGGACTTGATGATTTTTTTAGGTCACATACAACTGAAATACTCTATTCTAATTTCTAGGGAAATGAAAAGGGAAGGGGAAAGGTTCATATTGTAAAAGACTTGTACATAACAGAATCATTAAATACTCTGTTACCAAAGATAGCTAAAAATGGGCATCAGTTCAAACGAAGCTGTTTTGGAGAGCTAATGATAACTAATGACTTTATTAAGATATTTAAATGGGTTCCTTTTAATGCAAAATTCATTACAAATGTTACTCAAATATATTTTGGACTGCAATAAGAATTCAATAATGCTCCTTGGAAGACTCTGACATTTCCACTGGAAGTAAAAAAAAAATATCAGACATAATGGACAAAGCTGAAACATAGCTGTAAGAGAACAATGCAGATGTGTGAAGGAGTAGCATTATCTGCCTTGACATATATTAGGGTATATGAAAATGCATGAACTCATTCCTCACTGAATATTTCACCACAGCACATCTAAAATGCTTCAATACTTCTAAAAGCATGAAGTATCTTTAGTGTTTCCTGCTTTACATAACAGTTGCTGCAGTACAAGATTTACTGCTTTGTATGTTTAACAGTTTTCCATCTGCTTTTTACAGCCTTATGCCTTAGTACCAGTGGATAGAACAGGCATTTCTTGTCCTAAGAAGAGAATATTCCCTGAAAACATCTGTATCACTAATAAATCTCAGACTGAAAGGATTTTGTATCAGTAGGACAATACCCAAGCAAACAAAATTCTATTAATGCAATAATATACTTTTTTAAAATTTAGGTTTCAGATCCACTATTCGTCCGTTACACAGTAACCATTATTTTAGATTTTTGTCTAAGCTATCTGGTCTGTCTAGATGTGTAATCTAATTTAAGGATATGGTTTAGAATCACAGATACATAGAATGGTTTGGTCTGGAAGGGACCCTTAAGATCATCTAGTTCCACCCCCCATCCCGCAGGCAGGGAAACCTCCCTCTAGACCAGGTTGTTCAAAGTGCTGCCCAGCCTGGCCTTGAATGCTTCTAGGGAGGGAGCATGTATAACTTCTCCGAGCAACCTGTTCCAGCATCTCACCACTCCAAAAGTAAAGAATTTCTTCCTAATATCTAGTCTAAACCTGCATTCTTCCAGTTTAAAGCCATTTATTTATTCTTGGTTGTTGTAGGCTTATTTACACAAATCAAAAGTCATTTATGGACACTTAAACCTATAACATAAAATGATTCATGCTATGCTGTCCTAAAATACCTAGTAACCACATGACATATGTACAACAATAAAACTTCAGTATAGTCTGCTAGCTGAGAAATGGAAATGATAAGCAGTAATTGAATATAGCAGGTGTAAAACACTACCAACACAGAATGGAAATGTTTTCCTCTTCTTTACATAATTGTAACTGGAGGCACATGTTACAGGTAAAAGAGAATCATGCCCATAAATATTATATACCAACCCTTTACTACACATAAATTTCCATAGGTCCACTGACTTCCAGGTTATTTATTGCATAAATTCTTTTGTGAATGCATCTTATGAAGACCAAGGACAATTATTATGGACCCTGGTTCAGGTTGGACCCTGTAGAACAAGAGATTGTTTCTGAGCAATTTTAAGGCATTTCCTAAGGAAGGATGAGTAGGTGGTAGAGTGGTAAAAACGACGTGCACTGCATCCATGGCAAGTGTTATTCATTCCCAACCCCACTGCATCTGTGTGGCAGTGGTGGGGTAACCTATCACTACAGGCATATATACGTATATATAGGTAACCAGGGGCAGGAGTACTGAATACTTCTTGAAGATAAAATCAGCTGTACAGCCTCTGGGAATCTAAGAATTGGTGAAAATTCAGCCTTTGTCTGCTTGCTATTCCGTAGATTTGATTGATGGGATTAAAAAGCAGTTTAAAAATCTCGGGGCACTGCTCTGCATAGGTTTGTATGTCATATCACATAAGGCCAATTTTCTCATAATTTATTAATTTTTAATTCATAATTCAAATGAAAAGTTGTAAAACATGGCTCTAGCTGAAGTCATGGAAAATCAGTATTCTCCAGCATGTTCTGTTCTCTGCATCATGATTTTAATGTGGAGGTTGAGGAAATTTAGGGAAGGGAATTTTTTCTGCCAGAAAAAAAAGGTAAAGCCAAACAAAATAATGTGAGGTTGTACCTGGGTAGTATTAAAAAAAAAAAAAGAAAACAAATTGCCTTTGTTCGCCAAAATATGCTGGTAGCCAAATGAAGGTCAGAGAAATAGAATCACAGTAATCCAGGATGTGTGTGACAAACTCATATGCATATCAACTTTACAGCCCCTGGAAATGTATTTTTTAAATGATTGTGTGGTGCAAGGTGAACAAGCAGAACCTGCAAAAATATGTAGCAATATCTTTGAAGAGTTGTGAGTGGCAATATGGAAAACAGTTAAAGGTACAGTAAAGAATTAACTCCTGTTCACCTCTTTTCATTACACAAATACAAAAGAATAAGCAGTGAAACTGAATGATGGGAAAGTAAAAAACATCAGCATTTTCCACAATGTATGATTAGCCTGCAATAGCCATTATCCCAATATCAGAGTAAAGGCAACAGATACTATAACAGTCAGGTGCTTAAAATGCTGCTACATTCCAAGAGGATTTGCAAAATGAATGCAGACTAGAAAATCCCCTCTAGTTTTGTTTACACTACTCTGAAAGCATGACCTCTGGAAAACAGCTTTACATATGATGTGTTATGCCGCATGTCTGACTCCAGTCTAAATGGTAGAGACACAGAAAATACACAGACTGTATGTTTACTTTCTATTCCTTTCTATTACACAGTATGGTGTATCTGGCAGTGCACAAGTACCTTGGGTGTTCATGGTGCAGGAGATAGGTAGCTTTTTAAAGGTGTTCTCTGATGACCACAAAAGCCCACCTTGAATGCTCACTCAGCAGTCCTGAGAGTGGACTCCAAAATCTATTTCAAACAGCTGGGTGATTTTTGAATGTTTCAGTAGATATTAAACATAACAATTTTAAAGGCATCTTAGCACTTTTGTGAATCATCCCCTATGACCTTTATCTTTACTAATGAAGATTAGAAAAAAAAACACAGAATGTTTTAAAGCTAGCTGGGGTAATCATCATAATAATCATAAAATTATAGAATAGATTGGATGGGAAAGGGCATTTAAAGATCTTCTAATTCCAACCCCCCTACCAAGGGCAAAGATATCTTCTACTAGAATAAGAACACTTCCAGGGAGAGGGCATCCACAACTTCTCTGGACAACCTGTTCCAGTGCCCCACCATCCTTAGAGTAAAGAATTTCTTCTTACTATCTAACCTAAATCTACTCTCTTCCTGTTTAAAGCCATTACCCCTTGTTCTAACACTGCAGTCCCCAGTAAAGAGTTCCTCTCCATCTTTCTTGTAGGCCCCTTTCAGGTAGGGGAAGGCCATTATAAGGCTTTCCTGGAGCGTTCTCTTCTCCAGGCTGAACAATCGTGACTTTTAGCCTAATTTGCCTTCCTTCATAGGAGAGGAACTCCAGTGCACTGATCACCTTTGTGGCCATCCTCTGGACTTTTTCCAACAGATCTGTGTCCTTCATAAGCTGGGGGCCCCAGAGCTGAACTGCTGGCATCTGAATCTGCAGGCTCTGCTTCCTTTGATGTAGCTGAGGATATGACTGACTTTCTGAGCTCAAAATTCCATTCAGTCTTCCATTCAGCAGAAGAAAGATAGTAATTGAAATGCATAAACCAAAATAAAACAGGAAAAAAAAAAAAAAAAGGCACTTTGGAAGGAATAGAAATATTTAATCATCTAATGTACGATAACAGAGGGAACTATTGATGTGAGAAAGTTATTCCATAAATGGCATCAGGGGTGTCTTCTGCACATGGTTCAGGAATGGCAGGTATTACTACTGTCAGTAATCTGGGTTCAAATTAACTGTGTTTAGTCAGTCCTAATGATGGACTGTACTTGGCCACATTTTCATGTTAGAATTTCTCATCATTCACTTTCTCTAGTAATTTTTTTTTCCCACTATGAACTTATGTGTGTGAGTGAGGAATTCAAATTAATTTTTAAGAAGTTCTTAATAGAGGTACTGCATGAGGGCAGACAGAATTCAATTTGGTTAAATGTAAGCTAATGCATATTTTCAAAAAATAGTCTGAATTTCTTGTATATTCACAATACTCTAATGTCCTGATTCAATGAGAATCTGAGTGCTCCTGAGAGGATAAAGGATATTCCTTCCTTGTCAGGAGTTAAGGGTTTTCTTTGTACTGAGTCTGCAGTGAAGACATTAGCATTGAACTTTCATTCCTCTTCAGAAAAATCTAAGTCACTGTTTAATGAAGTCAGCTTGTTGGTGTGTTGCAGCAAACAGATTGCTGGGATGAATTACAGGGACTGAATAAATGGCATATAAATACAATAATCCTGTTATATGAAGCAATGCTATGAGTTGAACAGTCACTGAGTCCTATTTTCATGTGAGCACTTAAAAAAATTAATATTAGAAAGTGGAATTTTGGAGAAGGTTAATGAAAGCAGCAAATGATATGATAGTATTTGCAGGAAAGAAGGCATCAGAAAACAGGTCTCTCAGTTCCAGTCTCACTGTGGCTTTTTTTTTTTTTATTATTATTATGGCAGCAAAATAGTCCAACTGACCATAACCCACAAGAGAGAGAATTTAATGCTGCCACAGGTAATTTTATGGCATTACCCTCTGCTGTCCTCAGGATCACTGGAGTGCTGCTGGAAGTGGTCCTGGAAAATGAAAGAAAGAATAAGGTCTGTGCTAAATACTTGAATGAGACTGGCAGCTACTGTAGCCCATAAACGGCCATTATCAACAGAAGCCCTTTAAGCACGATGTAGGCAGGATCTGCACACTTCTGGTGCCACAACAAAGTTTACTCCCTCAGGAAAGGATAAAGTACATTCTGCTTAAGATGCTACTGTAATATTTTCCATAGGAATTCACACCAAGCAAAAAGATGACTGAGCACAAAGAATGTCAGGTAAAGGATGGAGGTCTTAAGACAACAGGTATACTGAAAACATTAAAATGTCTGAAATTGAGTGTATTACAGAAAATATTCAGGCAATTGGTTTGTACCTTAGAAATTCCATAGAATGAGATAAATTCCTGACTGGCAAAATATAAAGAATCTCAATATAGATCTCTAGCCAAAAGAATATAAATAAATTATTTGTCTCTCCAGACTCTAGGTCACTGAAGGGAAATTGAGTGTTCAGCATGGTGGAAGATTTAAAGAGGGAGCTAAAGTTACCATAATGACAAAAGATTACTGTGTCTGAATAGATGCTGGTAAAATGTTACAGTGGGGTTAAACAGGTCTACACTCTCTCAACACTTCAGATTCTTCTGCTCAGGAAACCAGTTGAGATTACATTACAGAAAGTGGGAGTTTTATTCTCTGGTTAAATAAGATGCAAAAACTTCTTCAAGAATAACTGTAATTGCTACATCACATATTGCAGCATCAAAGCAAGTTTACCCATGAGACTCATCTGAATGATTTTAAAATCTTTATTTTAAATTATAATCTTCTGTGCTCCAACTGATTAAACTAGAGAAGCAGATTTCTTTGTCTAATGCCTTCAAACTTTAAAGTAGCAGAGTTGTATTATATACAAAAACACATTTCCTATTGAACTGAAACAGAGTTCAGATGGCAAAATGTACAGTACCCAGTTAACTCCCACCAAGATCAAATATGCCAATATGTTAATATAAGCATATTCATGAATGGCAACTAATTAGGAATAAATAAATAAATAAATAAATAAATGATTTAAAACCAAAATTATTTGAAAGGCAAACCCACAGGCCAAAAAGCAAGATGGATTCCGAAACAGCAGTGGGACATAAACTACCCCTAGCTGAACATGTCTCCACTAGTGACAGGCACTAGTAAGGCTGCCAGTAAACAAAATTGCCTGTCCAGGTGATAGCTTTAATAGAACCTGAGAATTATAGAACTTCAGTTGGAAAGGACCTTCAAAGACCATCTAGTCCAACTCCCCTGCAATGAACAGGGTCACCTACAGCTTGATTGGGTTACTCAGAGGCTGATCCAGTCTGACCTTAAATGCATCCAGAGACAGAGCTTGCACTACATCTCTGGGAGGCCTAAAATGCACCTCCAACTTTTGACTTCTTTTATGCAGAGGCTGACACTGAAAGAAGATTCAGTGAAATACTGCAGAGTATGCTGTTACACTGCAGCACCTTTCACTGAAGCAATATTAGTGCAGTTATACCCATTGCTTTAATAAGAAGGAAAAAGAAAAAAGGTTCAAAAGAAGAAACAGAGACTTGATTTTTAAATCTCCAAATTATATACATTATCTAAAAATTTCTTAAGGCAGTGCACTTCCTGTCAGCCTTTTATTCTTGTTGATCTGCACCAGCCACAAGACATAATGGAAGCGGCTGAAGATATCTCAGTGCCACCCCGTCTTAATCTCAGAAACAACTGGGATGATGGAACTCCTTCTTTAAACTATGCTTAACTCATTGAATGAGGCCTCAGTAGTAGATCATTAAAACACACCTCAGCTGAACTCCCTTTTTTTTCAATTCCTCTGAGCTGAGAGTGTTTTCAACCACTAGAAATCTGATACTGGATTTACGAAACCAAGGAGCTGCTTCAGATTGTCACTTCCTCTATTAGCATAAGTAAGTGCCAAGTTGCCTCTAGGAATTGAATTAATCATCCTGCTGGTTATCTTTAGGAGGAAAAGGTTGGACTGAAAGGATATTAACTGACTGAAAAAAATAAAAAGTTTAGCTAATAGTACCTTAGCCCTGAGTATCTCTCATATTTAATATATGAGCCCGGCTTTCAGATTTGATTCTTGTTACTGACACAATGTCAGGTGGTTAAAGGTAACAGCTGGGAGAAGAAAGGCATCTATTACATTAGCATTCAGGCTATCATCAGGGCTATAGAAATCTGTGACACTTCAGAACTAATTTCTGCAGTGGTGTTAACTACATACAGAAACAGGTTTGTAAAATTATCATGACAATTTGTAGTTGTGAATGCTGCATTATTTATAACAGCAGGAAATATAAAACATGTATCTTAAAGCATTTTATTATTATTTGATAATAAATCAGTGGAGAGTATCTGGGCTAACAGGCGAACATATGGCAATCTTCATATTTGCTATGCAGTCTCGAACATGAAATAAGCATTTTTTACACTCCTGAAATGTGGTAGCATGCCATTTCATTTCAAAAAGGATAAAACTACTCTTTTCAGTATAATCATTGTTTTCTTCAGATACTTCCATGTGTGTATATTCCATTATGTACTTAGATGTGCACTAGGAATAACCACAAAAATTTTACTGAGAAATATCCTGGCAGTATATACAATTTGTCAAAAATGAAAAAATGGGAACAAAGCTATTGGAAATGTAATAATAAAGCACTTGAATGCTACCAAATGAAAAGAAAAAATCAAACTTGTTCATTCTCCTTTGCCTTTCTATTTCAGTGCATTAAAATCAGTGCTTTAATTGAAATATTTTGAACTGATATTGTTGTAAGATTTATATTTTTTCCCACAATGACAATAAAATATGTAATAATATATCAGAACATAATGATTAAAAAAAAAGAAGACAAGCAACCTTTCCAATGGAAATATTTTGGTTTTGTTAGAAATTTTTAGAAATTATTTTCTTTCAGGATATCTGAGCCAATTATATATCCAATCCTCAGCCTCACCTGCTTGAATGTTTATTTCTTAGCCACAGAAAATCAAATAATGAAAATATTTACATGAAAAATGAAAAGGTCGGTAAAATGAAGAAGTGGAACAGATGTTGTTTTTCTCTGTTAGTATGCGAGATAAAGAATAGAATAACAAGGAGGGCTTTTTTATTATATTGTATTTTGTGGGGGTTTTTTTTGTTTGTTCTTGTTCTTTTTCTGTTGTATGTGTGTGTCGCTTCACTTTGGTGTGTAGATTGATAAAGTCTGTGTCTAATCGTGTATTTAAGAAGATGTTGAAAGAGGGCATAAAAGTCACCCAGAAGTCCTACAATAGGACTTGCAAATAAAAAGGTACACATAAGACAGAGCTTTGGACTTTTTTTAAACCGAAGGTGGGAAGAACACTTAAGAAAATAAATTCCCAAACCTGTAGCTAAATACTATGCTACTATTAATTTATTACTATATTACCAAAATTAAACAACAACAACAACAACCAAACCAACCAACAACAACGATAACAAAAAAACCCAAACCCACAAGAGAAATGATAATATGAAAGTGACTAAGGAAAGTACTGATTAAAATTAAAACTTTCTACCACTCTACTAATAAAATCATATGTTCTATTCTGATAAATAAATCTTGCCTTTGACAGACAACAATCTTGTTTCCTTTAGTTTGGGAAAAGTCACCCTAAATCTCCTAACTAAAGATGGAGCCCAGGATTTTTGAAAACACAGTGCACTATGTCTAAAAGTTCTGATGAGCTCAAAGCATACAAAAAGGTTGATATTATTTTTCTTTGAAAAAAACAATTTGTTCCTCTCACATTTACTTAAAATTCAAGCTAGTGCTTCTGGATTGACTTCTCTGCTCTGCTACAGAGTTATCTCTGATACTTTTTACAGGGTAGGTCTAGATTTACTATCCATTTCTGTGCAAATTACTTGTTCGTACTGTAAGAAGAGACATCTTTGGTAGTCAGTCAGCCATGTTACTGCACCAGTTCATTTAATTTCTATGTTTCCTCTTTCAAGATCTGAAGATCCCTGGAAAACTTGTTTTGCACCTAGTAGAGACCTCAAGCTGCTTGTGATGGATGCTAGACAAAAATGAAGACATTCCCTAGGTAATGCATGTAAACTAGGAAAAAAGGCTTTGCAAGTGTGATCAGTAGTTTGCTGAAGACACTTGCATCAGAAAAGGTTGACAGTGTGTAAGCACAGGAAACTTTAGCCCTATAACATTAAGATTTATACTGCATTTTCACATGTTGATGCACTGAACTGCAAAAACATAATACATTTTATTTTAAAATATAGTTATTAAAAAATCATTGGAAATGAGACTTTTCATTAGGTTAATTGTTTTACAGTGTTTACTGGATCAAATCTGTGATAAATGTATGATACAAACACATCCAAAATCATTATCATTTTCAAGCAGTTTCTAATGTATCTCTCTATTATTTCATTCACATTTCTACAGTGAATTTGGTTTTGAGTTGACAAAATTACCTGATTGAAATCCCCATCAAAATAAACAATTCGTGGACCTAAGGAAACAAATTTGAAAGCTCTCATGCTTTCCTGGTATTGCTGACATTATCATCTTCAATAGGAAGTGAATGTAGTTGTCCCTGTTTCATCCCCCTTTACCCTTGCTAGAGGGCCACCCAATAAAATTGTTTATTATGAGAGTATTTTTAGTAAGGTGAGTACTTCTTCTCCAGTTCACTTTAGATGTGCCATTAAGACTCCAACAAAGCAATAAAGTAAATAATTGTTTTGTCCTTGCTTTATCCGTGGAATTTTTATGAACAGGCACATGGTCATTAAGAGCGTTTGTTTGACTTTGTGACTGCACATTCCTGGGATTACATATGAATACAATTGAAACAAGACAGTTTTGTTCACCTAAGTCCCCTGGTTACTTAATTTTTAGAGCACATTTAAAACCCACCAAAACTAGTGGTATTACACTCCACAAAGTTCTTAGGCATTCCTGCTTTATTCTTAATAGCAAATCTGGTAATGGATGGTCACCTACTTACAATATTCTACTTGGTTATGTACCCATACAGGAAGCGAAACAGCCACATGAAGATTTCAGCTTCCATTTCAGAAAATGGGGAACCACCTTCATTCATCCTCTAACAGAATTATTTTATACCAAATATTTTTTTGAATGAATTAAATTAACCTCATCTCATTGATTTGGCTGCTTTCTTATACATCAATATGTATACATTACTTTTATATTTATATTCACCCAGTTAACTTGCAGTGGTGCCGCAGTCCCATTTCATTCTCAGGTGTCAAGATAAGCCAACATTGTGTTCTTATCTTTGTTACAAGTGCACATGTACGTTTATGCACGTGGATGTCAGTCCCAAGAAAAACTGCCTTTTTCTGGAAAACCAAAAGACAGAAATGCACCAAGATCACAAAGTAAGCTGTTAAACTGTCTGTTTTGGAGAAGGAAGTAAATGCTATTTTGGATTTAATTTATTTGGCATCAGCAGGTAATCTGAAAGATAACAGGCTAAATGATTCACATGTACTGAGGCAGTAGGCCTAACTAACCTCAGGAAAAGCTCTAGCTCAGTTGTGGTCATTAAACGAGGTTGAGTTTGGACATCTGCGCTTCTAGTAAAGCTTTATATCTCCTGTGTTTCAAATTCTGTCTCAGATTGAAAATTACAAAGTAATAAACAGCTTGCTTGGAAAGCTTCTTTTTTTTTTTTTTTTTTTTTTTTTTTTGGTGCACTCTACTGGCACCTTTAAATCCTACCTGATTTCTTAGGACATTCACTCACAATGAGGTACAGTAGCTACCCGGGGAACTTTGATATGTGTGCAGCTTGTACACAGTGTCAGCCTACTTTTTATATCTGTCTTGGTTTTATTCTGTGCCATTCACGAAAATGAGAGTGAAGTTGTGTTTGCTCATGGTGTGAACAGCGTTCTACCTAATTGCCCTCTCCCTTTGATGAGGAAGCAATAAAGCTCATTTTAAAATTCTGCATGCTTTCAGCTTGCCGGAAAAGGAAAAACAATACTGTAAATAAGTATGCTCAGACATACTAGAATGCCATTCAGATGAATTAACTAGAATATACAAATTGCCAAATCTGATCTTTCAGTACAAGTGGTTATTTTCCTTCTTTGAATGAGTTACTCAGAAAAAAACTCATTCTTTGAGCCTTAGACTTTAAAGTAACAGCTAGATACATTAGAGTCCAGTGTAGGCAGGATGTTTTTTCAAGGAAATCAGGACTGTCAGATCCTGAAAGAACTTAAACCAAGTATTTCCTTGCTAGGCCTTCATGTTATATAGGAGTCCTCTTCTTATTTCACAGTTGGAAATCTGGTCACCAGCTCTGCTGGTGACAGATTGGAGCTGATAGTGCTGTGATCAGCAGTGCCACAAAGCAGTTAGTGATGATCAGGCTGCCCTGCCCACTAGACTCACCAGAGAGGGAAATTGTGCAGAACAGCAGTAGGTGATGGAGTTTTAACTTAATGTATGGCTGAGCAATGACGAGACATGATAGCCCATATCTTTTTTGTTCCCCTTCATTCTTCCCGAATGTTTCTATACCTGCAAGGGCTGCACCAAAAGTAATGCCTGCTATTTCATTATGTTGCCCTATAACATCAGAGGCAGATGTTGGTGGTATGGTAGTAGAAGCTAAACCTTCCCACCAGTATTCTGTTACATATTGCTGCCGTATGATAGATGGCAGCGGAGGGGCAGTCTGACAAAATGATGTCTGACATGGAAGCACATACAAAGCAAAAGTATGTTACTGAATTCCTCCCTTCGATAAAAATTGCATACACTGGCATTCATCAGTGTTTACTGTACACTGATGGAGATCAAACAAAGCACACCTCAGTGTGCTCACCACGGTGAGGTGGTAGGTGGAGTGTTTCAGCAATAGCAGCAGTGACAGTTGTTCACCTCTGCTGGTACAGGTTTTTATGAAAACAGCTCATAAAACCAGTTAATCACTGGTGAACATGAATGGCGGGGGCTTACATTGTAAAATAGAACTTGGTAGCTGAGAATTTGCACTATCAAATAGCGTTATTGTGCTCTTTCTATTTGTTATACTTTCCATGCAAATAAATAGGAGGCACCCCTTCCAGAGCAGTACAAGTCTTCTAATAACAATGAGTAAAAGAAGTCAGTAATACTCTGTGTATCTAAATCAGGACAAACAGAACAAGTAGAATACCTAAATTATAACATCCATTACAATTAGAAGGTGGTACTGGCCATTGACAAAAAATGTTATATTTGAAAAACATAGTGAAGGAATACTTGATCCATATAAGCTTTAGTTGATTTAAATAAATGAATTTCAAATATGATGACATATGTTCATTATTGCTTTGTTTTGTTTTTTTCTTACACAAGTCTATATTGTCATTTGGAGTACCAGGAAACAGAACATATTAAATATGCATGTATGCAATCTTCTAATTTGGAATACAGAGATCAAGCAGAAGGTTTGTTTTGTTATCTGCCATTTTTTTAGTGTGCAAGTTCAAATTTTAAGTACAGTATAACTTTATTAACATAAATGCAGATTGAGATTTGACTTAAGTGTCAATTAGTTTGGGTAATCTATATTAGTTAGCTTACTACATTTGCCAAAATGCTTTAGGAAAAGTTTGAAAGATTAGGTATACATAAAATGAATATTCAACAGGAAAAGATTGTTCAAAGAGGTTTTTTTGTTTATTTGTTTGTTTTTTACATACATATTTTTATTGACCCTTCATTTCTTCTGCTTTGCTAAGAAGGTTTAAGGAAAAAAAATAAAATTGCAAATATGGACATTCATGACAGTCTAAAATAGGTCTTATGGCATGACTATACTTTGTGCTTGTATAGAAAACATATCTAATTTAGTAAAATACGAATTTTAACCTATGCATAAATTTCTATTGCATGAAGTAATAGTTTCAGTGTGACTAATCAGTGACAAATAAAATAAAAGCAATGGATTCACTCAGAACCTAAGCTGACAGCCACTCGCATGGGGCAGCAGAGTGGTAACAGGAGATGGAGTACAGAGAAGAGACAAGACGTCTTTCATTCTTGTTTTTTATTGAACTGGAGATAAACATACCTGAGATGAACATCTGACCTTTGCTATAAGTTGTACTATCCTTATAAATCATTAGTTAGATGTTGCAGCTGGAAGGAGTGAGTGGATGCTCTTCACAGCTGGTATGCTTATCAAGCAGAAGCTCAAGTGCAGAACTTCTGCCTCAAACTATGATGGATTCAACATGCTATCAGTAAGTAGTGAAGATACTTACTTTTCAAGTCTCTGAGTGGAAGCTCAAAGCAGTTTGTTTTGTAATTCTTCAGAGTAATCACAGATTTTCAAGCTGGCTTCTGTTAGTACCAAATTGCGCTGGCAGAAAAGTTAAACTGGCACTGTGAAATGGAGCAAAAACAAAGAAAAAGAGTATGAACTGCTAAGGCAGCTGTTTTTGTTACTGTCCTGCATTTACTCCTTCCATTTGGCAATGGAGGAGCTTTAGCTTCTGAGAATAATGTTTTAAAGCCATCAGAATTATTCTATAAGGGGAAAATACTTTTTGCTTTTAATCAGATTTACTCCTGCTATGAGTTTCAGACTTTAATGTTCACTACTGTGAGACTATTTCTGCCAAATTCTGTACTCATCTTGAGGGCTGCTGAAAACCTCAAATTCCCACTGAGAAACATGTTAGCTGAAGCTGCTATAAAACAGAAGACGATGCTCAGTTCCTCTTGCAAGTTCAGAACCTATGTGAAGTATTTCCTTCTAATAAAAGAGGACAGCATAATGTTCCTCTTCATTTTTCCTTTTAATAATAATATTTCTGGCATTCTGCCACTGTATTTCTCAGTTTCTGTATTTCTCACTGCTAATTTATTATCTACTGTATGGATTTTTTTTTTTTTTACTTCACTGTAGGTGGGAGAAAAATAATTAGACTACCATGGCGGTCACTAATTTCTTCTAATATTTTCCCTCAAACATTCATCTCTAAATTTTAATGAGGATCTGTTTGATTCCTTTCAAACTGGAGTGTTAAAGTTTTACTGCTTCTAATCTACTGGGTCATTTTTTAATATTGTATGTACTGTGATTTCATATTCATTTAAAATGATCCACTACTAACAATATTATCAAGGGAAAAATGAGAGGAGCAATGACATAATCCGATCTGTGAGCATCAGAGGGACACTGCAGTTCTGCTAATGGTCTCTAAGGCTGTCCTGTCCCTGGTCTGATCAGGCTGGTCTCAGTCATTGAAGTCAGCCATGCCATGACACATTTTTGCTGCTTCCCAACAAGATCTGCCATTTTATCAGCAATCTCATTATACTGGGTATTTTTAGTCGTTATCTGCAACCCAATAATTCCCAAATACTTCTGTGCAAAATTGCTGCTCAGTTGTTTGCCACCTTGTATGTATGCAGGTTATAAATCTTGTTACAGTAGGTAGAATATGAAAAATCTCAATAAGTTTTCATAATCATAACACATCTTCTAGGTGGGACAAGTCCTCTCTAGAATTCTAGCTGTAGAATAGTATCTGTACTCATCATATCATTTTATTTCACAACTGGCCTTTACTAATGCTCAGTGAAAATTGTACTACAAAGTTTAATACAAAATTAAATGAAAAAAAAAGTAATGTAAGATTTCATTCATTTGAATAAATTTTAAATTGCTTTTTTTGTATCCATTTTATTTTGCTTTAGCTTACGTGCTAAGATTGTGTGGTGGGATGAGTTCAACCAGTTGGAGACACAAAGGGTTTCATTGGTGAGAAGTCATTGGCTGTCATGAATTTGAGATGCAGAAGTCATCCCATAGATGTTTAAAGACATATAATTGTATTTCTCCCAATGTTCTTCCTGACTATTTCATGTTCCAGGCCTCTGACTGGTTCTTCAATGTTTTATGCTTGTCAGGTGAAAAGTTTTGCACAGTTGTATATCACGTCCTAAAAAATGACTCTTCAAATAACAGTATCATTTTACCTTACACTCCATAACTAAATCTATTAACGCTTAGAAAAGCTAACTTAGTACTTACTATTGCAACATTTCAAAGCATAAAAGAAAAAGAAATGTGGATCAGTATGAAGAAAATAAAGCAAAAATAAATTTAGTCTGAGGCTCTGGAAGACTAAAGATCAATTGTGCATGAAAACATACCAACCAGAAACTTCTTCTGACTGAGACTGCCTACTTTCTTTGATTTAGTGTTTTCTTCTTCACTTATCTGCATAGCCAATAATACAGATTAATTAATAAACCAAGAGGTCAAAAATGTGTCTTAATTTGTATTGGAAAAAAATTAGTCTGTTGTGGCTTACCTGGGCAGACAGCTGAACAACACGCAGTAATTTGCTCATTCTCCCTATAGTAGGATTGGAGAAAGAATGAACAGTGATGAACAATGGCTGAAATACTAATTAGTATATCATACCAGTGTCAAAGTAAATAAGGATAAATGCAGAAACAGGTTTAAATATCTATCCCACAGTTAAAATAGAATGATTTGAAAATTAAATGCAGAACATTCAAGAAATTTGTCTGCCAAATATTATTTTTGAATGTTACCAATATTAAAGTTTTTTGTCTTTTTTTTTTCCCCAAGAGGGCGTGGCATAATCTTTTCATATATCTATTTTGACTGTTGTTATTATTGTTACCCTTTTTATTTCTTTATTTGTTGCTTTGGTGAAAAGCTAATTTCATTCAATTCAAAAAAGTCTGAAATATCTATAATCTGTTCTTCTAATAAGATGTATAAAATGTGAAAAAAAAAAAAAAACAAAAAACAGGCTAATGTATTTTCCACAAGAAAATGAATGAGATGTATTAATTTGGGAAGGTAATTTTCTAGACCATCAAACCTTTGAAAACTGCTAAAAAATAAAAAAAAAAAAATCTATAGTTTAAAAATCTATTCTATCAGATAAAAATTCCTAGGGGAGCAATATACCAGTTGCAGGGAAATACATATTTTTGTTATTTGAATGGTAGAGAATTAGGTCAGGGAATACTTGAACAAACTGCACATATGTAAGACCCTGAAGAGATGCACCCACAATTGCAAGGGGTCCCATAGAGATCTCTTCCAACCCCCAGAATATGTGATTCTGTGAATAGATACTTGTGTTAGCAATTTAAATAAAATGTTCCTTAAGATTCCTCTGATTTAATCAAGAGGAAGACTCACATTAGCAAAATTAGTAAACTTTTCTGATTTTTCCTAGGGTGAATGTTATGTGAATTCCAGAGCCAGATACATTCTTAGAAAAGGATGAGCTACCATTTATAATATTCACAGCATTTCGGACTCCTTTCCTTGTAGTGTAATGGGGGTATAGGAACTTCTGGCCAGTATCATTGAATATTGGCTAAGGACCCTGGGAAAGACAGAAGCAATTTGTGCTATATAATCCTCAAGAAATATTTTTCATACTCATTTTTAGGCTAGAGAACTGGAAAGAATCGGAGTATCTCAGGCAAGCTTGTAAATTGAGTCTTGCGAACAAGGAAAATGAAATGCCGTGAAACAGGTTAACAGCATCACAGTACATTCACCACTATTTCAATTCAGTGCTCCATGTTGCTCAAATCAAATCCTCTACAACATAAAATTGATTATTATTGCATGAGACTGGAATCTAGGGTCTCAGATGTACTTTATACATTGCTAGATTCAGGAAAAGAAATGAGATTTTCAGAGTTTGTCAATTTGTTTTTAAGTGTGCTCCTTTTTGATTTGATGCATTCAATGGCCTTTTTGACATTGAGAACACTTTTGAATACATGAGAAATATGTGAATATACAAATATCTCACCCAAAACAGAAATATTTTATCCAATAATTTTTTACCTTGAATCCTTAAAATACACTCTCTACAAAGTTAACTCCCTACCAAGTCATTTGCCTATCAGTGCTGATAAAACTCAAAACTCACAATGAATACAAATATCCTACATTATTCACCTATTACTATAACTCCTTGCTGGTATATGTATGTCAACATGGCAAAACAGTATAGGTTTGCATATTTTAGTATAGCATAGCATTATGCAGTATATTATTTTGTAGTTCACAACAGATTTATAAAGTGCAAGATAACAGACTGTACAAATGGGCCTTGTCTTCTTGGCAGTTAAAAGAAGGATGTGTCTCAATACATGGATATTAACAGGGCTGTCAATTTGCTGAACTAGTAACTGCTCAATAAGAAGGCCCAACAAGATTAACTGTTAAATTTTTAATTGCTAGTTCTGAATATCACATACAGAAAACAAAAAGTTAGATGAGGAGAATCTTATCAAAAAAAATTGTTTTTTAGTTGATTATGTTCAACTAGATGAGATTCCCTTTAAAGAATTTAGTATAAAAGTGCAAAGAGTGCAAAAAGTGCTTGTATATTACAAAAGAGTGAGTATGTTTTCCATAGAGGAAAGCTAGTCTTATCTCTGTCTTCAGCTCCAGCTGGGCCTGTTAGCCTTACAGATTTTCTTTGTATTATCTCAATGCATTTATAATTTCTTATTATTACATTTATAATTTCTTATTCTTACAATTTCTTCTTAGTTTCTTATATTATGATTGGGACAGTGGTATTCCAGTTACTAGATAAATGGAGCAATGACCAGTCTTTCTGTACCTTCCTCTCCTCCTCATGTCTTAGCTTCTGGGATTGGAATTAGTTTCACCTTAGATATTCAGAACTAATGCATCTAAGAATGAGATTCTCACCTCATCTCCCCTCAGTCAGTGGAGAGAAACATGCACCTCCAGAAGGCAATTCATCTGGCCTGTCTTATATGACTGTAGTAACACAAGACAAATGGCTCTCTCCTGCCTGTTTCTCTTCACTGATTGTACAAAGAGACTTGTGTGAGTACAGCAGTCTTAGATGTTTATCTTTTAGATGCTTAAGATAAGGCAGATATGCTTAAGTATATGTTCTCAGCACTTTTCTGAAGATGTGCATTGATGTCATTGCTGACAGAACCAGCTGAACTAGGATCTCCTGACTCCCAGGGCAGTTTCTAACTGGCAGTTTATTAAACATAAGGCATTATGTTATCTGACTGAGTCATCTCTGAAAACTAATTTGAGAAAGGGATAGATGGCTGTTTTTTTTTCAAATATTTTATGATGCAAAAGGCAAGAAGTGGAGGGACAGCAGCATTTCCTATGAAGAGGCTGTTGATAATTGTAAATCTAGCAGGATCCTGAGTTTTATTAGGGTTTATTATACTGCACTGAACAATGTGGCCTAAAAAGTTATTTTGTGAATCAAGTCTTTCATTTCTGAATTAGCATAAAATGAGTTTAATTGCTTCACCTTGTAATATGTCACTGAGGACTAAAAACAAAAAACCTCAAAACTCTACCATTTGAATCAGTGAGTTCTGAGTTTTAGACTGGTATTTAATGCTTCAACCAATACATGTGTACATGTATTTGTATTTAGAATTTTTTTCTATTAATAGATATTATACTATTGGCAGTAAATACATATATATGTCTTCTTAATTGCTTATATTTTTCTTATAAAGTGTGATTAAATATGGTGATCTGGTATTCCAGCTAAGAGGCTGTATTTAAAAGATCTAGTGTAAGGGGTGTATAATAATAAAGCGTGCTTTACATGGACATAGTGGTGCTGTACATGGACATAGGCAGTACAGTTAAAAAAGTATTATAAGATGAAGATATTAACTCAGCCTAAAAAACTAACAGTACTGAACTACATTCTAGTGTTAGTGAAGTGAATGCAAGACTTCTATTCAATTCAAACAGAGCCAGGTCCATGGTTTGGAAGGAATAAAATCATAATTATATACAAACAAATCTACAGCTCCTAAAAATGTTATTAAAATTATCAGTATCAGTTTGGGGTAGTGCACTGACTTATGTTTCTTCTGGTAGTCAAAAGTCTAACTGACATGAGTAGTCAATCAGAAACAGATAAACTTTCCTATGCAGATTTTTCATAGTTTGCTTCTGTTTAGCAGATGATTGGTAGCTTATCATTTTATCATCCTGGTTATGGAGGGACTTTGTATCCTATATCATTTGGAAGAATTCAGATTTAACAATTTATCAAATTAAACACAGGCAGTAATGAAACATGGACCATTAGATAGGTGTGCCTTTAAATGGAATTAGAAGCTAATATCTAACTTGCTTTCATTTATTTATACTGTCAGTGAATATTGAGAATGAGTAATGATGTACGTTCACTTTACGTAAAGCAATCATCATATCTGGTGATCCATGATAAGTTTACAATGACATAAAATAGAAGTTTTATCATAGGAATGATATCTGAAACAATGAAAAAACATTTAATTATATTAGATGAGGCACTTGTAGAAATTGCAAGTGATTAACTATGAACATATTGTCTTAAAATCTAGGCTTAACAGCTGCAGAATTCACTATTTTAATCTGAGAGGGAAAATTAAAGAAGCCTCACAATAAAACTTGGCTGCTACTAGTTATTAGACAAGTGATGCATGCAACATGTAACTCTGTTGACACAGAAATACTGAGTAGATAATTCCTTTATCTGCCTTGATTAAAGAAAAGATGGAATAAATGATAACAATACTAGAACTTCTTAGTGCTACTCTGGGCCCTAAGAGTTTTTAAACTGAATAAATCTTTCCTCTTTTTTGAAGTCTTTGAAACAGTATACCCATTCAGAACACATTTATTCTAGCTTCTTCAAAACACAGTGAATCTCTGCAGAAAGGAATTTAGGAATTGATGTCTACAAGAACCATTTCTTTCTAATCACTGGAACATATTTTCTCTTGACAGCTATGCCGAGCTCTTGGTAAACACACATTCAAACATGGCTCGATGACTTATAGCACAATTTCAGTGACTCAATACGTTTTCAGTCATCACAGTACTTTGAGTGAAAAACAATTTCCCCTTGTTATAAAGAGGTCTGTTTAGGTATGCTCTGGGCACTACAATTCAAAAACAGAACTGTCATATGTTTTTAGTGTTCCCATTTGCATTGGCAATATGGAAGCATGTGCCTCTACAGAGGAGCAGTCTGAACTCAGACTATTTGAGAAAGGCACCTAAATTTGAATGTATTTTATCTGAAAATATTGTCATATATTCTTGCAGAATCTTTGTTATCTATATTAAATTGGTATAGTGTATTTAACAGTATAAACAATGGGAAAATAAAATATGCTTTTGTGGAGGTCATTTACGAAATTATCAGTTTCATGCTGGATTTTACAGTGTATGTTTAACAGAAAAGTAGTCATTTACTGCTCAAGCTAAAGGAGTTACAGGTCAAAGAACCTTTGTGGATCTTTGTGCCTTTTACTTAGTAAAATACTTTGTCCATTTTACTTAGTAAAAATTGTACAGTTAGTTGAAAGAACAGCTGGTGACATTGTACTCAGTGATCTCTGAAAGCGCACTGAGAATGATAGGGAAAAAATCTGATGTAGTATATAGCTGCACAGATTTTCATTTCACCCCAGACACTCATTACATATGTCTGTTCTTTGTTCCCAGTGAACAACGTAATTCCTCTGAGCTTATTCCAAAGAAACTCATCAACAAGCCAAAAGACAGAGATACAAGTGTAATGCTGAATTTCATCCACCCTGGATTAATTTTTTTGCTGCAATCACTATTAATTTCCAATACAATGTTTTGTAGAGCATCTACATATATATATATATGAAAATTAAATTTAAAATAGAAGTCATGACTAATATTATTGTAGTTTCACAAAATGTGAAATGTGATGTTCATAAACACAAGGAAATTGTTGCAGTTGAATAGTTCACAATCTAATAGATTGTGTTAGCAAGTAGAAATATTCATTCAAATCTATCTTTTGGAAGAATAAAAGCTAATTTGGAAAGTTGATGGATTTTAAAGATTGATACTATTTTCCTGAATATTTTCTGGGGTGTTACATTCCCACAGAGCATTTTATATTATTTGGGACATTAAATCAAGCATTACATAAGAAAACAAGAAAATATACTTCTCACATTTTCTCAGAGGTTGTAGGTACTGAGTATTAATTTATCATTATGTTATTAATCTAGCAGGCAGCTTCAACAAGTTGTGTTTATCTAATAACCACCTTCTTAAAGCATCATTAATTGTATTTTTTGTCATCTGATATTAAAAGTCTTGTTTTCTGCTTATATGCAGCCATGCAAGCCAATCTAAATCAATTTGACACCATTTTATATGTGAGAAAGAAGCTGGCCACAGAAAGTGTAAATGACTTCTTTCCTTATATAGGAGTGCACATTTTTTTTTTTTTTAGTGCAATGCAAAGCAATATTTTCTAGATTCATGGTTCTTCACTACTGACAGCATCAAATGAAACAGAATCCAGAAACTCAAAGAGTCCAGTTTCCAAGTGGTCATCTCTGCCATCAGACTGTTAATAACTGGGATTAATTGCAATGGAAAAATCTTCCTGTGTGTGGCTCTTGATTCTTGACTTTTGGAGGAAAAGGGATTCTTGACTTTTGGAGGAAAAGAAACTTCAGAAGCCTACAGAAGTGTTGTTGTGGATTTGTCGTATGATGTTAACAAGGCCACACTTAAACTCCTTCAGGCGTGCGCAGAGGCACATACACCCACCACTGTATGTTTATCATAACCGTTATTCCATAATACGAAGTGATGCTCTGAAAAGGAGGCTCAGAGAATTAATCCCATCTCAAAAAGTGATGAGAACCCTTGTTCTAAATGCCATAAACACCTCTGAGACTTATTTTTCCATCAATACAATGTGAGAGGCTAGTTAATGTATCATACTTACCCATCCAATTGTGTTTTTATACTGCCGTAAAGAGAAATTCTTTGAAGCAACCCCTTGGAGGGATAAAAGTCATCAGAGTTAGTAAATTATAGATTGTTTTACTGGGAAATACTAATGCTTGCAATGCTTCCAAAGTTTACAGAAAATGACACCCATGTTATATACATCAAAGAAAGTGTTTTATGTGTGTCCGTTCCTACTTGTGTTTGATCTATGGATAAGTCTAGGATCGAAATATTTATCTCTTCAGCCATGCAGTAATATAATTGCTGTGGGTTAGTTCAGCAAGCAGCTAAACATCACACAGACTTTCACTCACTCTCCCTGGGAGTGGGATGGGGGAGAGAATCAGAAAAAAAAAGAACTTGTAGGCTGAGGTAAAAGCTATTTACAGATACAGAAGGTGAGGAGATAAATAGCAGTAATTATAATATATATATTCAGTTCTGTAGTTTCTTCACAATGTCATATGGTATGGAATATCCCTTTTGCCACTTTAGGTCAGCTGTCCTGGTTCCATCCCCTCCCAGCTTCTTGTGCACCCTCACTGGCAGGACAGTATGAGAAGCTGAAATGTCCCTGACAGTTCATTGCTGCTCAACAACAATGAACACACCGGTGTTCTCCTAAAACCACAACATAGCATCATGCCAGACACTGCAAAGAAAATTGACTATTTCCCAGCTGAAATCAGTATGATAATAAACTCAAGCCATAAGTTATCTTAAGGATTTTCAGTCATTTATCTCTGGAGTAGTTATACTACCTAATTCAGCAGTATTCTAAAATTCTAAATAGACTACAGTACTTAGACTGAATGCTCATTTACTAAAACCTACAGGCACTCTTCTGTTCCAAGTCTGCCACTGGTAATCATGCTGAACTGAAATGACAGAGCAGTCTTGTCCATTTTGTTTGGTAAATACATGGAATAACACAGAACCGGAAAGGAAAGCAGTTCAATTTCATCCTCAGTTATCTAATATCACCAGTGAGCAGTCTCACAGTAGCACTGGAATGGATAAAACTTAATGTCTTCATTTTACAGTCAGTCCCTCCTAATAGAATATCATTTATTCCTATTGCTAGGAAAAGTGTAAATGTTACCCCACTGACTTTTTCAGGGGAATGATAATTAAAAGGAAACCTG
The DNA here is from genome assembly GCF_016699485.2 of Gallus gallus. NCBI lineage: Eukaryota > Metazoa > Chordata > Aves > Galliformes > Phasianidae > Gallus > Gallus gallus. Next base: position 24,174,947 of record NC_052532.1, on the reverse strand, counting down.
AAGGTTTTCCGTATCCTGAATCATCATTTATCTGCACAAACCATCAGCTCTTCTCACTTCATATGGAGTGGAAGGATTTTTTTTTCACATTTCATATATTTTGTTCTGATTGGAGCTGAGAGATCCATGAGGAACTATAGGCAAAGATTTTAGCAGAACCACCTAACATAAAAGCTTTGCCTGCATCACTACATTTACAAAAGTGTTAATGTAATAGGACAAGTTTAGGCTGTGCCAGGCCGGACTAAACTTGCTTTATTATAGTTCTACTATGTGGCAGAAAAGTGGTAGACAAATCATACTAACATTCTTCCTAACAGTGTTGCCATCTCACATACAACAATGGCAACTAAAGCTTGAACTGCTGTTAAGAACCTGCCAATAAAGCCCCCTTATTTCTCTTATCAACAGCAATATGTGTGTGTGGCAATGGCACTGGGAGACTGCCAAGCCTTAATTACAGCCTGGACTGTATGAACTCTGTAATAAATAAATGAGCATAGCCTCTTGCTGACTTTCTCTCCTCTGGCCATCCACAATATCCCTAATACATAGTATTAAAGCAATGATTATAACATATCTTTCAAAGGAAACATCTACAAGTGCCCTCATTCCTTCAGTTTTCCTGTTTGTAAGTTCCTTAATATTTGGAGAAAAATACAATGCCCTTGCTTTTTGAAGTAACCCTGTTTTTTCAAATGAAAATAATATAGAAGAATGTTCACTGATAAATATTTAGTGGGGAATTCAGTTGCCAATACATGCCTTTTTAGAACCGCTTCAGGTGCCTGAAGCATGTTGGTATGGGGCTTTGCAGAAGACCTCCAACGAACTTGCTTTTCTGGAAGAAACGTTGATGGCCAGGCAGGAAACGATAAAACTTCTCAAACTGCAGTCATGCCTATATTTAAGCAATAGCATCCTTCTTCTAATATCTGATACCTGCCTTTGAATCCATGGAATTTTATGAAATTTATATTCACTGTGTGAGTTGCCATCACTAACACATTTCCATTATGAAATTTCTCTCTTTCCCTTTGCTGCTTTTAGAGATAATACTTCTTCACACAAGTGGAAAGCCTCTTGTTCTGGCTAAGCCTGTTTTGGAAAATATTATTTTGTAGCAACCAGTCGGTTATAAAGATGTTGGAATTGTAAGCTTTCTGGTGGACATTCAAATAAATTCTCCTGAGTTTTGGACATTTTTTTAGGCCAATTTATGCATATTCCTCTTGGAAACAAAACAACAGCTTAGCTGAATAAAATGAAGGCTAGTACTGTTTCAAATTAAGCTGAGAAAATCCATTCATAAAGCATTACTTTCATCATCTATGCACATTTTTGAAAGAAAATATCTGCACTGGATAGCTGATCCATTTCCTCAGTTTCTGCTAGGAGATACTTAATGAGTAATTAGATGGGATGAGGTAACAAATTAATGAACTGAAGAACTTTAAGGTAATGAAGAAAAAATATAGCACAAATCAATTACACTAAAATAGACAGATCATAGAATAGCTTTGGTGGGAAGGGACCTTAAATATCATCCAGTTCCAGCCCCCTGCCAGGGACAGGCTTGCCATCCACCAGATCACGTTGCTCAGGATCCCACCCAACCTGGCCTTGAGCACTTCCAGGGATGGAGCATCCACAACTTCTCTGGGCAACCCATGTCACTGCCTCATCATCCTCTGAATAAGGAATTTCCAGCTAACGTAAAGCCACTCCCCGTTGTTCTGTCACTATCAGACCATGTAGAAAGTCAATCTCCCTTCTGTTTATAAGCAACTTTCAAGTATTGGAAGGCCACAGTGAAGTTTCTCCAGAGCCCTCTCTTCTCCAGGCTGAAGAAGTCCAACTCCCCCAGTCTGTCTTCATAGGAGGGCTGCTCCAGTCATCTGATCATCCTTGTGTTCTCCTGTGGACTCACTCCAGCAGCTCCAACTGCAATACTTAATCAGCTGCAGTTATTTTAAAAACAACTACAAATATTTTATACCTATCAAGTTTATTTTATTTACTTAACAGAGAACATATTTTTATAACTGTTGTTTTATTCTTTGCTGGCTTTTTAGCTGAAAGCAATAGTCAGGTCTATCTTTTCGTATTACATTCATTATAAATGTAGGGTGAGTCTTGCAAATGCAAAAAAATGCATGTCTCTGTGTGTCTGTGTGCATATACACCCACATGCATATGCAATAACTATAATTTCAGTGTTGTGTCATCTCTAGCCTCAACAGATACACTCAGATTTCTACCTTCCTGAATAATGCCTATGTTACTCTAACATAATTACTTCATATCTATTGCTATTTCACCTGGTGAAGATTGCACACTTGTGTTGCATACTAAATCAGGAAGTCTTTGCTATTGATGGTGAGCGAATAATCTATTTCACTGTAAATGCAAATATGTTTTATTAATATTTACTACTAGATAAAAGAAGGCATTTTGTTCATGTATACTTCACTTTCTTTCTTTTTTACTCTTCCCTATTTTTTGCCACCTAATTTCAATTGCCAGTAGATAGAGCTATAATGCCCCTGAGACATTTCCAGGAAGAATAAGATTGTTTATTAATAGAAAATAAAAAATAAATAGTGCAGACTTCTGAGCACCAGGGAGATGTATGACATCAAAAACAGTGCATACAGATACGTGTTTTGAGGCTGATCCAAGTCAGGCCTTCCTTTTAAGCTGACTAAATAGTATCAACAGTCATCCTTGTAATCCTATACTAGTTTGGAAGTGAAGAATAATCACGATACCTATTAGGAACATGCATGCTCATTCACACACACATGAAATTCATGTTTGTATATGAATGGAGCATATCTGTTCTTTGTATTTTGCTAAAAAATAGGAAGGTCCATAAGCATGTTTATTATGTATATATTACTTTTTTTGTATGTAAATCTGTCTGGTTTGCCCTGTAAACCCCATCAGCTCATCAAACCTGATAACTGAAGGTGGTGGCAGATAGTAGAAATGATAAATAGGTTTTTATTGTTTGTGTATGTGTAAATATGTTCTATAGTATTTAATGAACCAACATGTAGACTGACATTGCATTCTTGTCACTGGATAGAAGTTTTGTTCCATGTGGGCTGATTATCATGAGCAAATGGAGGAGAAAAGCTAGCTCAAATAAAGGCTTTTAAAAACAGATTATTTTATGCCATGTGGCTGCATAAGGTGATTTACTAAACTAAGTGGAATATCTTCAAGCATTAGACATTCTCATCAGTACCTGGGTATCAAAATGACAATGCAGTTGACATGTTTATCCTTTCAGGTTTATGCACTAGTTAGGGCATTCAAAAGTAATTTTAATTTGGCATCATAATCACTCATGTTCTCTCTTTACAAACACAACAAGCAAATACATAATTTAGAACAGTTGAAAGGAATGATGTGATGGAAGTAATGAAACAATACAAATTGTCCAGGTATGTCCGAGAAAAGGGAGGTTACTAACTTCATTTAAGACACATATTCTCAGTTTGTGTCTGTTGTCAGACAAGGGATTGAGAGAATGCGTTCTGTAGAGAAAACACAAAGAAACATCAAGCAGATCAGAAAGAGACTGCCATATCCCTTGGGAAAATACTCTGTTAAAATCTAATCTGATCCCCCTACTGAATCTTGGCAGGTTCCAACAGGTTTTCCCAAGCTACAAAATATTGTTTTCATCTGTCATTATAGTCCTTAAGTCCAAAGTGTGAGATCTTCAGGAAACTTGAAATATAGGAATGAAAATTTTAAGGTTGATAAAATAAATAGTGCTTTGAATGTGTAGATACTGACAATAATAGCCCCATGTTATCCTTGAAAGAAGTACTATTACATGAGCAAACTATTACACTGATGTGCACAATTGATAAATAAAGCCTCTCACCATATGTGAAAATAGGTTTTCTGCATTATAGATTTCTACCAGAAGGGTCATCGTGAAAGATAGCTGTTCTTAAATTTTGCTTATGTGCCTAACTGTGCTGTCTATGTATGCATCAAAGGCAATTCTCATTCAGTGTTTCCCTAAAATCAGCATCTCCTCTCTGGGAGAATTTTCTCAAACATAATCTTCACATATATTAAGTGCAAAATGATTTATACAGGGACATACAGGAAAGGTTTACAGTAACACCCTAGAATTCTGAATACTTGACCTGCAGCTGGAATAGAAAATCAACAGTACTACTAATTTAGAAAACAGAATAAGTTCAAAAATTACTGTGCCTGTGGATTATATAATTAATGTTAAAATGGGCAAGAAAAATTAGGATCTCAAAAGTGAAAATTTGTCTTCCTTAGGGAAAAAATGACTAAACGATGCAATATACTCTTTCATAATCTATTATTAATGGAAACATATTTGTAGTTCCTATTATTGCCTTCAGATATTGAAACTGAATTAACATTTTTAGGAAATGTTTTTTACTTTTTGGTAATATGTAATTACTGGGCAGCATAGGAACATGTACTATTTCATAATACAATACAATAAGGAGGAGTGTGGGGCAGTAATACGTAGATGTGACAAAATATTCTATCTCTGGGATATTCTTTGCTTTCCTGCAGAAATTATATTTTGAGACTAAGGTTTCATGAAATAAAAATCTTTGCAAAATCTAACAGAGAAAACAAACTACTTATAATTAAGTGACCTTTAACTGCTTATAGGAAGTACCTTGAAAGCTATTTTTTATTTGACCGAAGAGAATGTTTATCATTAGTCTAATGATCATTAGATCATTATCTACTAGATTTACTTATCCTCTGCTCAAAATGAAAACTTTCACTGTTGTCTGAAAATTCAGAGGCAGTTTTTGTTTTATGTTACAGAACTGATGTCAGTAAAGAGCTGGCAAAACAGGAATAAATGATCCTTTAAAAATGTTCTACCTCACTCAGAGATTGGACTTTACAGAGGTAAAACAGAAAAACAAATTGACTTCCCCTGCATCCATAAATCCATTAAATTGTCAACCTATCAGACAACTACATATGTTTCCCTTCAGCCCCAGATGGAAATTCAGGTAGGTGATTTCCTTATTACCATAGTATTAGAGATGTCATTGGTGCATTAGAACATGTTACCTTAGAATTCCAGATTTTGCTTTATCATCCATCTTCCTCTTTCATAATATCTCAGTGAAGGACTTTTATGGATGCCTGGTGAAATATGTTAAGGATATATCACGAATTGAACAGCTGTCATGAGAATGCTACATTTTGCACCAGGGATGTAGAAGATAATCCAACTATCTCCTTTGGACATGAAATCCAAGGAGAGATTTTTGTATTTAAATTGCTATGTGGTCATACTTATGTTTAGTTTGTAAATGCCAAGTATAGGATTTTCTTCATTGAGAAGATTCCTGCCATTTTAAGTAACTTAGAGTTATACATTTTACCATTTTCCATCTATATAACAACCTGTGCCAGAGCAGTCAGTGACACATTATCAGTCCTCTGCTAAGAAAATCTGATTAGCTCAGAATAAAGCTACTCTTTTGCCAAATGTGAATGTGTTGGAATTTATAATTGAGGAGGCAGAATCACCTGCCTCTTCCTTCTGATTTGTTGTTGCTGGGTTTTTTTGTTTGTTTGTTTGTTTGCTTTTCTTCCCCTCCCTTTACAAAAAACATTCTGCTTGTAGAAGTTTAATCCAACATACTAATAGAATCAATGTCCTTCCAGAAGATTCATCTGAGCTCATCAGAAACCTTGATCACGTTCCCAAACATGTATGATCTTACCCATTACAGTTATGGGATTGCTCAAATCATCCTCAAGAGGATTATATATGACTTAGAAGCAGTTAGAAAACATAAATTCCTAAAACTTTGCCTTCTGAAAAGTAAAGAATTCTACATTAATGGAGTTGCTCTGCACTATGAGTTAGGATAAATACAGTATGTAAATGAATTCTTGAGTTTGAATTAAAAGCCTTCGTTTGTCAACAAATTACTGAATCCAGCTAGTACACAATAGTATTTTACAGAATTACTTCTTCACACTGGAGTGTTATACATGTTCATTTCAATGGGAGCAATTCAGAAACTCCTGAGATAGCAAATATCTTGAAAACGTCTAGCTCTATCTTTCCTTCTATAAAATGCAACTATACATTATTGAAGGATCTCTCTCCATGACCTTAGTTCACCAATGCTTTAAATTTTTTAGCACAAATAAGTAAAATTGCCTTCACTGATCAGCAATTTATTTTAAAGGATTAAAAGTAGTAAAATTAACAAAATGTTGTTCAAGTGAGAAGTCAAATGCTGACAAAAGTTCTACAGTTAAGTGTCCTGGGATGTTAACTTTAATGGTTTGTATCATTACGTCTCAAAATACTTTAAAAATAGTAGTGTTAAGATCTAATGATACAAAAATTGTACATAATTACACAACAACTCATAAGTCTAATTCTCAAACTGTAGTAATTTATCCTACAGTGAGATTTACTCTGTAATCATGGAATTCAATGGCATTTACAACTAGAATAAATTAAAGTAAATGAAGAGGAAAATTGTATCCTATGTAACATTTATTTCATTATAGGCTTAAACAACTATGCCAATCCATGCTCATCAATATAAGTTATGATGCTCACAGACATAATTAAATAAAAACGTTATCACCAAGAAACAGTTCATGTTTCTATTTTTATTTTTTTTTCCACCTGAAGTCATAACAATGCTTCTTCTGCATTGCCTACTGTTGGGACTTCCTTCCTACAGTGTTGGTGCTTGTTCAGTACCCCATTAAATGTCTCTGCAACTCTTTTTTATTTGTTCAGTATTTGTTCATTATTTGTTCAGTAAGCATCTCACTAGAGTTCATTAAAGTGTATAAGATATCACTGACATTCCTGAGAGGACTGCAGCATAAGAAGTACAAAAGCCTAAGAGAGATTTTTGGAATTTTCTTGGTGAATATAAGCAAGTAAATCCATAAACTGTAGGACAAAATGTGCATTATGTCTATGAAGAACACAATTACCTTCCTGTAATCTTGAGACCTGCAAACTGTACAATCTAAAAAACTTCTGAAATATCCTGAATGTTCCAGTGAATTTTTCATTTCCTACAATACAAGTGGAATGAAGCTTAAATAAAATAAAGACATAACTTAAAATAAATATTTTTATGTAGAAAAGAAACAGAATCAGTTTACTTTCTTAGTTCTGATATTTTAGTATGGTTAAAAATCCACAACACGTTAGCATGATGGTGTCGACATTTTTACATGATATGAAACAACAGAGAACAGTGATTTATATCAATGATATTTCCTACTTAAAAACATAGAGAATTACAGTAATCAACTATCTTCTTATCTGAATCTTAAAATCTGTTCAGTCAAATGGTTCAGACATATTTGTGGAAAAGATGAACTCAGAAACTCTTCAGGTAGAGACAAGAACTGAAGTAAAGTTATATTAAGTCAATTGAGTCAATGTCCTTAGACGCTGCTTCTGAATAAGGGGAAAAATATTCATATGACTCTTCGGTGACATTAATGATGTCTGGGGTTTGTTCTTTTGCTTTTCTATGTGTTGTTGTTTTAAAGCACACAGCACGGTATTATTTTTTTTTCACTTCAACATAATGTGTTTTGTGTTGAAGTCAGTACTATTATTTTCATTTTTTTTTACATCAACAAAGGAAAAATACTGTCAAATTATTTTTTGTTGTTAATTCTAATACAGTTTCCTTTTTCTGTTTTGCTATTCTTGTTGCTGTTGATGAATTGCAGCAAAAACAATGTATTCCTCAAATCCTAGAGATGACACAGATAATATCTAATGCCACAAAGTCATGCCACATATTTTACAGAGTGATTCAGAATTTCCTGGGGAAACTGTACTCATGACAAGTCAGTCTTGACGAAACTAGAGAGGGTTATGAAGATTTTATATTTTTTCTCTAGAAAAAATAGTTATATTTTTTTCTGTAGAAATTAGTTTCTACAACATCTGACTCCCTTTTCTGATTTCATTTCTCTTTAGGTATTGTTACCTACAATAAAAGTTTTTGATTTATATTTTGCTACTTATACAGTTCTTGAAATGCAATTATTCTAATAGAAAGAGATGGTGAGCAGTAATAATAATAAAGAAAGTATTAAAGAGAAGACACAAAATCTAAAAGCATTAACAAGAAGAAATTTAGACAATTATTTTAATGATTAGGTCATGATCTAACTCAATTTTATTTAATGAACTTAAAAATGCTTTATGACTGTATCATCTTCCTCAACACTTAGGGGACACATACTAAATGTGATGCGGTGCTACAATTCCCAGATTGTGCTAAATTTGTATTTAAATTTGGATTCAAGCATTTTGAATGATATACTAAGCTACATACTGAATGATTTATATTACTAACGGTGGAGAAAGTTCTTAGTTCTGTTTGGTTTTGTCAGAGTTTACCAACAAAACAATTTCAGGAGAGGTGTCATCATTATAGTTTTAATCCCTAGTCACACAGATGATGCAGCTGATAAAAGACTGAAAAGTATTTCTTTGTCTCAGTCATCTGATAGGGCTTTTAGACTAATATAGTATCTGGTCATATTTCCTCAGTAGCAATTCAAAATTCAGTATGCTACCATGATTTTTAAATTAACTTGCATAATATGCTTTCAGAGCAGTGGTAGTTGCCTAACCCTTTCATATATAGTTAGTGGAGAGATAAAAATATTTGAAACAATATTTACTCTTTTTCCTATGAAATATGGGGCATAGACTAGAGAACTTCAAATAACTCATGAGCAGTAATTCATCTACCTAGTGATTTAAAAGATAGCATGTTCCATAATATGTTTGTCTGCTAATTCCTTCCTCTGTTGTTAAGTATTTGAACAAAATAATTAAAATCCAGAGGGTATAATAGAACTTGGACTAACTGAAGTTGGTTAGATCACATTACACTTTTAGAATATAAAAAAAACAACTTATAAAATTCCTGAGTCTCTTTACACTGTTGTCTGAAGGTAGAATATTGGAACAGGAATTACTTCAGAATTATTTTCATTCAACATATTGAGTGATGCTAGACTTGTAATCTCAGAAGAGCAGAACTGAGAAAGTTACCTCACTGACAGACACAGAACATTCTACTTTATGTAGTATAAAAGCTAGAAGTCAAAGAGATGCAAAATTCTTCATTCAGAAATATACCTGGTGCATAAAATTTATCTTGAAACAGCCTGACTGAAAATAGCAATTTGGATCACTATACCGAAGCAGTGAACCGGGATACATTTTACATGATAGCATATTCATTCAAACAAAATTAATAATTAAAAGGGATAATAATTGATAGGAACAATAAAAAAAAAAACTAACCTCCAACATTTTAACATTTTAAGATTTTCAAGTTGTGTATTCTCTAAATCAAATTATGCATGACTAACAAATATATGAAATACCAGCTGAAAATTGGAACTCATCTGAAAGTTTTAAAGCCCATAACTGAGAAACAGTATGTGTTAATAATACAAAGGAAAAAAATAAAATAAAATCTAGCTATTTAAATATGTCTTAAGAGTTACAAAAGTGATAGGGATAGCTCAGTGTAAGGAGTCCTTCATTCACCCTAGTCCTGAGCCAGTGATCCATTTGTAATCTTTGCATTTGCAATCTGATTTGTCAGAGGCACATGCTCACATTATACTAAAAACAGTAGAAGCAATAAGTCTTGCTTGCATCCATTGTCAGTCTTAATATATTTATATTACAATAAAAAGTTTTATACTTAAAAAGTATCACATAGAAAGCTATTACAGAATTGGCAGTTGATTACAAAAATGCAATAATGAACTTCATGCTGTAATTGGAAAGAGATTAAACTTATCTAAGAGCATAAACATACTAAACATTTTCTCATTCTATGAAAATATTTTGTCTAAGTACGTGTTTTTACACTTGCATTATAATCATTTAAAACATATCAAATCTTGTTGAAGAAAAATGAATTCATAATATATTTGATAACTTCCTTTTATTGGAAAATGAGATAACTCTCAAGAGTCCTTAAAAAACAACATAAATCTAAAACAAAAATGCTAAATTATTGCATGAGTTCAGCATTTTAATTTCACTTCTTTGTTATAGTTGTGAATATACATATAAAAAATGTTTTAAAAATAATAGAAGTAAATTATTGCTAGGATTTTGATTGAATATCATTTCTATAATGCAAAGAATGCATTTTGATAATATTCTATTGAATTCTTTTCTAAGGTTCATTTAACTGTTTCTCAGTATAATGTCTTGATTTTTTTTCAAATGTAATACTTCACACTTTTGGTTGGATAATTTTTTTCTTTCTTTCTTTCTTTGCTTAAATGACAAGAATAAGTGTATATGACCTTTGTTGTTGTTGTTGTTGTTGTTGCTCTTAGCAGTAGCAGTGTTTTAAACTAATCTACGTTGTAACTTAAACCTAGCCAGATAGTCTCAAAGTGCGCCATTAAACATATAAATAACTTTGGGGCCCTGAGAGGAAATAAGAACCTCAAAGGAAGTTTAGAGCACACATTTTCTTCATGGCTGTGTTGTCACTTCACAGCTTTTACTGCTGAAGCCCTACTAAGATGCTTAAAAAAAAATAGAAAGTCAATGATATGAAAGCTGCATTATGTTTATACTCTAAAAGTTGATGATAATTTAATCTGATCTTCATAAAATAGTCTAAAAGATTTCAGCCTATGAAGACCGTAATTTTTGTCTGAACATTGATTTCAGGAAGCTTCTCTAGAATGCTTTTGTGCCTTTTTTTCCAATTTCTTTATTTTGACACCTGCTCTGCTGTCTGTTTCTTAACTGAATGTGAGGGATGTTAATGCCTAAGTATCTTAAATTCTGCAGTGTAGGTGGTCATCAGGTATTAATTTCACTTCTTTTAAGAAACTGCAATGCAATAGAATAAGATTATCTAGTTGTCTGGTCACAAAGTTCTTATCAGCTCTTATGATCTACCTAACTGTGACAATGACTGTTAAAATCCCTTTAAAAATGTTCATTCAAAAAGACCACAGTGGAACTAGCCCAGTATAATCAATACTTTATTTTAATATGGTGACTTTAAGAATACAGTAATTCAGAGTTCATATAGATTTAATGCTGAAATTTTGTGGCTTGGTTGTAACTACCGTAATATCTGGACTTTTTCATCTCATTCTGTACAACAGTCTTTACAACTCCAGGTAGATGAGATGCAGTTTAAATTATATGATATGCCTCGTTTTAACTTCAGTGTACTAAACAAAACTAATGAGAAAGTCCTACTTGGAAGTTTGAGGGGAGATGTCTCTCAGGAATGGAAACTGCCATTTCATCCCTTTTCATTACTCTGTCTACTTTGTTGTCTTGAACTGAGACAGTGCTTTAAAACTATTACTTCCCTTACATATGAATCTCTCCCTTGTTTCTCATTCCCCTACCCATATACTCACCATTTCTTCATTGGTCACATTGCTTTCATTTTCACTGTTGATTTCAACATTCACAAAATATTTGGGGAGGGCAAATGGTGAGGGAATTCTACAGCTCTGTAAAGCACGGGGACTCCTCAGTGAGTGCAGACCAGGGATCAAGATGCAAATGCAACACGAACACGGGACCAAGCTCATTGGTCTATCTGAGAAGCGAAGTGCATTAGATTACCAAAACACTGTATTAATGTAGCTGTGCTGTTTCTTAAGCCCAAACTAGCTTGACCAACAACAATTGGTCTACCTCTGTAAGGGACGAGTTCACAGATGTCATGGAGAGGTAACCTACCAATCCAGCTCTCTCAACTAAATTCTCTTCTATCACATGTGCTACCCATAACAGATTTTCTAACTGTGATAACTGACTGTTTAAAAGCACAACACTTTCTTTCCATTTCTGCTGTGTAAGTTCATACAAAATGAATGTCATGATGTACACAGCCCTGAGGGTACGTGAAAATCTTACAAGCACTTGAAATTCCTCCTCAATTCTAAATCCTGCTATTCTTACAGGAAACAAGTAGTTTAAATATTTTACATACTTATTTTACTTAATTCTCTCATTAAATATTTTTTAAAAATATATTTTTTTCTTTCATAGAAGTTAGAAGCAGATATTATAACAGATGATTTGAGGGAACAACAGCCAGAGACCTGTGGAACAAGACTAGATTGATTTTATTTCAAATCACTGAGTGAATTATTTGAGAAGCAGTTGTGTTACTACTGAGAGCAGAAAACATTTCTGGAAGTATCTAGGATGACTCGGTTACATGATTACAATTACAGCTGTGTGAAATGGGGCAATTTTAATAAATATTTATCTTTTATTTGTCTTCTTATTTCTTGAATTAATCATATTTTTTCTTTCCAGTTCAAAGAAATCCCAAAGGGCTTTTGATATCCAGCTACATTCAATATCAAATGTAGCTGAGTCAACTGTGATGTTGAACAAGTCATTCTGAGAAACAGCGTAACCAGTGAGTACTGCAGAAACAGAAGAGCAAAGTCATTGAAGGACATGTTACCCCTCTTTTATCTAGCCTGGTTTATATTACAGCAACTTGATCAGGTGAACTGTACTTGTTTATGGATTCCACCACTGTAAATTTCTATGAGAGAACTAATCTGTTTCTCTGGCATCTAGGTAACAGCTGGCTCATGAAAGTGTAGTGTTCATGTAGCCTTGTTAATCATAGTATCTGCAGTACCATCCACTTAAATAGAACTAAATCTGCTGCTTAAAGTCTTTCAATACAGAAGAAGACAAACTAATTGCTTAAAAATCCTTAAAAATATAACTGTGGAGCAGGTCAAGCACACACACAAAATCTGTGAAAATAATTTTCTACTTTTGTATACAATGTCAGATAATATGGTTTAATCAATTTAAACAAGATTTTCAGGAACAAATTAAAGCTAGGTTGACATCTTGTAAGCTGAGTTCCATTCCAGTGGGAATTAAATTCACTGAGTCATGCACACTTGAAAAACAAGGGTTTTAATAGAACAGTGCTAGCAGGCATAGCTCTAATTACTCTTTAATAATGACAATGACAAAGTAAAATAACAGGTTTAACAAACTCCTCAAGAAAAAAAGAAAATGAAAAAGGAAATACAGCTTCTCTATGTCTGGTGATGATAAGTAAATTCAATACTGAAAAAAGGACTGAATATTTCTCTCTTTTTTTTTTTTTTTCTTTTTCCAAAACATGGATGTAACAGCATCTTGTTGGTTACTCTGTATCTTCTTACTGCCACCAGTGATGCTAAATAGTTCATCAATGAACAAAAATATGATTCTAGCATTATAAAGAGCATAAAAGCTCTAAAAACTTAAAGGGCTTGTGTTTTAGAATCCCTAGTTCCTCTTCTTGCTATTATATATGATACTTGTTCTTCACTGAGATTACCAGTATGATAGATACCATTGCAGTGTTAATTAATATTTAAAGACCTCCTGAAATCTGTTTTAGTTTATTAGTAAATATATGGAAAATCAACAGGAATGTCCATCTCATGCAGAAAATACACTGGATAAAGAATAAAAAAATACTACTTTATCTTTTATGGGAAAGTTATTTTTCATAAGAAAGCAGTCTTCACAGAATCACAGATGGTTTGAAGCTGGAAGGCACCTCTGGAGGCTGACTGGATCAACTCATCCACTCAAGAATGGCAGCCTACCTGGGATTGTGTAAAGGTGGCTTTTGACTCCATAACATCTCTGGGTAACCTGGTCAGTGCTTAGTCAACATCTGTGTTTCCGTTTATGCCACTTTCCTCTTATCCTGTCACTGGATGCCACTGAAAAGAGCCTGGCTCCATCCCATTTGCACCTTCTTTCAGGTATTAGTATACATTGATAAATCACTCTGATCCAATGACTGATCAGATTCCCTTCTCAAGATGAACAGTCACAGCTTTCTCTAAGTCTTTCACATCCCTTAGCTAAGCATCAAAGTCTTAAGGTATGTTTAGACCTTTTACCAGTTGAATCTCAGGTAAAGACAGAGTTTTCATAGTACTAAGAAAACAAAGGGGAAAAGTGGTACATTGTCCCTACTTCTCTATTGCACATTTGTCTGTGAGATGGAAACATATATTTTTCTAAGAAAATAGATTCATGTGATTAGTACAAAAAAGGAGTTAAATTATCTAAGTATCACCTTTTGAATCCATACACAAACTCCTCAATACTTTTCTCTATTTTCTTCTCATAAATATTCACCAGCTTCTTTATATGGACTCAAGTAGATAAGAAAAAAATATTTTTAACATATTTGCTATTTTAAATAACTTTCTTGGTATGAAAACAAACATCCATTTCAATGTACAAGTCTTTTCTCTATTTGAAAGCAAGAGAAGAATTGTCATTCATTCATATTTCACTTGTTCTGAACTGCTGAGAATATGTCATTATTTCACTTTGGAATTATCTGGAATACATTACAGTAGTTGCCAAGATCAAAACCAAACTTTCATATTCATATGTAATGCACATCACTTATATTTGATCCAACTTTATTTCATGACCAATCTTCTTTGGAATTATTATTCAATGAGAAATTAGTATTTTCATCTGATTTTTTCCTGTAGACGATCAACAGTGACAATTTCTACTGCTTTCTGAAATATGATATGAAAAATAGTTGTAGCAATTGAAAGAAGACCAGACCAAAACTAACAGTCAAGTAATACCAAAAGCCTCTGTTTTGGAGAACGCTACCTGTGCTCCTGATCCCTTAAACATCTTCCAAAGAGATGTAAAGGTGTTGTTTTTTTAATATATATATTGTTTAATTTCCTAGTTGCAGCATCCTATGATCCAGCAGAAGCAGACAGCAGTCCTCTTGCTTTGTCATACCCAGTAGCCTCCTTCTGATGTCCTCCCAAGCACAGGTCCCCAGCAGGCAACATAACTCTCTAGACAGATTATGCGGGTAGCAAATGGATGCCTCAGTGCCCCTCGGCATGAAGTTCCCAGTTACTAAGACCCTTCACATTTTTTTTGACAGCAGTGATTGTAACTTGAGTTTTTAGTTCAACCATCTTAACATGGTTGTGCCTTTCTGGTTCTGAACCCCTATCCACACCTTCTTTTTCCATCCAGAAAGACAGAGGCTCCTCCTTTTGCTCTGAGTAGAGACAAGGGTCCAGGCTCCCTCATACTGCATGTTTTTGCCACTTGTCTCCTCAGGGCTGGAAGCCTGCTATTCTTCTCCCCCTTGCTGGGACTTAAGATAGGGCCTTGCTCAGGCCTCTCCTCATTTTGTTGTCGTTGCCGGGAAACCCTTTCACTAAGTGGTTTCCACTCTCCACTGCAGAATGTGGCTGCAGACGTGCTGATTGCTTCAGAAAATGACACTTAAGGGCAGTTGTGCTACAGATGTGCTGCTGCTCCTCGCCCTGCTCCCTCCGTGTCACTTGCTCAGTAACTCTTGAACAAGAACTCTTGCATTAGAATCTTTTCAACTTTAACTTCACTCTCACTCTTTTACATTAGGTGAAAATCCTATTTGACAAATGAGGGAAAATTGAGCTCGTTTGGTTTCATTCTAAAAATAAAGAATCTGATATAAAAATAACTTTTAATAGAGAAAATGAATAGTCACGTGTGAGTTGATTAATGTATAATACAAATATACAGATTTCATTCCTCTACAAATATCTCATCTGAGAAGCTATAACAGTGCAGAACTTACCAAACTTACATACAGAGTTATTAAATTATTTGAACTGCTCTGATGACAAGTTTTGACAATACTCCCATGGCTCTTTAAGGTAGTATCATAAAATGCAAATAAAAATTTAGAGATTTACAAGAGCAGAATCTTAGATGCTCCTAACATTTAATAAACAAAGTAATCAGGGGACCTTGATGGTATCAATGCTCATACTAGGCTGTAAACACTTATTTTGCAAGCTATAGGAAACACTAGACGTACAAAGGCTCTCACAAAGGGTCTTACAATTGCTAAAAGATATGTCATGCATAGTGATCCAAAATAAAACTATACAGCCTGCTCTTGGTGGCTGCTCTCCAGAAGAATCTTCCAACTGCAACCATTCTGTGAATCTACATAATTCAACGGCATTCAGAAACATATGGAAAACTGTAATTTACAATATAAATACTACTTTACATAAAATTGAAATAATTTTGAATAAAAAAACTGGGAAGATGTAGTGATAAATGCTAAAAGAAAGCAATGGTTCATTCATGTTTGCCAAATGATATGACAATAGAAGAATGCAGCAAGATTTGAGGCTTTCAAATTAGTTTATTTCAAAGTAGTTAACACACATGGTAGTCATGTCAGACATGCTTATTCTTCATAGTGTCAATGAACCTGAACCTTCACTTTTTTAAATCCTCCTGTTCAAGATATGTTGTCATCAACAGGACACTGACAAACTGGGGAGAAGATAGAATTCATGTAAGAGAAAAACAGAACTGTTCTCAGTCAAAAACAGTATAAAAATCTTTTTTTTTTCTTTCTGTTTTTTTTTTTTTTTTTTACAGCTTGTCAGTGTTACAGAGATTTCTTTGTTTACCTTCGTTTGCCTGTTTGTTTGTTTCTTGATCAAAATATAGAACTTCATAGCCTTGTGGATACTCTGTAAGACTAGGTCTTCAAAACCTGAACAGGCCTTTGGCCATTTTCGCTTCCTGCTTCTCTTAATGGCACTACCATAAATGTGTCAATAATTTACCTTGATATTAAACAGTCTTACATTAACACCCAATACATTTCCAGCACAGCCCATTCTCAGAATGTGGAGTTTCACCACAGCACAGTAACACCATATGAAATAGGGGGTTTACTCAAGTGTAAATGCTTATTTACTGAAGAAAACAAAATTAGCATTTATTTTCACATAAATTATCCTAAACGAGATTAGAGGAAGCTTTTTAAGATGAGAACTTATAAATATTATACTGTAAAGTCCTTCAACAACTTCCTAACTATGGTTAAAAATCCTTCATGCTTAACAAAATAGTCTATAGCAGCTAGTGACAGCTGATGTGTACATGAGTCATATAAAATATAAAGCACATTTCATGTTAATAATAAACTATGAAATTAGGGAAACCCTGCTTCTTTAAAAATTAATTGAATGAGCTTCAAGGTGACATTTCCAGTCAATGTAAACTTTAAGTACAGATAGCACAAATTGCCTGGAGTGATATGGTGAAAAAGTGAAATTGGCCTAAAGTTGAATTTTCAGTGATTCAATAGGCTGTTCCTGCTAATAATGCTGTTACAAAAAGCCAGTAGTATTTGAGAAAACCTGGAAGAAATGACAAGTATGTAAGGAATATGTACCATAACCATGGAAAGGGCAACTAAATTTAAAAATACGGCTCTGTTTTATTTCTGTAATATTAATTGGTTTGGAAATGTTGTTTTGCTTTGTCAGAGTAGGTATCCTAGCATATAATATTTGCATATAATATTTATATAATATAATCCAATATTATAAAATTTGCATAAAATACAGTAATATATATATTTACTAAATTCACATGCATATAAACACAAAACAACAAACGGCATTTATAGAAAATGGAGAATCTCCTTGAGAGCAGACTAGTGGAAAAGGATTTGGGGGTTCTGGTAGATGAGAAGCTGGACATGAGCCAGCAGTGTGCACTTGCAGCCTGGAAGGCCAACTGTGTTCTGGGCTGCATTAAAAAAGAGGTAACCAGCAGGGAGAGGGAGGTGATTGTCCCTCTCTACTTGGCTGTTGTGAGGCCCCATCTGGAGTACTGTGTCAAGGCCAGGGGCCTCCAGCACAAGAAGGACATGGAGCTCTGGAGCGGTTCCAGAGGAGGGCCACTAAGATGATAAGAGGGCTGGAGCCCCTCTCCTATGAAGAGAGGTTGAGGGAACTGGGTTTATTTAGCTTGGAAAAGAGGAGGGAAGACCTCATTGTGGCCTTCTAATACTTGAAGGAGGTACATCTGTTTATGAGGATGGATAGTGATAGGACAAGGGGGAATGGTTTTAAACTGAAACAGGGGAGATTTAGGTAAGATATTAGGAGGAAGTTTTCACACAGAGGGTTGTGTCACACTGAAACAGGTTGCCCAAGAAGGCTGTGGATGCTGCACTCTAAATGGTTGAGAAATTCCATTTCTTAATTCATTTCAAAGACAGGAACTGATTTCAAAATTATAAATCCAAAATTTCTATTTTTCTTCAGCTTTTCTATTACCTCTTCTGTTAATTACAGTGCATGATCTACTGCAATTGGAGCTAAATTAGGGATATGAAATATTTCAAACTATTCAAGTGATGTGATACTTGAAGTTTTATGTCATTATTTCTCATAACGGTTTTATGTTCCAATATTCATATTTTTAACAAAAGCATCCTCGATATAAATTGAACTATGTAGACATTTTGCTAGATGAACAACATATTCACTATTACAATTCAAACAATATTTAATGTGATTTTTTTCTCCATGACTGAGAATGATAGAATACATCCCCTGTAATCTCATTATTTCATTATGCACAATGTCTGCATGGATAAAATCCTGTCTGAGTTGCTCTGAGTTAGTGAAGAAAACTTCTTTCCTACTTCTCTAGATGTTGTGCTTAGAGGCACAAGTCCTTCAGCAATTCTCTTAAAGGTTTTGATTTTACAGAGAGATGTGGCTCATACAAAATAAAGGTTTCTTGTATTCCTTGTGTCCAGAGAACAACAGTAATGATTAAAGTGCTCAGTGATGAGAATCTGAAAAAAAAAAAAAACCCTGCAAACAATTTACATGCTAAGCAAGTAAAACAGTAGTATCTGAAAAATATTTTGACTCTCCAGCTTATTTGCTATGATCCATCTTTGATTCTTTCTGTGTAGCTTTAATTTTGGGTTATGCTTTATTTTTAAAGAAATGGGAAATATGCTAGCAGAGAGATTTCTGTTAAAAGGAATACAAAAATTTAACAAAATAAACAGTTGGGGAAATGATTACAGTAGTCCGACTGCTTGGAACAAATAATTCATTTGATGGATTTCACCTTCTGTCCTATTTTAGCATGGTTCTTGAACACATCACTGTTTTCTCATTTGAGTTTTTATTATGAGAAATTACAAGGTCTGTGGAATGATTGAATTGTGCTTGTGCTACTGTTAATTCAAAAACAATTCATTTTAAATATCTGGCAATGTAGACAGGCATATTTCCTGAAAGACAAGATCCCCAAATTTCCCAAACCAATGTAGAGTTTCCTGTCCTCATAAACAATGTCAAGATTTTCCCCCAGGCTGCTGTCCAAGAAAGATCTTCACTCAGTGTACTTCACACCACGTTGAGAACTTCATCTTAGCTATTGTCTTATTTTTGCCACCTGAAGATGATAAGCATTTATAACATCTCAGTCCCTGCTGAATCTTCCAGAGTGTGTATGTCTGATCTCATACAGCTCCTTGTAATCATCATCAGACAGGCAACCCAAATTCAATGCTTGATTCACACATGCAAGCAGAGAAACTCTTGGAGAGAGTTTGGTATGCGGAATCCATATACAGTTTAGCACTAAGCTTTAAGTAGATAGTTTTAGTAACAAACATCTCAATGATCTAACTAATTCTCTACTCACTTCCACATTCAAGTTCATTCACCTCCTTCGTGGACGTCCCATTGCAGTGGTAAATTAAAGAGATTTATTTAGTATTCCCACAACTCTTACCGAAAAATCTTGAGATTATGCTTAAGTTTGTAAAAGAAGGGGGTAAGAACAAGTTGCCTTTTCTACCATCAGTTAATCAGCTGACAGGAATTCAATGATACACCTCTGCTTGGTTTGCACTTCCTTGTCAGACACCATTTTCTCAGACTGCCTCTGTGCTGCCACAACATGTAACAACATGTAACAGAATAACAGCGGGAAGGCTCAACCTCTACTGCTATACTACCAACATCCACTTCTGACATCATAAAATAGAAGGCTTTACTTCCAGAGAAGCCCTTATACATTTTATGAAATAATTCCTGTATAAGCCTAAATGACGATCTTGTAAATAGATGTCTAACCTCAAGCATGTTTAGATATCTGGAGAACTCTTCTGAATTTTAAACACATCTATGCATATTTAGATATCTTCACAAAATTGATATTCTTAAAATTTGGTTTTGGAGGAGATACTATATTTTTAATATATAATTAGCACCAGCATTATAGAAAACAGAGACAAGTTTAAAACACATCTATTAATTCCTGGAAGTACAATTCTATAGAGGATTCCTATAAGAACCTCAAATAAGCTGAAAAACAAGCAAAGCAAAAAATACTATTACAATGTCTGTAAGAATACCATGAATTTTAGTATTCCTTATAAGAAGCTAAAAAGAATTAGCCTCTCAAAATTATTTAGGTTTAAAAAAAAAATGCATCTAATTAAAATATTACTTATTTTATCATGATAATATGCATTTATAGTCCCTGTAATGTTTATAAATACGTAGATATAATTTCAAAAAATAATAAAGAAAACCATAATTTAATGGAAATACTCTGCTCAACTATGAATCAGCTGTAGAATGAAAGCGCTAAGCTGCCTTTCCTAGACCTTTGTAATAAAACTCAGTGATGTGAATCCAAACAGCTAAGCAACTAATTATATATGAACTTATAAATCACGAAGCTTGAAACTTAAAAAGTTCTAGAGCTCTTGTGAAACTCCCTAGACAATTTCTTCAACTTTCATTCTTACTGTTGTACGAGAACGGTGGCCAGTCTCCATAAACTGTGGGAATAATATTATTCAAAGAACACAGAAACATACATATACACATCTGGTGGTTTTTCTTCCCTTTATTTTGTTTTCCTTTGTTTTCCAACTTCTATTTTGATTGTCAGAACTATTTACCTCCTTTACATCTGTTTTGGATAGACATAATCTGAAATATTTCAGATGAAATCTTGTATCTATTATTTCAGTGAGGAATTTCTTTCATTATATGTAAATGTCAACATTTTTGTTTAGTCATGTTCCCTAGAGACTCACGTTAAACAGGATCATATATAACTGTGATGACAGTAAGATTCTTTTACAGTCTAAGATAGAGCTCTTCAATGACACCTTTCAAAATAATGAAATAAATGTGTGATTAGCAAACCAGTTGAATCCAAGGATCTAGATATTTCCGTAGTCGTGTCTCTCCCTAAATGTCTACTCTGACAGCTCTGAATGCATTTTAGTACTGAAAGCTCATCTAAATTAATACTTTACTTGTAAGTCAACAGCTGGGAAAGTAAATTAAAGGAATACAAGTCTTAAAATGAATTCCAAATAATTCAGAGTGAAAAATAAATAAGAAAAGAAATCCCACCTTGTTAAATAAAGATCAGTTAGCTTTTCTTTAAATACCATATTACACCTTTGTAATTACAATACCAGTTCTTTACCTTTTTGCCTTTGTTCTTATGACATTTTGGTCTCACAAACTAAACTGCTAGTACTCAAAATCTTTCAGCATAATCAGTTTCAAACTGAGTAGGACCAGCTTTCATAGAACTGCATGATCTCGGGTTTTTTTTTGGTTTTTTTTTTCACATTGGATCATGAACAGTGGTGAAGCTAGGCAATATAGTAATGATAATCTTATGCTGCCATGAAATTCATTTCTCCAAGTTCTTTTCACTATAAACAATTTTATATTCTGTTTAGTTATCCTTAAATCATCATGTATGGCTTATAGCTCAGGTCAGTATCTATACAGGTAAAAATATCAGAGAGGAAACAATAATATATTTTAGAAGCTAGATCTGGAATCAAATTAACCCCTTTATTCTAATAATAATAAAAATTATTATTATTCCTCCCAGCTCTCTAAATTGGTAACAGATAGGTGGTATAAAATAACAGATTGTTTTAAACTGGTGGAGTCACTTTGGATTACAGTGCTTGCATTTTATGATGTTGCTAGTTATTATCAAATGATATAGTACAGTTTGTCAAAATGACTTATCAGTAATATGGCAGAAACACCAGATGTCATAGGAACTTAAGAACTGCCAGCCAAATTTAGTTAATGTGTCCTTTCCAGCCAGCCCATCTCTAACAGTGGCCAGTACCAGATGCCTCAAAAGAAGCAAAAAGCTTTCTACAGTAAAAAGGATTTGAAAAATCGGTGAAAGGGAACAATGTCTTTCAAAATTCTATTCAACATATCGTTACCTTATTTCATAGGATGTAAGTATTTAATTTCTTCTGCTTTGAAAACAAAACTGTAATTGTATAGCAGAACTAATGTAACTGTTGATTTATTTCTCAGCAATATCATCATTAGCTCTCTCCGAACTCTGCCAAAACCATAACCCCTGGAATTTTCTGCCATACTCATAAAAAGGAATTCAATGATGGATTTGTATGCTCGTGTCCTCCGAATTACTGCTTCTTTGTCATTAATTTAAATATGTATCCCTTCAATTTCATTGATTTATTCATTTTGGCCTTCTATTATGAGAACAAAAAAACCAACATTCTTATTCTTTCTATAAATGAAAATTAAAATAACTTAAAAATGGATGCTGACCAGAGATTAATAAACTTCAGAAAGTTCTCTTTGTTAATCTGAATAAAACTCCATATACATGCGTGCTTCTCTGAAACACTGGAGTGCTAATTCTTACATTCCTCAAATGTCCCTGAAGTATTTAGTTCTAATTTTGATCGTCTTATCCATTCCTACTTTTATGGCATTCTCAGTCATTTATATTAGTCTACTCTGTGTCAATTAGGGTATAATTAGAATATTCAGAAAACCAAAAGGAAGAAATATTTCTGAAGGTAACCAAATACTCACTGATTATTTGTGCATGTAAAGAAATTAACTGTACTAATCTGTTCTCTGAAAAAGATAAACCTTTGAGTGAAAAATAAGGAAGTCTTTCAAATGTATTTTTTTTCCAAAAACTATACTTTGAGAAAATTAAACTAATGTATTTTTCAAGATTTTGTTAATCTAGGAAAACTTCAATATTAACTGTCAGTGAGGAGATGATAGTGTATGATGTGATATATATAAAGTTCAGAAGACCTTTGCATAAGGAAATTTTGAATACTTTTAGGCAGATAAAGGAATATAGTTAAATGATCTTTTTCTCACAGTGTTAGAGAAATTTCAGGAATATATGTTTTAGCAAGCACATATGCTTCCCATAATTTCTCATCTGGACCAGTTTGCTAATTCCTGTTTTTGACCTTCTCCTTCAGGAGCAGAAGAAAGCAGCAGTATAGAAAACTACATATAATCTGCAAAAGTTAGTGATTTAGGGGTACTGTTTTCCATTAGATAGCAAAAATCATTTTCCTGACTTCTGACAGGGAGTGAGTGATCGCCTTTTTATATCACTGAATCCTAAGTTAGTTTTCCTATACAAGGTCTGCTATGAAAGTGAAAACTTCTATCTTATTAGGTAGGCCCACAAGGTCAGAGGTGGATGTTGGTGGTTCAGTAGAGGCTGAACCTTACCACCAACATTCCGTTACATGCTGTTGCCATATGAGAGATGGCAACAGACCAAGAAGCGGTCTGACAAAATGGCATCTGACATGAAATTGTGTATGGGGAAAAAGTGTGTCACTGAATTCCTGCATTTGGAAAAAAAAAATTGCATCCATTGACATTCACAAGACCTGCAACTTGTGCCTTTTGCCCTCTCTGTTTTTTAAAGCAGCCTTCCCCATTTGGTGGATCTTTTGTGCTTAATCTTCATACTCTTGACAAGAGTGCTACCAGGCAGGGACAAGCACAAATCAATGAGAAACAGAATATATACAAACGACCATGAAATATTTACATGGATGAAATAGGGGAAAAGAAGGAAAAAATCATTTAAAATGTCACTAGCTTATATTCCCTACAAAGAAAACTTTTATTTCCAAGTATAAATAAATTGAACAGGTTTGTGTCCAGATAAGAATGTACTATATGCAAAATGGTTCCCAGACAAAACAGCTTACTAAACCAACACTGCTAGACAGTGAATGATTGACAATCTGAGCAGCTAGACTCACTTGGGAGATCTAAATATAGTGTGTCATAGCAATCCACATCTATAAACTATACTTTGCTGCATTTTGTTAGTCTACAGTCCCAGAACCCCAGACTATTTATGGGAAAAAGAAGGGTTGTATCATATACCGCAGTTCACTCAAATTTGTTCACATCTTTTTAATAACTAGATGCAGCTTAACCTTGACCTTGATTACAGAGTGAAGAAAAGGCACAGCACAAAGCTAAACAGCAGCTAACAGACAAAAGCAAATCCTTTTTTTAATAAGCACAAAATATTTTACTTTACCTTTTATATTTTAGTCTCTTATTTCCTATTTTAACCGGTGAATATGTGCACTTAGACATCTTTTTCTCCATAAGCTTCAGTTAGGCATATTGGGCTTAGAGCTAACACTGGCCTGCAGCATTTCTATTATTAAATTTATAGGAAAAGGAAGGAATTATTTTAATCACTAATAAATTTTCCTTATTAACAACTTTAAGATACAGCATTAGGCTATAAGGAGAGGCACAGGAAGTTATCCCCACCAATTCATTTTTTTTTCTCTCTGCTTCTCATAATTACATATTTCATGAGTCTTCAGTTTTAGATTAAACTAGAACATAAACTTCAATTTTTTTCCAGCAACGGTAAGTCATTCTAGTATAGATGTGCTAATCAGGAATGGAGTTCTATGTCTAGAGATATGATCTTCATAGAATCATAGAATATCCTGAGTCGGAAGAGACTCATAAAGATCATCAAGTCCAACTTCTTACTCTGCACAGGAAAAATATGACCATATGATTGAAAATGTTGTTGAGATGCTTCTTGAACTCTAGCAAGTTCTGTGCCTGACCACTTCCCTGGGTCTATTCCAGTTCCTAACAACCTTCTCAGTGGAGAATCTTTTCCTGATCTAACCCGAATCTCGTTTGTCACAGCTTTATTCCATTCCAGTGGGTTCTACTGTAGATCACCAAAGAGCAGAGATCAGCACCTGCCCCTTCACTCCCCCTCATGAGGAAGCCATAGGCCATGATGAGGTCTCCCCAGGATCTTCTCCAGAAGCAAGTCCTATCTGACCCACATAGTGGCCTTCTGCGATGGCATGTCACTAGACAAGAGAAGGGCTACTGATGCCATTGATCTGGATTTCAGTAAGGCCTTTGACATAACATCCTTCTCTCCAAATTGTAAATGGTTTTGATGGGTGAACTGTTTGATAGATAGGGAGCTGGTGGCATATATCCAGAGAATGCTGGACGAGGGCTTAATGTCTGAATGGAGATTAGTGATGAGTGGTGCCCTTCTGGGGAAACAGAGAAAGACTTAACAGTATGCAAACACTGTTTAACAACAGCCAAAACGTATTTGTGTTATCAACACTGTTTTAGCCGCATATACAAAAAACAGAACCTTATGGGCTGCAATAAAGAAAGTTTACTTCATCACAGCTAGGTCCAATACATTTGATAGTTTTCCAGGTAGGGCAGTTGCTTCAAATTCCTCAAAGATTTTTGAAGACCTTCCATGAGATAACGAGATAAACAAAAATCATCCTTATGAAAGTGATTGGCAGTTCCTGTTTACTCTGGTCCTCTCAGGACAAGAACATTCATATTTTCATAGTGCTTTTTTCTGATTTCTAACACAGTACCTCAGTACTAAAAGCACTTGAGTTGAGTAGTCAGCGAATGGGTTGTTAAAATCCACTTTGCATTAGAGCTTATAAGGTTTTTTTGAGTATCAGGACAGACTATATTCACCCCATGTAGGAAGTCCCTGTTTTCTCTGAGATAAGTACTAAATTAAACACTGTGATTTTATTGCTCATAGACAATATTATTAGCACAAGTCTTCAGGTTTATTAGCCAAGACTATTTGTGAAGAATTATTTGGAATGCCTAAGGCTTGTTGACTAGATTACTATTAATTAGGCTTCCCATTGCAAAAGATCCTGTGGAGAAAAAATAGCCCTTTGCATGATTTAATTTTCTGTGAATACCGAAGTAGAAAGAGGACTTTTGTGATTTTAATGTTTTTGTTGTTCTAGAGGAGGTATATTTTAGTATATTATTATTACTTGTAAATAGAAAAGTTTTTTTAAAAAAATCGGGACTCTACCATATGACTATGACTGTTTCTTCATGAACCAGTAGCACATTGAAAATGACCACTGAACCTGACAGCCAGATCATTTTAATTTCAGTCTAATAAAAATCTTGTAAGTGTACTCAGAGTGTAAGTTCCTCCTTGAAAAAACTGTGCAGTCTGTAAAGAGAAGACAGAGTACCAGGCTCCTGCAAGCCTACATAGATGATAGAGAAACTGCTAAAGCACCCCGGAGTAATGGACAGTCTTGTCCACTAGTGACTGTTGGCTTTAAAGTTAATTAATACCAACTTGATGAGAAATGTACTTCAAGAAAAACTCTAGGTGTTAGTATCAAGATACATGTCATCTGTCAATTTCTCCTGCTCTCTTTTCTTCTTTCATAATGGCTAAGTGTATCTGCAAGAAATGTGGCAGTCATATAGATTAGCAAATCAAATGATTTCCTATTGTAACTCCATTGACTATAGTAACGCAAGAGGGGAACTTCTCACAAAATCTTTAACTTGGGGATCATGCCATCAGTTTGTAATAAAAATGCTCTGTGCTGTATGAAAATTGGAATCAATACACTTACTTACATTTACATTCCCTCCTTATATTACATAGACAGTGGTGGAGATTTTCCCAAAAGAAAAAGGAATACTAATTGCTACAAAACAAATGACACAGAGAATTTGTGTTTATCATAGACTTAAACATTGCTTATCAATGCACAGTGTTTTTATAGATATTTGTTGTACAGTTGGGCTGAATGGCACAACTAACATGAATACTCTATTTTGTTATGGTGTTTGACAAAATAAAAAATTAAAATAATTTAATATTTCATTTTTTTCCATTATACTTTATTAAGAATAGAGTGCTAACCTGAATGGCCTATGAAATTAATTGTGCCAGCAGGCTAATATCCAGAATGTGTATAACCTTTATTTAAACTTAGATAATAAACTTGTTTAAACAGATTCAGACATCTATATTTGAACATCTACATGGAACTTACATCAGAGTTCCTGTTGTAGCCAATGGAGATATGGGTGATTCAGAGTACAGATAATTTTTCAACTCACTCTTAATGAAGGTCTGTCTTTAGACTCCACTGACTGTAGTGACTAGCTGTCCTTTGAATAAACTGTTGCTTAAGACAGATAGAGCAGAACTAAATTTCCTGCACCTTAAACTTCAGTTTAATTTCATCCACCTTAAAACGTCAGAGCCTTGTGCACAATCTGAGATCTACCTGTAGCACAGTTTCCAGCAAATATACATGTCCCACTGGGATGGCAGGTGGAGAACAGATGTTCTGGAGGATCCAAATATCATTAGATTGCTGTATAGTCAATTCGTTAGAGCTTGTCAAATACATAGCAATAGCTAAGGAGTCCTACTATGTAGTGAATCACACCCCCTAACTTAGAAGCTGTACTAGAGAACATTAATGGAGAATAAGTTGTGTCTAAACCTCCATTCGTGTACAGAAACTCTTATAGAGCTTGTCTATTTATTTCAGTCTTATTAGTGATAGTGAGACATGTATCTATAGAAAATTATTTAGGATAAATTTCTTCCAAGTTAAATATGACACTGATTAATAATTTTTTAGAAGTTCAATTTGGCCATACCAAAACTAACTTTCTTTATACTGTCAACTGTCACATACCTTGTATAAGAGACAGGATAAATATACTGTATTTCTTCCATACTCTCTCTGAAGTTGCAGAAGTAAGGACCTAGGATTCTGAAAGCTAGAAGCACTGAACTGACTTTATTTTTTAATAGCTTTAAACAGATTTTCCTTCCATAAATTAGTTTTCACTTTATAGAGCTGTGTGTAAACTTTTTGCCACAGAAATACCATGTAGGAATACGCTCCTTTCACTGTGTGTTACCTGAAAATATACATTAATCTGTTGGAAGGTTATGCCTGAAAGTTAAATATGGTATCACAAGATCCTGCATTGACATAAATATTTTAACATGTACATCGGGGCCACATATTTCTTGTACTCTTTGGCATTCTCAGGTGAATCAAGATCTATTAAGTCAGTAAGTAGTGAAAGGCTTAAACTTATGATGATTGTCAAGTATCCAGTCTCACAGATGTGTCAGTTAAGATGCTCCAGAATAGTGATCTCTTTCAAAAAGCCTCTGGAAGTCAGCCTCCAAAAAGCGTATTTTCTCATAAATGATCCTGACAAACCTACTCTTGTCTCTCCATCCTCCTCACCATCCAGTAGCAGATGAGACACAGTAAATGACAGCCTATACTGGATCTGGACACTGGAGCTTATTTAAGAATCAGTAAAATTAGGGTTTTTAACCTACTTGATTATCTTACACATGTATTGGTTCACACCCTCTCAAACTCCAGTGCTAGATTTTGACTTCCCTTCCCCACAGGTGAATTGCACCTGACTAAAGGAAGATTGAGCAGAAAGTTGTGTCTGCTTGTACCGCACATCTGCCCAGACTTACCAGTCTTGGGCATTAATGGCCAAGGTCCCTGAGTGATGTCCAGCATTTAATTCCACATGACTCACTCTTTTCCAGGATCTTCTCATATATTCAGGATCAGTTCTCCCCTTGAGACCTTCACTTTCTTCTTTTCAAACCTAGTTCTTCTTTCTGAGACCACTTATTTTGTGGAACTCTTCTTTGCAGTACCAGTTCTTTCTATCTGGATGTTAAATTGTTGATTTTCCAAATCTAAATAGTGTATGTGTGCAAATGAAACTTGTGGTCATCCTCCTAAAATGTCTAATGAGTCTATTCATTGGAAGATTCAGGGCATGTGACTTTCATTCAGTTGAAGCGTTAATCAAAATACACAAGCAGCCAGTACTATTTGCAGCTAGCAAGTAGTAGGTCTCTGCTTCAAAGTTCAAAAGTTCCGTTTCGAACATTCATTCCCAGACACATACATGCACCCAGCTGCCTACTGCCCATCAACACTCACAATTTGAACAATTCTTCACCTAAGAAACATGCATGCATTTCTTAAGTCACTGCACCATTAAATTAAATTAAATTCTATGTGAAAAAATTACTTTGTTATCTGGTGAATATATACTGATCTCACCCCAATCTTAAATCCAATGGAGGTACAGGAGCAGCACTACATTCTTTGTGTATTGCTCAGAATGAAATGGTGGCTGGTAAGGAAATAGAAAAAATAGAAGTATCATCTTTTCAGTGAAAAAAAATAAAATGCTGTAGTGGGAGTTCACATATAGCAATGTGTTCTGTTGAGATGTTTCTCTGGTTTCTGAGTTCTCCATCCATGGTGCCTCAGCAAATAAGGAGAATATCTTTTTAACTGCTATATTGATTATTTTGCTTGCATGTAGTCCTATCTTGCCTTTCTACTTTTAGTTTACCTAAGAAGCTTACTAAAGCAATTCTGCCCTGGGCACTTCATCTGGATCCTAGCAATAATCTGTGTTGAAACTTCTAAAAACACCAAAATTAAAATAAACAATGATATATATATAATTCACTGTAAAAATAGCAGTCATCTTTTTTGAGAAGATGCGTAGGTGCATCTAACTATAACTTGTCCATGCTGAGTATATGTAGGCTTCTTATTATTAGCCTGATCAGAAAATGTACCCTGAGAGTTCATGTTTTACTCTTTTTCTTCTTAACAACTTCAGAAGGAAGACAGAGAAGGCAGGGTCAGTAAGTTTTGAGGGGGGAAAAGGTGATACAGCGACTTCAGAAAACAAAGAGAGCAAGTTCCAGGGTAAGCCTTATTGCTAACTATTTCTTGATCAGTGTTAAAAAAGTACAACTGTTCCTGTGTTTTTTTTTAAACCATTTAACACATCTGATTCTGCTTGCTATTAAGGAAATAAACTCATTAGGAATAGAAAAGAGATGAACTCTTCTGAACTCAAGGACATGGAAACTTCCTTTACAGCTCCAAAGCACATACTCCTCTGAACCCAAATAACAGACTTATGTTTTTACCTTGAACTGTGTTGCCAGAAATTCTACAAATGAGTTTTGGTCTCACGAGGCACAGTCATCCAGTACTGCTCTTCTGTTTAATCTGCTTATAAAGCCATAACAGCAAAACGGTAATCCTGTTGGATTACTTAAGGAAAAAGAAAAGCAAAATTGAAAAACAAAATAAAGCAAAACAAACAAACAAAAAAGTTATACAGCTTTGGACTTTAAAACTCATTATCGTATAAGTAGTAATAGACAGTGGATCTGAAGCTTATTCAGTTTTCCCTAACCTTCTTAGCCAGAAAGGTCATAGCCTTCTAAGAATGTAGAAAAAGCAGTGTCTTAATCTTCCGATTTTTACATTTTTCTTTCCTTTTTTCTTTTTCCCCACTCTAAATTTTTGCCTCTGAAGTCATATAAAAAAATATATACCTCAGACTTTACTTCTTAAAAAAGAAGGCACATTCAGCTCTCAAGATTATAAAGAAATCTTTTGGTGACAGACTTCCATAAAGCAAAACAAATAAATGAAAAAAAAACACTAAGTAAGTCAATATTTCACGATTTTAGGCTATTAAACTGAGGACTATATGAATTATGTGTGCAGAAAACTACAGTTTTACAACTTCAGGTCTCAGGATATTAGTGCAGATGAGAGAAGATGGCAAAGAGGTGAGCCCTCCTGTTCTGATATTTTCCAACCCCTCTGTTTCTGAGGTCAGTGCTCTTGCATCTATTCTGGGGAAGAAATGTAAAGGTTTTTCCTGTTTTCTTAAGGCTATTTTATGTTGGTTTTGTTTGTTTATTTGCTTGGTGATAAAAAACCTTCATGAAATAGTTGGGGCTCAAAAATCAGATTTTAAAAATTTGGAAATCAAACACAGAGCTGCAGATCTCTCTAAATACTTCTGTTCCAAGACAGAAGTACGTTTATCCATGGCACTCTAAGGTGAGATTGTCCTACAAGTGGAGAAGAAATGTTTAGGTTGGCAGCTCATAAGTTTTGAGTTCATTTTGGGATTCTGAGATAGATTTTGGGGTGTTGAATGTTGGAAACTCTGTATGGGAATTCCAAAAAATGGAATTAGTGTAGATCTTAATTTCATGGAAATTCTAAGTGCTCTAAAATTTATCTGGTAGAAGACAGAATATGTAAAGGAACTTCATTTAGCAACATTCACTATGTAGCACTTCAACATGAATCTAAGAAGTTTATCAGTTTCTTTAGGACAGAACTGGAAAAACAAACAGCCCCAAATCTACCACTTGGAATGGAAATTGTTGTAATGGAAATTGTTACTCTATGTCACACTATGTTTTTTATCATATATTTGAGCAAAAATATGAGAAAGAAGCAACCATTTATAATGGGGTTTGAGCTACATTCAATAAAACACAACTAGTGGGCTGTGCAAATGTTTTAGAAAAAAGTAAACCCCACCCCTCATGGGTATTTTCTTGTTTTTTTAACAAACATGAATAGAGGGAATTTGAGAGAACTCGAATCATTCTCCAAAATAGTGAAGAATGTACAGATCTGTACTATGTCAGGTAGTCTCATTCAGAAGGATCAGATACAAAAACAGCAGAGGCCTGGATTAGGAATAGGTATGAAAAAGGTTAAAAAGAGGAATAGTTGTATTTAGAAAAGCTGAACAAGGATGTCAGGAAGAGATTTATTGGTTGAAAAATGAAATTAAAAAACATATTGATAATGGCTAATCAGTATTGAAATAAAGCTAGCATTTTATTTATCAATAAGACAAAAATCTGTATTACTCAGATTCTTGAACAGATAGTATACAGGAATTTACATTCTTTCCTCCACATTAGGTCATCCCTTGCCAGATGTTTCTTGATCACATTGATCCTTTGATACACTGCTTAGTATATTCTGTTACAAAAACAAAAGACTTATTGCTACCAATTAATTTTCAATCTCTCTCTATAACTCTCTTGTCCTTATCAATAGGTCATTTTCTGTTCAAATCTATTCTAGTGGCCCTGTGTTTTATATTTCTTTCTTCTAAAGCTGATAACTTGTGTTTTCTTGTTGCCACTCATTTCTCTTCTCCATCTGACTTCCATTTATAGTACTTTCCCCATGCTATCTAGTTAAAGATGATGTCTCTGACTACGTGGTTTCTTTTCCAGCAGAGGCTGAGGTAGGTTGTTCTTCACTTAGGCTATTTATCTGGAGAGTCTCATAAAGTCTTCAAAGAAAGCTGGAGATTGAATGTGAAAGATTTGCCTCTATAACTTCTGCTATAGCTTATAAAATAATGCATGTCTTATTGAGTCTTTAACAGTAGGTATTAGGAAGCTGAGCTATGGTGCATAGTAGTGAGTGGCCACTACAGTCACAATCCATGATGTCTGTTCTCTGAATACAGAGCACACATTTTTTTTAATTAGGAGAAAAGTGTACAGAAAATCACTAAGAATTTCAATCTGTCATGGATTAAAAATAGCATGAGGTGTGGTGACAGGTTGAAAGCTAGTGGGAATCTTACTACCAGACTTACCTAAAGTAAGATGCCTGAAATGATAGGATTCTTTCTGTTCTGAGTGCAGGAGTATGTGTTTAATTTCCTCTTTCCATGTTCATTAAATATATTTGCAAGAATTTTCACCAAACTGTTCCTTTTGATTCATTAAAGCACTCCTATGGTCCTACTGTATGGAAACCCGCCCTTTGTTGTCAGAAGTTGTTTACCATTCCAGCATAAAAAATGTACTCACATAAAAGCTTTCAATAACTGAATGTGAAATGTGCTTTCTGCAGATATCCATTTAAGACACACAGACATTTATTAGAAGGAAAATTAAGAAGGAACACGACAGGAAAAGAAACTAATTCATGTTTAAGCGCAGGCAAAAATTATCAGGGTGTATTTTTCTGTATTTACCAAACATAGTGAGCAGCATGCAGCTCATACAGGAGACAGAAGCACTAGAGGCAGGAGTAGAAGTAGCCCTGTTTCCCTTCAAGTTTGAAACCAAGTGCCCATTGGAAAGCAAATGTAGCTCTCAATAGAAATACTAATGGCCTTTACTCATGTGTAAGCTACAGGGCTACCATTGGCAATTTTAAGCATGACAACAAACAATATAATGTTTGTGGATCTTGTTTGAACCATTAAATCAAGAGTAAAGGTTTTACAAAGCCAACTTTTTTACACCATAAAATTCTGTATATTTCTGAATATTCAGTTCCAAAATTAAAATTAAATACCCCAGAATTTGATTAATATCCCAAAGGAAACTGGGAAATCAGTAAGCATCAAACATTTTATTGAAGCATGACTAGTATGTCTTTTGCAGGCTGCTTACATGTTATTTCCTTATTCAAAACTATATTTCTATCAAACATGCTGTAATCATTTGGAAACAATAAGTACTTCTGTCATTTTTTCTGTAAACTTATAAAAAATCAATTACATTTTTGCCTAAAGAAAGCAAATAGTTTTCTTCATGACAGGATATTCCATAGATTCTTCAGAAGCTATAGTGACCTGCAGCAATATTTTGACAGCTCATAACCAGCATGACATCCGATATGTTTGTATTTTCCTTGTCAGCTGCAGAATAATCAAGCAAATAAAATGTAAAATTAATATTGTCTGTTATCAAGAAATAGAAAGGTAACAATTTACCTGATTCATTAAATTTAGACTGTCCAAGTGACTAATGCTTTCCTAACCTTGGCTGTGATGATGCTGAAATTGGCATAGTACTCGGTGGAAAATCTCCTCTTTATAGGGTCAGATGAAAGATGCTGCCCATGTTTTCCCTTTTATTTACATCATCTTATATCTGTTGGGAAAGGAATATTTTTAACATTATCTGAGAGGTAGGGGACGTACTCACTGCAGCTCAAAATCTAACCAGCACTGACAGCTCCAGCATGGAACAAAGATATCCTGCCTGTCCATTGGCCCATAGGTTGATCGACTAGATAGGGTCTCCCCAGAAGAATTGAAGAACTTTTGCTATGATAGGGAATGTTCCCAGTGCTGCAAGCTGGCTACATAGTTAGATAATCTACCTCTCTGCTTAGCTCAGGCTTGTAGCTGTTCCTTCAAATTAAAAAATAATGAAAAATGGAACAGAGAAAGGTAATTTCTTGTCTGCCATGTTTCAATCTACATTTCTCTATATCTACTGCATTTTAGAAAAGCAGGAAATAAAACTAAAAAAAAAATAGCCAACTTGTGTCAATAAGTTTTATGAAGAGAACAGAAAAGTCCAAGGCTAATAAAAGTGTACTTCTAGAAGTCTTGTTAAGTTTAATAAACTTCAAAGACAATATTGAACTCTGTGATGGGATTCCTTTTCTAAGAAAGTATTTCATTTCTTGAACTGTAAATCTTTGATTAACTTCAAGGAGCATATGTACATATATTTACTTTCTGTCTCACTTGGTCTTTTTTAACACCAGCATAATTACTTGTGCCATGTAGTTTATACATATTCCACAGTAAACACAAGTCAGGAGATTTGAACTCTCTCTCAAACTCATCTAGTGATCAGCTTTAAGCATTTAGTGTGCACCCTACACAGATAATAAATATATAGAAAATTAGCAAAGTGACCAGACCATTTTGCTTGTGCTTTCAAGAGCCAGAAGGCACAGTACATTTTCATAATTAAAACAGAACTATTCATTCCAAATATGCAATTTATTTTCATAGATAACTATGTTGAATATTTGAAATTACATGTAAGACCTAGCCTCCATTCTAGATAATATTAGAAGGAAGCCCACAACTCAGTCTGAAAAGTTACTGTATAATATAGCCAAATCTAGAAGAATAAATTCAGAGATAAACATTTAGATATACAAAATGGAAGGTCAAAGATCAGATCAATGTCTCAAACAAGGAATTTGAAAGCACAGTTTATTATTGACCCAAAGAATAGATTCTAGTGCAGTGCAGTGGTGAAAAGAACTAAGGAGATAGATGAACATTTATAGCAGGAACTTCCAGTTGAATTCAGAGTCTTGCTACTTGTAGTCTTGAAAGTTACGCCCTCATTTCAGAAGACGTAGTTATAGAATGGCTCAGGTTTTTCCCAACTCATAAGTCAAAGAGATGAATCAAAAATTATCATAGAATTATAAAAGCATTGCAGTTGGAAAAGACCTCTAAGATTATCCAATTGAACTGTCAGCCCATTACCACAAAAACAAGTCCCTTAGTACCACATCTACAGGTTTGTTGAACACTACAGGGATGGTGACTTCACTACCTCCTGGGGCAGCCTGTTCCAATACCTGGTGACTCTTTCAGAGAATTTTTTTCCTAACATCTAAC
Source organism: Gallus gallus (assembly GCF_016699485.2). Classification (NCBI taxonomy): domain Eukaryota; kingdom Metazoa; phylum Chordata; class Aves; order Galliformes; family Phasianidae; genus Gallus; species Gallus gallus. The sequence goes on along the minus strand of NC_052532.1, from coordinate 24,139,529 downwards.
TTGAACCTTCACTGGAACAACTTGAGTCCGTTAACTCTTGTCCTATCGCTACTGAGGAGACTTTGCATGTTTTCTTTTTGTGTGTGTAAGAAAATATTTGACAAATATTATTTGACATACAAAAATGATCTTGTTGATTACATAGATGAATAATTTTATATAAAGAGGAATGCTTTGTCTCATTTGGACAAGATGTGCTTACTAACTGCAAGGCAAATTTTGACCCAAGAGATACAGCGTACATGACTGCGTCGTTTGCATTAGACACTGTCACTAACTAAATGAGTCAACAAGGGCCTCAGGTTCAGAATCTCATAATACGAGTGGCTAAAATCATTGACAGCTGAGGTTCTCAGCCTCTCCAAACTGCAAGAGTAACTTCTATCCTTACTAGCTTCACATCAGTGAACTAGATCCAGCTATCATATTTAACTATTATTGTCTCTATTGGATTCAAGGGAAGAAAGAGTTTACACATTATAATTAAAGACTGCATTTTAACAGCAGTGAACAAATGTTTGCCTTGTAGTAATTAAGCATTTATTATATATACAAAACTAAATCCATATTATAACAAATCACCTACTGCTGCACTCATGTACACACAAACATCAGGGACATTATCACTGTACTTCAAATAGGAAACCATTCAATAAAATATAAAAGAAATTTTTACTCAGTTGTTAGCCCCCCAACCATTTCAATTTTATACAAGAAATGACTCTCTAACTTTTAGTGCTTAATCTCTTTTGAGCAACAAGGTTCTCTTCTGTTCTACTCATAAATTGCTGTATAACCTCTAATCCTGCTGTATAATAACTTCAACATTCTGCTTAAGAACTTATATTTTCCAAATTTTTTACTTCCCACAAGTTCAAAAATACTCAACAACTTTTTCTTAGCTGTGGAAGGATAAGGAAGAATAAAACAAAATAACTTTATATCTTAAATTCATTTCCTTTGTCTCATGTCATATTGTGTTTTGGATTTTTATTAAAACTATAGTGATAACACACCAATGTTTTAGTAGTTCTGGAGCACTTCTAGCACAGAGTCAAAGATTTTTCTGCTTCTTGTGTTACCTTGCCATCAAGGAGGCTGGGAATGCACAAGAAGCTGGGAGATGATGCAGCCAGGTCATCTGACTGAAACAGACCAAAGTGATATTCCATGCCGTATAATATCATGCTCAGCAATAAAAGCTGGAGGGAAAGAAGGATGAGAGAAGACATTCAAGGTGATGAGGTTTGTCTTCCTGGTAAACCATTATGTCTGATGGGCCGTCGTTTCCTGGAAATGGCTGAATATCTGTCGGCCAGTAGGAAGTACCAAATTAATATGCTTCACATGAACAGCTTTTGCTTTATCTATTAAACAGTTCTTATGTCAACTGATGAGTTCTCACATTTTTATCTTCTGATTCCCATCCCCACACCACTGTGAGCAGAGTGAGCAAGAGACTGTGTGGTACTTAACTGTCTACCAGAGTTAAAACACAACTCATCAGAAAGAAAAGGATAAATATGGATATGGTTTTCTTCACATATAACTAGAATCTATATAAAATAAAGCTAGTCACAGAATCACAGATCACAGAATCACAGAATGGTCTGGGTTGGAAGGGACCTCAAGGATCATGAATCTCCAACCCCCCTGCCAGGCAGGGCCACCAACCTCCTCATTTACTAAACCAGGTTGCCCAGGGCCCCATCCAACCTGGCCTTGAACACCTCCAGGGATGGGGCATCCACAACCTCTCTGGGCAGCCTGTTCCAGCACCTCACCACTCTCCTGGTAAAGAACTTCCCCCTAACATACAACCTAAATCTTCCCTCTTTCAACTTAAAACTGTTCCTCCTTGTCCTGCTGTTATCTACCCTTTCAAACAGTTTACTCCCTTCCTGTTTATAGGCTCCCTTCAGGTACTGAAAGGCTGCAATGAGGTCACCCCGCAGCCTTCTCTTCTCCAGGCTGAATAAGCCCAGGTCCCTCAGCCTGTCTTCGTAGGGGAGGTGCTCCAGCCCCCCGATCATCTTCATGGCCCTCCTCTGGACCCTCTCCAACAGCTCTCTGTCTTTCTTGTACTGGGGGCTCCATACCTGGACACAGTACTCCAGATGTAGTACTCCAGTACTACAACGGCAGAGTAGAGTGGGACAATCACCTCCCTGTCCCTGCTGGCTACCCCTCTCATGATGGAGCCCAGGATATCATTTGCTTTCTGAGCTGCAAGAGCAAACTGCTGGCTCATGTTAAGTTTGTCATCCAAGTGTCATCCTAGTGTTGCAGAAGGCTCCATTTCACTAATCTATCGTTCCCTTTATCTGTAAGCAGATTGCAGAAAAATTAAGGGGTCTGCCAAAATGGTGAAAAGTGATGTCAATTTTCTGGCAATTCTACCTTCATTTAATCATTCATAAGTCTTCCTGAAGGTTCCGAAGAGCCATGTGTTGGATTCATGTGAATACACTGAAAACAAGGAGAGTGAAGGTAAATGTACTTTTCTTATGAGAAGCTTTTTTTTTTTTTTTTCAATTCTTAACTTGCCTTCCTCTAGAATCATATTCAGTTTTATGTTTTATTTATAAGAAACACAGCTAAGCTATAAAATTCTATGTGGTATGTTAGGAAACTGATGCACATCATAAGGCATAGCTAGGCAGAATCTTCTGGGAGAATGCAAGTTCTTTGTTAGTTTGGCTTTTTCCTCATCTTTTTTTTCCTTTTTTTTTTTTTTTATTTGCTTTCAGAAGAATGTGATTTAGAAGCAGTGAGGCAGTGAATTACTACTAGAACGCTGTAAAAATAATTCAGGAGACAGAATATAGGTATAACACACCATGATCACATAGCAAACAAGCCAGAATTATGATTTTATAAAGTTTTACATAATATAAAGAAAGTATGCATAAAGCATATTAGATAAATAACCACTGTTAGAAATTACACATAAGTACAGAATACAATGCATGTTCAAAATTGTGGAAGGAAAGAATGATGAACCCAGGTGACATAAATTGAATACATAAAAGGGCAGAATTAACCTTGGTCACAGGAAACTTTCTCTTAATATCCTCTTTTCCTCATCCAGACTACTATGTGGATGTGTCCTCAGTCTTTCCAGTAAGAGCCCAAAGCAATTCTCAGTCTGTGTGTCTGGATAGCACATATGATTCACTCTGTTATAACCAAAGAAAAATATCCCTATGCAAACAGTCAGACATGTTAGTGATTAGAGACAGAAAATGTGTGCATTCTTCCTGCATCTGGTCATGGACTCTGTCATCCTCATTTAAAATATGCATGTCCTAAATGATGTATTTTTTGTTGCTGATGTACAGTCATTAAATTAGTTTATGGATTGGCTTATTTATACTTTACATGAAGCTTGACTTTTTGCCACATGCTTATTTGCAAGCTGAGCTTCTACATCATGATTGTACTAGGAACTTCAGGAATAATGTTCTGTATAAAGTAAGAAAGAAACATGGATCTGGATATGTACTCTACCCCAACTCAGTTGTACTTACTGATCTGCAATCCAATTCCCAGAAATACTGTATCTGGACAATGGTGATTCCCAGAAACATATTTCAAGGCAAGGCAATTCAGTGACATGATGGCTGAAATCTAATTTTAAGTAGTTAAGTGTAGTATAGAATCATAGCCATATGTCCAAGTATAATACAATACAATAATAATCATCATCTGACTGCAGAAAGCAAATGGTAGCATAAATATTAAAATTAAATATGAAATCTACCTTCAATTTTTACAGTTTTCTTAATCTAGACTTTATATCTTGGATACCTGATATCCCATTCATTCCAATTAAATTATTCTAAAATGATTTTTTTTTCAGCTCATGAGCTTCTATATAAAAGCCTAGATAGACATATTCTAAATGTACCAGAACATTAATCATTTTTCTGAAATTACATTAAAAATCTCATTTTTCAATCATAACTTCCATTGTGTATCCTCCAAAAAAAAAAAAAAAGTTATTTTATGTTAACAGGATACATACAACATATTCTGACACTGTAGAAATTATATATGGCTAATCAGAAACCTTATCTATATCCAACATCTGCAGATTAATTTCTATATGCATTTTACTTCTAAACTAAAAGTCCCTCTTTACCTCAAATTACTCCTGTTCTGGAATGAAAATGGATACTTCAACCATCCCATCCAAGTATAGTGAAAGACAGGGTCATTAAAAAAATTGTACTGAGGAAAAAATTGCATTTTCTTTTCAAATTGATCTGTGAGTAATCTTGCACAAGACTGTTTTTAAACAAAGGTGATATCTATTGGAAAGCAATTTTAGAGTAATTACAATTTTGAAAAGCATTTAACAACCTCAACAAACTTTATAACACTATAATTATATCCTTGTTCAGTTTTATCACGTTCTCCATTTTAGAAAACCATTTGATCTCCTGTATTCTTTCATATAATTTTTTTGTGTTGAAAACAAGTTCAGCATCTTTATACCAGGAGGAATCATAATGATATGACTGTGGATTTTTATTATAAAAAATAAATTCTTCATTTCTCAAACTGCAATTCACCTGTATCCCTGACGAATCACTCCCAGAACTCATGGCTCCAAGCAACTCTGAAACTCTCTTTATCTATTCACCTAGGGATATTTTCAGTGTTATGAAGTGTATGACATTTCTAGAGATTGAATTTTTTTGTTTCACGTTTATCTTCAAAATATGAATGCTCTTATCAGAAACACTGCTTAGCGACGTTTTACATGTAGTACTACTTTACATGTAGTACTAGAAGTCTCAGCAGCTTTACTGAGTAAGGAATAGGTTTGGAAAACAAATACTTTAACACAGTAGGGTTACCTAGACATGAAGACCAGCAAATATTCGTAAAACGTTTGTGTGTGTTCCTTGAGAAGAATTATCTTTTGCCTGGTTTATTTTGGATGACCTACAGAATGCTGCAGTAAAAATTATCCACCAACAAATAGATATAAACACTTTAAAGTGTGTGCAAAGTATGATTATCATTTAGCATCATACCAGCAGATGCCAAGAGTATGAACAGTTCTGCAACAGCTTGAGGAAAACTTGTAACTGATTCCCAAAAAGCAGGTAAACGATTCAGGCATACTATAGAAAAAAATGTCCTGACTGTTTTGTAGAAAGAAATAAACCTTTCTATTTAGCCTTTGGGTGTAGTTGAAAGAAAATAAGACCAATGAAATAAGTGTCGAGCATTCAGAAAATAAAATACTCTTTGTGCAGTGATACCAAGGAAATTGTTCTATCCAGAAGATTTATCTCCATGTCACCTTTACAAAGATCTAAATATATTGAACAGAAACCATCAATTTCAAAACTACTGTACAGACAAAAACTAGAGCAAGATAGAAGGTTGCAGCAGTAATACCTCATACTCACAACAGCTATTATTGATAGTAGCTATCAAATAATGATACTATTAGTACTATTTGTTAAAAAGTGACATCCAGAGAGCTGAATTGATGAGGGTCGAATTGTTCCACAGAATGTCTAAAATATGTGTTCAAAACGCATCTCAGAGGATTTTTAAAATATCAGCCAAGAAAAGCACAAGCCAAAGAAACTAAATAACTTATCTCCTACATTTCAGGTAAATCTGCTGTTCAAGGCTGGAAGAAAGTTCTGAAGTTCTGCTTAGCAATCTGTGGACTTGTTACTAAGCTTTAGACATATCATAAATTATCTGAAACTAAGTGTTCCTTCAGTTTTTAAACAAAGAAAATAATTTCGAGTCTTCCTATTTTTTTCTCATTTTAGTGGTAAAAAGGGAAGCAGAAGAAAAATGAACAGTGTGATTTAATCAAAATATCCAGAGATCGATTAAAATATTCTGTTTGCTCAGAAAAAAAATAATTTATTTCACTATATACAGTCTGGAGTAGATGAAAAAAAATAGTATATCCAGTATATTCTTTTTATTTACTTCTGAGATAGATATTCAAAGATTTTAATTTAGAACATATTAAAATTATATGACTTTGCTGATGACATTATTTTGCTGAGTCAAGGGACAAAGGAATTTGATTAATTTGATACATAGTTATTAATTTATTCATTTTCCACAATACGTTTAGTTTAAGAAAATTATAAAGATTAACATCTAACCTATCTCTGTCGACTGTTTAATTTATGTTCTATTTGTCAAGAGTACCAGAATGTAAGCTAATGAATGATATCACACAATTGTGCAGAGATGAGGGTCTAACAGCCCACAAACTGATGATGTTGTTGTACCTTCTGAAAATGTCAAAGATATCTACAGGAAGGGCTATTAAAATGCTACCATTTTATTTAATGGAAGCACAACCAAATCTCAGACAAAAGTTTTCAAATTATCATCTTACAGGAGTGTCCTAATGCTGTTTTAATTTTCTTACATTGATTTTAAATGGTAAGGTGAAAGATAAGTAAAATAGAACAATGATGTGTCTTCACTGTAAGAGTTTCTGTTCCTCCATCACAGAAGTAATTTCCTGGCTGTAATTTTGCATATTAAAAATGGTGGACTGGATAAAATATACACTGTAAAATTCCAGCCACACATTCATTTGATAATGTTTCTCTAAGATAAACATCAAGAACACAGTGTATTACTCCTAGCTTCTAGGGCTCTTTACAGTAAATATATTAATTTTGAAAATATTTTGATGAAAAACTTTACTTTCACTGTCCCAGTAAAATATATTTATTAAAATAATGTCCTTATTACTATATTCAACCAAAATTCTGGTTGTCCTAAGACACTAATTAAATATGGTATAATACTAACAAAATTTAAAATATATAAACTTTTAAAGATATTTCAGCATCATTTATTCATAGCATATTAAATTACAACATATCAAATTATCATTTCAAAAGGAATTCAAATATTTCAAAAATTCCTATTCATATTTTTACCCACGTATTAAAATGTGTCCTCAGTTGCATTCAAGATTCTCATAAAACATATATTTTGTTCCTGAATAGCTGAAAAAAATCCATATATGAAAATAGCATTGATAATATTAAAATTCAGCACTTACATGAATACTAGTACAAACAAGAAGAGACTATTATGCCTGAAAGATCTACCCAGTACAGAAATATTTCAATATAGTTATTCTGTAACAATAGTATAACAATATTTCACTTTAACAAGAATGATAAGAGCAAGTACAATATGACAAGAAATCTTTTTCTCCGCTCTGATTCAGATATAACAGATCTTTTAATGGCATACATCCATGCTTAACCATTAATTTGCTTAGCTAAATGAATAGAATAGCATAGCATAAAATAGTAGAAGCATAGAAGCATAGAATGGCTTGGGTTGGAAGGGACCTCAAATATCATCAAGTTCCAGACCCCCTGCCACAGGCAGGGCCACCAACTGCTAGATCAAGTACTAGATCAGACTGACCAGAGGCCTATCCAACCTGGCCTTAAACACCTCCAGGGATGGAGCATCCACAATCTCTCTGGGCAGTCTATTCCAGCACCTCATCTCTCTCTCAGTAAAAAACTTTCCCCTACCATCCAATCTAAATCTCCTTTCCTTTAGTTTAAAACCATTCCCCTTTGTTCTGTCACTATTTACCCATGTAAAAAGTTGTTTTCCGTCATGTTTATAAACTCAGTTTAAATATTGGAAGGCCACAATGAGGTCTCCTGCAGCCTTCTCTTTTCCAGGCTGAACAAGACAAGTTCCTTCAGCCTGTCTTCATAGTAGAGGTGCTCCAGCCCTTGGATCATTTTTGTGGCTGTCTCCAAAAGCTCCACATCTTTCCTGTGTTGGGAGTCCCAGACCTGGACATAGTACTCCAGATGGGGTCTCACAAGGGCAGAGTAGAGAAGGACAGTCACCTCCCTTGCCCTGCTGGCCATCCTTCTTCTGATGGAATGCCAGGATACCACTGGCCTTCTGGGCTGCAAGCACACACTGCTGGTTAAATTTTTCATCACCCATAACCCCTGAGACCTTGTTAGCAGGGCAGTGGCTTTTGAAATTGTTATTTCTTGTCAAAAATTATATGATCTGGATACTCTTAAGAGGAAGCATAAAAACAAAGAAAAATAACTTTACTTAATGCTGACCTAGAAAGATAAATTAATGTGTATATAAATACACACTTTAAAAAATTCCTATGAAAACCAATTAATAATCATACATCTGCTAGGTTTTATTGTCTCTCATTCCATTCAAGGTTTCAAAGATATTCTATTTGAAATTTCAGCTGGTCAAAAACACAAATAAAATGAACAACTGCCAGTACTTGACCTGCCTTCTGGGTGACAGCATTTATTGTAAAGGAATTAGCCCTTCACAGCATTAACATGTTCTAAAAGAAGACTCTTCAACCACAGTAATTACCTAGAGAGCATCCTCCTGTTACTTCTGGATGAATTATTTCCAGCACATAAATTGATGAGATGAAGACAAAGTAAAGTGATAATCAGTGACTTAATACAGAAATGATCCAGGGATAACGTGCATGTCAGTGTACCATCTTAAACTTCTTTGATCAGATATTGCTAGCATATGTTGGAACTCTTGTATTTAATTCAGCTGCCATTTGTCCTGTCACAAGCCATTACCGATACAATTTGTGCTACAACACAATAGGAATGTATTTTGTTTCTCTTGAGTAGCCATTCAAAACCTTTGATTTCACACCCTATCAGACTTAAATCAGATAAATCTCCTAGAGCATGGGACTGCCTTTTTGACAGATAACTCTTGCTTTGGAAACTCTTCATTCCTGAATCAAATTTTGACAGCTGGTCTCCAGCAGTTCTTTTGTTGTTGTTGTTGTTTTCTATGTATGTTACTGGAAGAAATTCGGAGTTACTTGTCAAACTGTAATTTCTTAGCCCAACTAATATTTGGGAGAATACACTGACTAGATAGGTTGGATATCTGTGCTAGAGTAAAACCGAAAATAAAGCAAGCGTTTCTTGCCATTACACCAAATACAACTATAAATATGTAAGTCACTCTGAAAATAAAGCCTTCTATTTATTTCTGTGGAAACTAGAACAAAGAGCACAACACGAGTTGGTAGATCAAATTCTCGGTTATAAAGCACTGTTTTTCAGCATAGTCAGCACCATTAGCTACACATTTTGGCCACCATTCTCCACTCATAAAAATCTACACTAGTGAAGTTCACCTACTGTCACTGTCACCACTGCTGAAATGCACCACTCACTGTGCTCACATCCACTATATGGGCTCCATAAACGTTCAGTAAGCATCAGTGAAACATCAGAGTGAAATGGAAATCAAGAGGCAACATGATTACATCTTTCAAAGGCATAAAAGGCTTCTGGAAAGAGGTAAAAGAACCATGAAGATGAAGAATAGATTGCTTGAGAAGTCTCTCATACTATTTTGAAGGCAGTGTGCTTTCAAAGGTACTAAGCAGATGCAGGTCATGTAATGGGGAGAACCAAAATAGATTGCACAAGTAGAGCAGGATGCCTTAGAGAGAAGCAGAATGGGACGACTTGCTGAAGTTCCTAGCTGGGAGAGTTAAGATCTGGTGTACATATGATGGTATTATTCTTGCTATCTCAGGAAAACAAAGCAAAAGAAATAGCAACAAAAGCACAAAAACGGCAACAACCAAAAAGAATTTGTGCCATGATAGGAAACTATGTAAGACAGGTTATATGCTGGATGCAGCAAGTATGAGACAAGACAAGGAAGAGGAAAGAGGTTACAAATTTGCCAAATCTTAACACTGAGCCCTTGTTAACAGATCAGATAATTATTTGTCAGCAACAACACTTCCATAGTTGATCCCGTCTTTGAACAGAGAAAAATCATAAATAAATTTTGGAGAACCCTACCAGAATTGGTGCTATATGATCATCAGAAGCAATTCATAGCAATGAGATCAAATTGAAAAGTTTTTTGATGCTGAAGACTCTTCAGTATGGCATCTTAGACCTCCTTGCAATATGTTCTAATAATATAGTATCCTTAGGAAAATGAAACACATTGAATTGTTTTTTAACTAATATTTTTGTCTAATATTATATTAAATTTTTGTAGGTAGCTAATCAAGGGGTCTGTGCTCAGCTATTTATTGCAAGGAATGTCAACCATATTTTTACTCTTGTTAAATACAGAAAGGTGCTGCTGGTAGGAACTTCAGTATTTCTCCCAAGACAGCATCTTCTAAGAAATTGTGGACAGGCTGAAGGTATGTGATCTAGTGCTGAAATATAACTTCAGACAAAGTGTTTTAATTATTTAATAGTTAATTATTTCTATATCACATAGAAAGAAGCAGTCAACCTCAATCTGTGTTCACCAAGTGCCTGCGATATTTCAAATGCATAGTAAGACACAAGAATTAATATTAAATATATTTTTCCATATTCACAAAGAAAAAATAAAAATTATTTTAGACTATCATGTTTCTGAACGACACATAATTCATTTCTGCATATTTATTTTGTTTAGCCTATTTTATATGAAAAAAGTCAATTTGGCTAAATTAATGGAAATCTTTCAAGACATTTAAAAAGAAACTTACTAATAGTACTCATTCTAAATTAATAGCACTTTATTCATGAACTACACAATTAAAAATAATTAAAAAGTGGAAGATCTCCAAAGGAACTTCATTTTATTTGACTTAATCTGTGTAAAAAAGCCTCAATAACATATACTGCATAGAACAACAGAAAAAAAAAAAACGTTTTCGATTTGTTTCTTATCTTGATGTTAAAAGTGCAGTTCTGTATTCAGGCAGGTCAGAAATTCCTTTGTTTGAATAATAAATGGTTTTCCTTTATTTTAAACTGATTTAAAATTGTATATGTTCTTGAAAATTTCAACTCTATCCTTAGATTATTAGCATATTTTCCTGTATTAAACACTGCAAAACTTTCTAAGACACAATTCAGAAGTATCATAGTTAACACCAGAATACTCTTTTTTTACATACTTTTAAGCGAAAAATCCCTATTTCTATTTCTAAAAGAAAGCCAGCCACTACTAAAATTTTCTTTGAAATATATTAATGCACTTTCTCTGCCTCTTCATAAAAAATTGCAAAACTATTACTTTATAAAATCATTCATAAAAATTCTGATATTTAGACTGATTTTATTTTTCTTTTTGTGAGGGTAATTTCCAAAGTTTTTCAAATAAAAGAGCTCCATTTATTAGCACTGTCTTGGGATAAAATCTCAAATCCTTAAATAGCAAAACTGAGATCAAATATTTTTGTCTTCATACCCATTTTATTACTATCAATATATTCCCAAGGGAAGAATCATAGAAGAGGTGATACTGGTGGAATAAACTTTATCTTTTAATGGACAAAGTGCATTACAGCTTAAGTTTTATAGACTACACTGAAAACTGGATCCTTTTCACAGACTTCTCATCTGTTTGATCATCAGATTTCTGGAGACTTCTTGGCTTCTCAAGGTGTGTCCCTGTGCGATGCTTTTTCTTTACTTCTCATATTAGACTCTCATAATCTCTCTTCACATGAGGTGATGAGATAGCCACCACTGTATACAAAATTACTGTTAACGTGCATACTGAATTCTTCTGACTTTGATGTGAGGCTTTCCCTACGCTCTTCAAACAGTATGCAGAGAAGTAATACATACTAACAAAAAAAGTTTACAAATTGTGAAGATGCACTACATTGCATATAATATATATATATTGGTTTTTTTAAAGCTCATACTGATGAAATATATCACTCAGTGTTTCTTATTCTTCTAAATAAAATGCTTCAGTTATCAGTCACAGGGCAGATCTACTGTCACAGACCTTCAGTGGTTATACAAAAAACATAGGTAATCAATCACAGCCAACCTGTCACTGAAAACATTTTGTTGAAACTATTGAAGGAATAACTAAAAACAGCAGTTTTCAAGTGAACTTTGCTGTCAATTCATAGCTGTTTTGGTAACAGCGAATGCTTAAGACAGATATTAATTGAGCTTGACTAACTGTGTTATCAAAATTTTATTTCACTGAAGTTAGTTTCCCGAAGGTTTCTTTTTATTAAGAACAGAAAAAAATATGATGTGAAATTTTCTTGAAAGTCATCTGTAATAAACTGTGTAACAGTTTATCCTATTATTCTCAAGCACTCTAATAGCAAATGTTTTGTCATTTCACCTGCAGGTTATGAACATAACTGAATGTTCCTAGCCCATAATTAACTATATTAGTTACATTTTTTGATTTAAAAACATTTTCATTAGGCTTGATTATTCTGTCACTGCTTTTAAATGGCTCCTTTAATTTCCTTTCTACTGGTATAACATAATAACAGGCCCAAACCCTGATTTTTGCTCCAAATCTCTCAACACATCTATTTTCTTCAGATCCTCTGATATATGTACATACATATATACAGAAGTACATTTCCATTTTCATTATTAGTATCACTGTAGTGCAGGACAAACAAAAATTTGTTCACATTGCTCAGTTGTCATAAACTTCTAAAAATATTCAGTACTTCAACAGTTCCAGAATCTGAAATTTTATCTTTTGCTAAGCTACTTGCCAGCATTTGAGAACAAAAGAAGATAAATATTTAAATACGCTTCACACATTAAATCAATAAAAATTCTTCTCAGATATAGAAAATGGAGCCAGAGTGTAATTGCTAAGTGTTCATATGCCTTGTATCAGCAGAATGCAAATGTTACCTCACTCCTGTTTCTCCCAGACTAACCTGTTGTGGTGTCCTGCACTGACTTCTTGGTTTGATTCTCTTCCCATGTGTTGGCAGCACTATGCTGCATCTCCAGATTCAAAAGGCTCTTGTTGTTAATCTACGTTGTATCCCAGCTAAGAAAGAGGGTGAAGACTGCAGTCCTCATCCAGGAAGCTGAGGATTTATGTGTTTCCACAGCATATAAATTAATATAAATTAATATTCATATAAATGAAAGTAAAAAGTTTTTCACAGTTTTATATAAATAACACTCTTGCTTTAATTAGCTCATTCCTGAACAAGAAACAACACAGAACCAGCAGGAAGTTGGTTAGTACAAGGAAGACTAAAGACTCATTGGTGGTTGCTGGATGTTTATGGAGACCAACCAGTGGATATGAGCGTACTGAGGTGGTCGGTGGTGCATATCAGCAAAGATGACAGTGACATGAAAGACAAGCCACATTCTGGACAGCCATGCTCAACTGTCACACCATGAAATGAAGGCTATCTTGATCAGCTCATCCACTTGAATTGGTAGGTTACAACCAAGGAACTGGGTATGGAACTGAATATTTGCTTCAATGCATTGGAAGTGATGGTGGCAATACTGGAATATTGCAATGTTTGCACCAGGTACTCCCTTGAGTGCTCACACAAGAACAGAAAGAACACCATATGCAAGTTTTTTGGGACCTGTTGAACCTATTGTCTGAATATGACAGGTTCCTTGATTACATCATACTCGTGATGATGTCACCACTACAAGCTGGAGTCGAAATGCAGTCCATGGAGTGGTGGCTCTTGAATTCAATAATGAATAAAAACTTCAAGACACAACCCTCAGGAGGTAAAGTAATGTACACTGTCTTTTGGCATAGGAAAAAGGTGATCCTTCTGTATTTCCTGGAACCCAGACAAACCATCAACTCAGACTGCTATTTTCCAATATATTGTCTGTAATATACTCATTTCTGTGGCTTAGAGATCCTTTTTAAAGACTTCATTTTAAAATATTTAGGATATGCAACTACAAAAGACATTGAAGGAAGTCCTATGCAAATAGAAAATGAAGGTTTCAGTGATCAAGCTCTTTCACATCTTAGAGCAGAACATTCCCCACAGTGCCTAATGTTGCAGAGTAACATCCCAATTACATACAACTTTTTGTTCTATTGTGTATAAAACATTAGACAATTTTTAGGTTTCATAGCTCACTTCCTTTCCTCTTTTCCTTTTCCTCTTCCTCTTCCAACTGCTACTCCTACTCCTTCCTTCCTTCCTTCCTTCCTTCCTTCCTTCCTTCCTTCCTTCCTTCCTTCCTTCCTTCCTTCCTTCCTTCCTTCCTTCCTTCCTTCCTTCCTTCCTTCCTTCCTTCCTTCCTTCCTTCCCCCCTTCCCTCCTACCTTCTTGATTCTATGCACATACTAAAATCCAAAAAAAGACCCAAAAAGTTTGCTAATAGCTATTGAATGGCAAGAGGAAATCATGCACTTGTATTCACTTTGGATTACAGTGTGTAGTATTGAGAATGCTTTTTAGAATGGGAAATTAGGAAGGTGTAGTATATTTATATATTTTTTTCTTTTTGTGCTTCCTTTAATTAGACACTGCTGTCATAATATTGGAGTGTTGTACAAGAGCTTCATCTTGAACCAATGATTTCAATATCCTGGATTACATTAAACGTCAATTTATGACATGTTCAATTTTTTTTTTTAATTTTGTTTCATATTTTGTCTTCCTTTGTTTATGTTATTTGCATAGTTACCATGAGCATTGTGAATGGATGTTATAATTCCTTTATTCACTCAGTAAATTATTGTGTTTCCTTTGTTCCAGATAAAAAGGTTTAGGAAATATTTTCTATTAGCTCTTCTAATTTAAATAGAAAGTCATGAGTTTTCCTAAAGCTTTCAATCTCAATTGCAGATCTTTGTTAAGAAAGAATGTAATAATTAATTCTTTTGTCTACTAAATATAAAGAGCAGGGCTGAATTAATACTAGCTATGGTATATTCAGTGAAAGTATTAATAAATCACTTAAATATTTCTGTACCTCATTTCCTCATAATTTAAGGTGGTTATTGCAATTACTCTAGCCAATAGCTTCAGAAGAACTTGAAATATCTTTAATTATGCTTTTATTTACATAGCAAAACTTTTACATCATAAATTTTGTATTTGTTCTTCTAGTCTACCTGTTTGTTCATAGCAACATTTTATCTTCTGTCTTATCTGATTCCCACAAATGCTTCTTTACTCAATATGTAATGCTTACTCTCAGTCTAGCTCTCAGATTTTATAGGAATATGTGGTAAATTTTCTAAATACTTAAGGCTGTAGAAATGTTCATTGTATGTTGACAAACAGAAAACCTTTGTTCACCTTTTAATAATCCAACGGAATTAACATTTTCTAATTTTTTCTACTTTGTAAATATTTTATTTTGGTAGTATGCTTGTAGGCTAATATTTGTCTTTGAACTTAGTAAAAGGATGCAAAGTTTGCGGTTTGGAAGGATGTGGGGGTCAACTTGAGTGCTATTAAAAAATAGGAAGGTAGGCTGAATAGATAGTCTCTTGAACATCTTGCACTGTCATATAAAGGACCTTATTTGATTACTTCATGAAGGCAGTCACTACCTAAACAAAAACAAGAAATAATTTATGCATTGAATGAGCAATTGTTTGGAACACTATTAAATGCTGTTTGGTTAGAGAAAATGAGCATTAAAAATGCCTTACAACTTGGATGGATCTCAGTGATACAGTTGTTCTTATGGCTGTAGCTGTTCATTTTATTTTATACAGTAGTTACAAAAGAAATTATGTTATTGACAGCACAGAGGGAACATCCAATCATGAGAGAATCTTGCGCTGTGATGAAGCTGAAAGAAGCACATCTGTATAGTTTATTATAATCACACAATGACTTAGTCTGTTAATCTGTGTTGCGCTATAAGTATGGTTATGTAAATTTTAAACAAATAGTTCTCAATGGTGATATTCATTTGGAAGACTGTGTATCTGCTTTCAAAGGTAAAGTAAACAGTTCATAATTGTTCACAAAATAAAATTTTCTTCAGGAATAATGCATACAATTGAAGAACTGTGAAGAGGAAGTACTCAAAGCAAGTAATTATTGTAGCAAATAACCACCAAGTAATCCATATGCTAATATTTTTCACATAAATTTATGTGTAACAAAAAATACATATTTTGGTACATCAATTAACTTTATCCTTAGATCATTTGCAAACAATACGAATACAGACATTTTCTAAGTTGCAGGAAGGAAAATGTTTTGAAAATGGAGAAGATAAGTCCATTAAGATATTTTCTTTGATGATAACTGACTTGGCTTCAGATTTTTTGTTTTATTTTTCAGCTACAGAGCAAAGAAGCAGAGTCACTATTTTCCAGTTCATATAGATATCTAATTAGTTGTCTGTAACATTCTACAATATTGTACAAAGAATACTTGCAACAGGATTTGATCAAGAATATTAGGCAAGTGGAAGTCCATGCCAAGATTACCCAGAATCTGTACCCACACTTCTGTCTAGTTCCAAACCAAATCAATCAATCAAACAAACAGCAAAAAAGAAAATAATAATAATAATAAAAAAATCCAAAGCATTCTTAGTCAGTAGCAAAAGCTTTCATATTGGGTACACTGTAGATAGCTTATGTTTGTAATGCATGGATTTATGCTGCTATAAGTTTTGTCTGCACTGTAAGAAGTGTGCATTTGGGAATATTATTTGATTGCTTATATTTCTTCTTCTATTGTGAATGTGACACTATGACAGACGGCAAACATCATTAAATGAGAATTCTACTTCAAATGATAGTTCCTTTGGCCTAAGTCTGCAGACATTCCACCATATCTTCAGAGTGGACAGTATTATAAAAAGAGTATGCAAAGCGAAATTTCATGATCTCTAAAGAAAATAACAAGAGATAAGTTGTACAAGAGGTAACATCTACTGTATTACCTTTTCCTTTATAGAAATTATTTACATGAGGTGATTTTTTTAATGTTCCTGGACTCCAGAGAAAGCCTCCACATCACTCATTCTTCTTCAGTCAGATTTTCGTCTGGACTGTTTATTCCTCATGTATGGGATCATGCATTTAGTCTTTGCTGTCTTTTATGGTGCATCTTAAATCAAGGCTTCTATCTCTAGGATAATAATAACAATTATTCCATACATTTTATTTTCTTTCTTTCCTATTTGGAAGAGTAATTCACTCATCATTGAAATTTACATTGTGTTTCCCAGCTTTTTGGTCTCCTTTACAGTAGAAAAAGAACTAGCAACTACACCAGCAACCTTAAATAATTTGTAGAACAAGCAATGTGGCATTCATCTACACTTTGTTTGATGGTTGTCCATCATCAAAGGAAGCTGTTAAACCAGACTAGTAAGTAGAATATTTTACAACATATTCCCCATGTTATATTAGAATACGCAGAATATGCAGAATTTTATCAGTAAAATGAGCTTAATTTTTTTGCTCTTACTTTGGAGAAAATATTTTTTTCTGTATGCCCATTATTCTTTTTGTTTCTCTCCCTGTTATATGGTGAGGAGGCTTTCTGTCCTCTACTTCCTCTTTTCAATGCAACCACACAGACAGCCATAACTGTTATACCTGTGCATGGTCTTGAATGTCTATCTTACGCTAGTACGCTAGATTCACATCTTCTCTTAAATTTTTCTAGATTTTGGTATGGCCTTTGATGCAGCCCCTCACAAAACCTTTCTGGACAAACTGTCAACTATGAAATAAAGATGTTCAGCCTGTGCTAGGTGATTAATTGGCTCAACAGTAGAGCTCAAGTAGTGAGTTGAATGGGTCTACATCTAACTAGTGGATGGTCACTAACATTGTTCCCCAGGCTTTCTCTGTTTAACATTTTTATCAAATATCTGGATACAGAAGTGGAATGAATCATTAGTAAATTTGCTGATGACACCAAACTGGGAGGTACTGTTGGTTCTTTGGAGGAATGGGAGACCTTGCAGAAGGATTTAGAAAGATTGGAGTATCAGAGATTAATTAATGGCATGAACTACAACAAAGGAAAATGTCAGGTTCTATACCTGTGATGAAGTAATTCTGGATGCAGGTACAGACTGAGAGATAAGTGGCTGAAGAACAGCTCAACAGAAAGGGACCTGTGGGAGCTCGTCAACAGCAGGCTGAACATGATTCAGTAGCATATCTGGCAGCCAACAGAGCAAACTGCCTTTTTGGGGTGAACAAAATACAGTGTAGCGAGCTGCTCAAAAGAGGTGATTATCCCATTATATCTAGTGTTAGCGCAGCCTTACTTTGAATATTGTTTATAGTTCTGGGGTCCAAAATATAAAAAGAATATTAAGATACTTAGGTAATTAGTTTAAGCTTCACCTAGAGAGGCTGCTAGGATGCTTTTCCTATTTTGAACGAGCTCTGTGGAATCTTTCTTACAACAATTTGGCTTCAGGGCTGTTTGGGTGTTCTAACGCTGGTTTCCACACAGTGATCACCTTTTAAAAAATGTGATGCTTCCATCTTGGATGGCAGCTTTCTCCACTTCAGTCCATGCTCTCAGGCCAGGTATGGGAATATCAGAATCAAAATGCATTTTTCTGTAACACCATTGCTTCCGTGATATCCATTTCCTAGAAACAAAAGTCTACTATTGACTATAAGACAAATATAGTCCTGTACATAAGGGAATAGTTTGAACTGTCAACTGAATCTAAATGCATGTTCTTGGCAGCATGGTCTTCTTGTAAAACCCTCTTTTAAACAATTATTACTACCTTGATCCAGGAAACACAGTACTGTAAAACACAGATGATCAACTGCACCAATACTTACAGTCTACTTATATTCTGCTTAGAAGATGATGGAAAAACTATGGATATTTTCTATCTGGATTTTACTAAAATGTTTGACACCATCTCCCACAGTATTCTTCTGGAGAAACAGGCTGTTCGTGTCTTGGACAGGAACACTCTTTCCTGGGTGAAGAACTGGCTGGATGGCTGGGATCGAAGTGTGCACAGAGTTCATTTGAGTCCATCACCAGTGCTTTTCCTCAAGGCTCGGTATCAGGACAAATTTTGTTTAGAATTTTATCACTGATCTGGATGATGGAATAGAATACGCCCTCAGTAAGTTTGCAGATGATAACAAGTTAGGCAGGGCTGCCAATTGGCTGGAGGGTAGGAAGGCTCAGCAGAGGGGTCTGGATAGGCTGGATCCATGGTAGAAAGTTACCCAGCAGAAAAGAACCTGAGGGTGCTCATTGACAGGCAGGTGAACATAAGCCACAAGTATGCACAGGTGGCCAAGACGAGATAGGAAGAACTTCACAGAGAGGGATGTCAAGCACTGAAATGGGCTGCCAAGGGTAGTAGTAGAATCCTCAACCCTAGAGGTATTTAAGAGACATGTAGACATGACAATGAGGGACATGGTTTAGTGATGGGATTCAGTAGGGCAGGTTGATTGGTTGGAAGTGATGATCTTGAGGATCTTCTCCAACCTAAACAGTTTCATGATTCTATGTTTGCTACCACAAATAACCAGAAAGAAATTCAACTTTGTCTGCAGTGTAAAAGTCTAGACAGAACACAATTCAGAATCATACATAACTAAGAAGTTAAGCCTATCTTCAAATAATTTATTCACATCAAAGTGACAAACCCCATAATGTGTATGGTTTCCAGGAGGAAATATGATGAAACAGTGGATGCTTTCCTCATAGCCAGCTGATATGGTTTCAGTATTTTCAGTGTTTAAAAACAGAACAAATTATGAGGTTGAGTGTTTATTCTATTTCTACCATGTTAGTAGTGAAGTTGCAAATTTGAGTGGTCTTAAAAAGAGAAACTAAGGCTTCATGAGAACAGAAATTTTCAGTTTCTGGAAATTCTTTGCTTATATGTTGATGTAATTCAACATCATTAGGTACTAAAATATATATAAAAAATTAGCTTGAAGTATCTTGAATTTTAAGAGGTATTCGAAGGAAAAAAAAAAAACATGATGAATTTTCCTGACCACTCTGTTTGCCAACTTAATGATTTATAGGCAAATGTAATTTGAAAGTTTTCACAGGTGCCAAATTTCAGATATTTTTCTCCTTGAAATGTGCACTTGCTTAAGAAGAAGTTCCTTAGTTCATAGAATGCTGTGAGCCTTGTAACTCTAACATGTAGATGGTTATGCTGCAGATAGTACTGCTTGCTTTGACATCAAGAAATCGTCATTTTCCAGTGGAAAAAATGCCATGTAAAAAATTTCTTGGCTGGCTTAGCAGGCAGTTAGATGCACCGTGTAGCTGGCTTCAGAATTCAGTATGGGTAAAATAAAGAGGATTTCTGATAGCTGTTGTTCCACATTGTTACTGTGCACTTTGGCCAATCTATCATATGATAGAAGACTAAAATAATGATTTTTAACTCCCGGCTTGTAGTGTTACTTTTGCATCCAAGCAAGTATTACATATTTTGTAAAAAACTAACAGAAAGAAGGAAGGCTGCACAGAAATGTAACGGTCAGCATCTAACATTAAATATGGGCAGAAACTCAGAATAACGGAACAAAGAAGCTCTAAGACTGTCTGAATGCTATGTTTTCTATCATGTACTTTCTGCATTCTGAATGTGTGAAAGTAAAGAGATCATTCAGTTTTATAGTGTTAACTTTTTTCTTTAATTTGTACAACAGTGTAAATAGAAAATTTATGGGAAAGATGATGGAAGGTCAAAAAATGATAACAATCATTGAAATCAGTGAAAACGCTGACATGATAAGATCATAATATTAACTGGAAATATAATAAGCTTGCAAGCAGAGATCTGGTTATATTAACATAAATATGATTAGAAGAGATAGAAGAAAAAGAAAAGACGGGCAATGTATGTCTTAAGGAATTGGAGCCAGAAAGAGAAAGGTAATGCTGATGGCATGCATATGGAAGCATTTGGAGTGTGCAAGACCAGTGAGGACAGAAGAGGAATTAAGCGCTTTGAACTCTCTATTTCACCTCTCAGTTTGTAAGAAATCCCATGCTGTAACAGATCTGTGGGTTTTTTTGGCTGGGTACCTTTTCTGAAAGTCGCCCAGATATAACTCTGAGAAAAGTGTATACACAATAATGAGAGGAGGAATAGTCTCTCGTCTTCCATCTTAAGACATTTTGTCTCTCTTCCATCTTAATTTTTTTCTGAATTAATGGAATTATTTTATAAGCCCTGAAGCATAGGAGTTAAATGCACATTCTCAAGATGTTATTTCCACGGTAATGGTGTAGGAAAATCTCACACTATACAACACGTATACAGTAATTATAAAAGTTGTTGAACTCAAGAACTGTGGAAAAGAGTTTCAAAGCCTAATCACATACTGTGTGTAAAGTTTATTTAACTGTACCAGTCTTAAATATCTTTGAATGTTCACTTTGCTTGTGTTATGAAACAGAGGGATTAAGTCAATTCTGACAACCAGAATGTGTAAACTGATGTCCTTTTTTTTTTTTTTTTTTTTTTTTGAGCAAGTACATTTTTTTTTTCTTGCATTCTTTTTCATTTGACAACTGGTGACAACTGAAATTCCTATTCCTAATACTTTTAAAGCTATGTCTGGTTTATCAGCCTCTACTGTTTCTGAATAACTAAAATTTTAATAAAATATTTTACTTCTACCTGCAAAGCTTGTATTGCTACTGCCCTAGAATCCTAAAATGGCTTGGGTTGAAAGGGACTTCAAGGATCATCAAGTTCCATACCCCTTGCCACAGGCAGGGCCATCAACCTCCAGATCTGGCACTAGATGAGGCTGCCCAGGTCTCCAACCAACCTGGTCTTGAGCATTCACAGCTCATCTGGGCGGCCTTTTCCAGCATCTCTGTGAAGAACTTCCCCTTGACATCCAATCTAAACCTTCCCTCCTTGAGCTTTCCCCTTTGTCCTATCGCTATCCACCCAAGTAAAAAGTTCATTCCACTCCTTTTTATAATCCCCTTTTAAATACTGGAAGGATGCAATGAGGTCATCTCGCAGCCCTCTCTTCTCCAGGTTGAACAAGCCCTCAGCCTGTCTTTGTAGGAAAGGTGCTCCAGCTCTCTGATTATCCTTGTGGTTCTCATCTGGACCCTCTCGAACAGTTCCACATCTTTCCTGTACTGGGGACCCCAGACCTGGATGCAGTACTCCAGGTGGGGTCTCGCAAGGACAGAGAGGGACAGTTACCTCCCTGTCCCCACTGGCCACTCCTTTTCTGATGGAGCCCAGGATACCATTGGCCTTCTGAGCTGCAAGAGCACACTGCTGGCTCATGTTAAGTTTTTCATCCACCAAAACCCCCAGGTCCTTTCTGCAGGGGTACTCTCAGGACTGTCTCTCGGATAAATTACTAAACTGAAAGTCAGCAGATTTACACTCTGTTCTAAAACTTTCCTTCAAATTCCTGTAGCATGCACATTTTTTTTCCCCAGTAATTGAAAGAAATATACAATCTATGTCTACACTGTGTACTAAGTCTGTGCTTGTATACTGGATTTTGGCATCTCTTCAGGGCCATTTAGGATGATGTCCAAGACACTGCTACATCATCTTAGTCCTCAGGGTCACTAACAGCCTTAGAATTTGCTTCTTCCACCTCTAACAGTTGTGACATCTGACCTTAACCCCAGTTCGTGGGATCACATATTCTTATAATTTTCATAACTGTCAACCTATGACACTTACTCTCCTGTCAAGAAACTGGCAAATGGTAAATGATACAGACAACTCATAAAGCAAGAAACTCAATATGAGACATGAACGTAAGGCAGAGCCTTGCAGTACGATCAGTGAATAAGAAGAACTTGGCTAACTAAATTCAACTATTATTTTCTTCTGCATTGTTTTCAATATAGGGTGGAGAGAAACAAAATTAAATGTTTCCTACTCTATCTGTATTCAGCCAAGGTAGGTATTCAGCCTCAGATGTCTGCAATAATTGTTTGACTTGCTTTTATAAACGTAATATGCAGAACTTTTTATTCATGCTCTGGAAAACCTTCATTGCCAAGATAGCCAATAGCTAACCATCACAGCTTGTAAAATTAAAGAATATTTACAAAAAATAACGATGCAATGTAGTGATGGAGAGTTTAAACACTCATGAGGGAATGCTGTATGTTAACTTTCAAGAGAAAACTAGTCACAAATAGGTAAGAAAACCATATTTATTATTTCTTATTCTTCATATAAGCTTTTATAATTATACCATCAAAATCTTTCAATATGTAGGCTAGAAAATGGAATTTGCTAATTAAGAAGGAGTCAGACAACATGCACCCCAGGGTCCTGAAGGAACTGGCTGATGCAGTTGCTAAGCCACTCTATCATATTCAAAAGTCATGGCTGTCAGGTGAAGTTCCTGGTGACTGGAAAAAGGGAAATGTCACTCCCATTATAAGAAAGGGAAAAAGGAAGATGCAAGTAACTACAGGCTGGTAAGCCTCACCTCTGTGCCTGGGAAGATCATGGTGTGGATCCGCATGGAAGCTATATTAAGATACATGCAAGACCAGGTGATCCATGAAAGTGTACATCATACCTGACCAATCTGGTGGACTTCTGTGATGGAGTGATGGCATCAGTGGACAAAGAAAGGGTACCATATGCCACCTACCTGGATTTATGCAAAGCCTTTGACATGGTCCCAAAACATATCCTTATATCTGATTTCAAAAGATGGATTTGAAGCTGGACTATTATTGGATAAAGAATTTGTTGGATGGTCACAGTCAGAGGTCTGTGTGCAAGCCAGAAATGTGCACTTGCAGTCTGGAAGGCCAAAAGTGTCCTGGATTACCTCAAAAGAGGGGTGGCCAGCAAAGAGAATGCGATGATTGTTCTCTTCTGCTCTCCCCTTGTAAGGCCCCATCAGGAGTACTGCATCCAGTCCTAGGGCGCACAACCAATAAAGATATGGAGCTTTGGAGCAGGTCCAGAGGAGGGCCACAAAGATGATCAAAGGGCTGCAGTATCTCTCCTATGAAGAAATGTTGAGGGAACTGGACTCATTTACCTTAGAGAAGAGAAGGTTTCAGGGAGATGTCATTGCAGGTTTCCAGTACTTGAGGAAAGCTTATAAACAGAAGCGGGACCAACTTTTTACATGGCCCAATAGTGATATGACAAGAGGGAACAGTTTTAAACAAAAAAGAGGGAAGATTTAGATTACACATCAGGAGGAAATTGTTTGTTCAGAGGGTGATGAGGCACTGGCACAGACTGTCCAAAGAAGCTGTGGATGCCCCAGTCTTTTGAGGTGTTCCAGGCCAGGGGGAATGGGGCCCTGGACAGCGTGGAGCTGAACCTAGGTGATCTTTCAGGTTCCTTTCCAATCCAAACCATTCTACTATTCTATGGCAAATAAAAGTTGTCATTCAAGTAAAACCAGAACTGCCCTCCACTGAATGTCAATATGAAAATAATTTCCAGTCTCAATTTGAACAGATAAATATTAACTGCAGTTGTGCAAGTACCTTCCTGGAAATAATCTGTTTTACTGCTCCAGGGATTATAGCCATGAAGACAAATAGACTCCTAGACTGGCTCCAGACTCACTAAAGAAACAGAAGCTAACATCTAAAATATTTCAGGAACAACTCACTGAACTACTTCATACATTTCAAATGGCATCCATTCATACAAAAATGTTGATTGGTAAGGGTGATTTACGTTTCATTTTTGAGATATGGAAGGTGAGGAAATGAATTAAGTTATGATACCAAATTCCAACTAGGTTTAATAAACATATTACATGCATTTAAAACACATTACTTACCTAAAATATGCGACACAATATATAGTGTTTTTTCAGTTTAGGTAGTATATTGTCTACAGGAATCTTAGTAAACAAAACTATGGGAAAAGTTATGATACACTAATTCAGAAGAAAAGAGGTGAACAGAAATCATCCCATCAGGTAATATTTTGTTGGAAGGAACAACCATTTCCCAAGAGAGTCCCTTTTGTGAAAGTATTTACACCTGCATATGCTCAAGCAATCTAGAGCACAGGCCAAAACCATAGTTTTTACTGGCTTTCACAGATTAAAATAAATATTAAATTTAAATCTGCATTTTTGATCTATGCTTTAAATTACAAGGATCTAACTCTGATTTAAGGTTATAAACGTTAAAAATAAATATATATCTAAAAATTTTGATGCAATATTTTCAAAAATTAGCTTTATAGTTCATAAATTCTGTTTTCTCATCCATTTACTTTTTTCTGGTGTCTTCTATGAAATCCAGGCCTGCAGTCTCTCAGATTCAGTATTCATCCTGTCTGCTTCCAGAGCCCTAAATATTTTGATGGTTTAGTTGAAATTATTTTATTGCTTTTCACTTAACTTTAAAATATTCTCTGTAAATATTTAAGTAGCAATGCCTCTAAATAAAGAAAATAAGCAAAAAGAACAGACATCTTTTTCCATATTCATTTTTCAGTCACTCTTTTCTTTACAAGTTTAAATGACGTTAAAATTAACAAATTTTTCTGGGCAAACTGTTCCTATACCTCATCACCTTCAGAATTATAAACTGGACCCCAGAGATCTCCATTGTAAGCAGATCACAAAGACTTAAAGGTTCCACTGTATACTCTAACTCTCAGCTTTACCAAAGATAACCATCACTCTTGACTTATAATCTTCTGGATAGTGTTTCAGCTGATTCATCTTTGTTCTGTGAGAGAGACAAAGATTCCAGTGATTCATTACTGTTATGTTCTCATTAGTTGAATATTCACTCACTTGTAGGGCTTATGTGATGACAGTCTACTGCAAGAAGAAAGTATTTCAGGTTATGCCAGCTTAAAGGAAAAAAGGAAGACACCAGTTAAAGGCTGAAACAGTAGATAAGAAACAGACAACAAATTAGGCTGAGGAATCAAGCAGTACCACAGACTACACGTGTGACACAGGGCATTCTGATGTAGTGATTTAGAAAGCAGGCAATGATCTGGTCAACAAGCACATGGCAGACATTTTCCATTCATCAATAGCTCACCCTCATCATCAGTCTGTAGTGTACTTTCTCAAGAGAAGACATTCTGGCCAGGACTATGGACTTTACAGATGCTATTTTTAATTTCCTTTTCCTCTATGATAAATGGCAGTATCTGGATTGACCTTTGAAGTTTGGTACCTGCATTTCCCAAGTCTGTTTTGTCTTTATTCCAGATAGAATTAATTTAGATCTGTTTGATCTGAATGATTCAGTTCATATCTGACCTAGTGAAATCATCCTGCCATCTGGACTCTCTATAGTTCCTACTTTCTCTATTGGCTATTTCTGCATTCTTACTACGTCAGATGTTTTGTACTCCAAAATGAATCTCCCTGACTATATGGTAGCCAGGGATTGTTAGTTCTGACTACATAGCTAATCCAGTTCAGTAGCTCACTGATCTTGTTTAGATCCGATCCAACCTTTTGGCCTTAGCTTAAAATCTTAAGTACTTAAACTTACAGGAAATGAATTAATGTCTTCAGAGTAGAATGCAGAAACCAACTACTAGCTAACTAATTCCTAAATTAGGACATTTCAGTGTCTTCCAGACAAGATTTTCTAGGACACCTAACTCTTCAGGAGCTTGTGCTCTTAAATAAGTTGACTGCAGTTATCAGTGTGAATAAACTCCTTCCAGATTAATTTCTTCAGACAACCTTCCTTCACAGTTTGTCAGATATTCCTGACATCTTTTATCATAAAGAGTTATAGTAACTCCCCCAAAACAATGAATTTTTAATATTGGTATTATTACAAAGCATTTGTCCTGTCTAGACATGTGACACTAAACAGAATAAATCCCACTCAAGAGTTGTGATGGAGAGAGCTAATTTTCAACCTATGCATGACTTCCATCAGGCAGCTACTCAAATTAAGATGAGGTATGAGGACACAAAATGATAGCAGTCAATGGAAAAATTCATTTCTTAATGGCTGTGATAATAATTTAAAGAATACAGTTGTGATCAATTCTCATGTTGCAGTACATCCTGCCAGTAGATGAAGTTAAAAAGTTTATCTCCATACAAATACATACATGTATCTCAGCAAGTTCTATTTCAGTTTGATATACTAGAATAACTTTTCCTCCCCTCTCCATTGTATCTAACTGTAATCAAATACATATACTTACTTTCAGGAGAATTAGACCATGTTAATAATATTATTATTGTTTCTACTCTCTTTATTCCAAAACATTACAAGTGGAAAAAGAATGAGAGACTTTTCAGTAAAATCAGTCACATAGAATCATTAAGATTGGAAAGGACCTCTAAGATCATCTAGTCCAACCATCAGCGCATCACCACTGCGCTCACTAAAACATATTCCTCAGTTCCATATCCACATGTTTCTTGAAAACCTCCAGGAACAGTGCCTCCAGTACCCCCTTGGGCAGCCTGTTCCAATACCTCACCACTGCAAAGTTCATTTTGAAAAATGCAGACTACATCACAAACACATCATGGGTTTGTGGCATTCCAAGTAACATGTAGTAGTAAATTCACATTTAGTAAACAATAGAAGAAGCCATATTTTTTCCACTTTATAACAACTGATTGGCACCATACTTCCTATAAAATAGTTTTAAGTACAAAACCACAATCTATAGTGAATGTTTAGGCTTTTACGAATTTTGAGGGCAGAAGCTTCAGTTCTACATCTTAGATGCTCATATTAACTAGCTGATAACGTGAATAATATTTGTGACATTCTTAGGGTCTCTCCTCTAATGTTGTACTATCATTCTTGCTCGAGTTTTCCTCACCATGATCAGTTACCATATTAGGCAAAACATAAGCGATACAAATATATACAATTTTTGTTGCATTTTTGTTTACATAAAAGAGAATCAAAGGGTGCAATCTTAAGGTAGAGCAAAATATATATATATATATTAACTTCATTATTTGCATTAAAAATGTAAAGTTCCAGTCTGTATCATGAAGCCAGTTATCTGTAATTTCAGTTAATTATATGACCATAGAAGGAAAAATTACATAAGCTGTTCCAAGTTAAGAAAATAGGCTGCACTTGGACAATATATGTAAGTTTGTTCAATACTTCTCTTTTCCCAATAAATCAGGGTATTTCATCAGATGAATCTCTACTGACCTTACCTGCATAATGCTGCAAAATAGTCTTCTAAAGGAAATATTAAATTCCAAACCATTCTTAAAATGAAAACACTGATAATGATCAAGAGACTATAGAAAATATTTATCTGATCTAGTTATGCTCAGCACTTTTGAACTTTCTAGTTAAGGTTCCTGTATTTATCTATCTACTCAAGTATTCTGAAGCAGACATACTTGGCATGTCACACTTCAAATTTCTTTTTGAAGAGACATCAAGGTTTAAATGCAGAGAAAGTGAATAATAGTACTTTAAAGAAAACTAACTATCCTCTATTACTTCTTTAGGTAACTTGTAGTAAAGACTTACACTATACACATTTTGCATTTTCAAATGTATGTAAAACAAAAAGAGGTTTGTTTCCAACTGATAGTTTGTATTTAATAAGTTATATTTTCTCAACACGTTTTTTTGTTTTTTTTTTTTCTTGCAGAATTTCATGAGACTGGGATTCTTATAAGCCTTGTTTCAAGAAAGATGAATATGCCATGTATCTTTAAGTGAATCGTTTTTGAAGAATTTAGTACCCCATTCTGCTCTAGTCCACTACATTTTTTTTACTTTTTTTTTTTATCTTTTCCAGATAACCATAATTTGTACATGTATACAAGCACAAATTAACTGCCTACAAAGTAGCAATTATTTAAGATTTTTCTTCGTATAACTGCTTGTGTATCTACTCACCACGCTAAAGGCCTAGAATCAGAAATACAACAGTCTGTTAACATGATAACCTAACTTCAGTTCCAAGAAGTTCCTTTATAGGTAGGTATCTTAAAAGCTAAGATCTCTTTAATTCCACAATATGCAAGTTCCTTATTATTTACAAAACATTCTCAGAATCTTATGACATATTCAGGACTTACCTTATATGTATGTGTTTTAGAGTGCACATGTATGTGTTTTAGAGTGCATATTATAGTACGTATGAATATACATTTTAAGATGCCAGCATATTACTATGATAATTTATCAGACTATTTTACCTAAAAATTTTAAACAGTACATACATACACAGTATGACTTGCTTGGCCAAAAAATTCCCTGTGCATCTGCATATAGGCTCTTATCTAGAGACTTGACTGTGTAGGAGGCTGATATGTTGCAGAGAGTAGCCAAACATCCTTTTTTGTTTGTTCTCTTTATTTGTCTTTTCTTCTTCTTCTTATGGCTACTTTCCTGGTTTTGAAAATGGTGAGCCTTGCTCAATTACATACCTGTTCATGTTGGCTTTGTTGGCTTTCAAGTGGTCCAAGAGCTTTAAGTTCAAGCCCAGAATCAGTTGCCAGAACTGGAGGGAAGTTTTGGAGTTATCAGTCAACACTATATTTTGTATCTGCTCTAAATTTTTTCCTGTATTTCATGGATTACCTTTCTAAGGAACTTTAATTCTCTATGAAGTTGATAAGGAGTGAATGTGCCTATTCATGTTGCTGTGAATCATTCTGCTAGGCTGTATCTAATTCTCACATGACATGAAACCTCTTAACCTGTATCAGCTCATGATGAACTAAAATGAAAGCAGAATCCATTCAATTCAACCATTCCAAATAATTATTTTATACTTCAGTGCCATCTGAATACTGAAATAAGAAGTCACACTATTAAGCATGCTTAAGTTATGTGGTTAGCAGGAGAAGCAAATTTTCCTAGGTTACTGAAGGATTTCATTCCTTGACATATAACTCTCTTGAAAACTGTGCCCTGGTCAAAGTCCTTGAAAGGCTGGAACACTTACACAGAACTTGCTAGAGAAATATCACTAACATAAAGGAACATTATATATCAGTGTGGAAAATAAGTACATTGGAAGGTAAATAATTCCAGTACACTGAAACACAAAATTGTTACCTTTAGTCCAAAAGACTGATGATGTAATGTCAAATAAACACAAATCCTGAAGTGAGTAAAAATAACATGTATAATTTCTTTGTACTCAGAATGAGGATGTAATGAAAAGATTCACTTACCTCTGCTTCATGATAATAGACAACAAAATGATGTCTTTTTTTCTTTTTCTTTCTTTTTTTTTTTTTCAAGGGCTGTCATCTTAAGATTAAGAAGTATCTTTTTTTCTATACCTTTTTTTAACAGTAGAGAAAGATCATATTCCAAGGTTTGCAATGACATCTCTGAAGTTTGTTCCTTGGTGGGCAGGTGCTATGCTTGGTGTCGTGATAAAGAGAGCACGTACTAATGTTTCAAACAACTCATGAAGGGAAAACAAGTGAGACTTTTAAAGTCATCTCTACTCCCTTTTTCCTTCTAACATGTGAGCTATTCTGACTGGTTTGCATTTGCTCCTTTTTCAGGTCATTTAGTTTCTTTTTTTAGCCATTATTCATTAAATATTAAATTTAAAGTGTTTGATCAGGACACTCACAGCTGGCAATGAGTCTGATCTAAACATTTAATCTTACCGATTTTCTCTGTCAAAGTAATTTCTCTTTTACTGCTAAATGAATTATAGGAGATCATCATAAAGGACTAAAGACATTCTAAATCTAACCCAGTTTACATTTTAGTTTAATTTACAGATCAAATAACCTCCACAGATTCAAAAACTGTAGAATTATCACATCCATTTGCAAATTCAGGCCAGAGAACCCCATACATTTCAATTTAATAGCTATGATATTACAGCAGAGTTCAGAATCTTTTGCCACCATTTTGTATTCCAAACTGCTTCTCTTTTTCCAGATTTTCCAGCATTTATGTGTAGAAGAAAAAGTTATGAAAGCTGGAATGACTGGGAAAACCAAACTGGGAGAACAGGCCTTTGTTCTCCCTTTCACACTCAGAGGGGGAAGGATGTTTGAAACCAGGCTAGGTAAGAACTTAGAAGCCAGGACTCTTAAATATCAGACAGTTTAAGCAGAACCACAGGAAATACCCCCACTGCATCTTTTTGTGATAATCACTACCATAAGACACTCACAGATGAAATGTACCACAATGAGCAGCAGTTGTATGAGTTATAAACTGATCTACTGTATCTACTAATAGTTTGCATTTGCTTCTAGTTCACTCCTGTCCTATGGCTACGTCTAATGCTATCATTGCATTTTTGTTTCCAGTTTCTTCTTCTGTATTAATCTTCTTTTTGATTGTTTGTTTTTTTTTGTTTATCTCAACCCACAAGTTCTATTTTGTTTCCAGTTCCCCCTTTGCATATGAAGGGGGCAGTGAATGAATGGCTGTGTGGTGAGTAGCTGCTGCTGAGTTAAACCACAACTCCGTACCCTTTCTCTGCATGCCCCAGTTTGAATATTGTTTAAGAGTAAGCCCAGCTATTCCCTGTTTCATACCTAAATTCATCATTGACATAATTCCAACCAATTTTGTAGGAAAACTCAAGAGCTGATAAAGAATCAATACCTATATTAAAGTATATGCAATTTAAAATTCCATATGTGCAAAGAAGCATTTTATAGAACACTTACCTGTTTTTATAGTGCGAAAAAGTTCAATACCTTAGTATGTGTTCTTGTCTGAGGTTTTTCATAGGAATTAGGATAATAGCACTTATTCTCTAATGTGGCCACAGAATTTCATATTATGGGCATAGCTCAGGAATAAAAGACATGCTACAAAGGTGCTTTACTCATTGCATCGATTGATCGTACTTTGAAGGACAGAGTTATGTACATCTAAAAAGAGATTAGTTTAGTAATGTTGATCTAATGCACGCTGTTGAGGCTGTTTCAAGTGAAATACAGAGCTGATAAGACCGTTACACTCAGTCTGACACATTCATTCTAATTGCCATTAATTCAGAGAAATAGTTCTGTCCCAGCCCTATGATATTTAATAACCATACCTTTGGAATAATTCAAAAAGTTTGTGGTTCTGTACATCCTCAGGCTCTGTATCAATTACAATTCCTGCAGCAGAATGCAACAAATCAGCCCCTGCCCTAAATAGATACTTCAGTTCAGTTTTAATGTATAATAAATGGAAATGCTGTTTCTTAGTAATAAAACAAGAAAAATCAGTTTTTTTTTTTGGTTGTTGTTTGTTTGTTTGTTTGCTTTTTATCGTTGGTTCCAAGTTACGAACATGTGGCCATATTGGAATGTACAGGAAATGACTTCAAGTGTTTAATACTATTATAATTACTGTTATTCACCATCTATCAAATGTGAGGCATGAGCTGTGTCCACAAAACATATCTGCCATTAACACAACTGTGATGTACTGAAGTAGAAATTCAGAGCAGTGCCCCTCAATGTTTATGAGCAGAATGAAAGAGAAAGCTATTCAGATACCTAAGTAGACACCACAATGTGGCAACCATTTTAGCAACATTGTTTAGGAAGAATTAATTCGTCCTTATTGAATTTCTTTCTGCTGAGTACTTCTAAGTCAATCCCTGTCTCTATTCGGCCAGAGAAGTGAAACTTTTTAATGTCAGTACACTGATGAGCTGTGTAACAGTAGCACAATAGAGCAGGGTTTTCCAGATTTGTATCTTGTTTGATTCATTCGTCAAATGAGTTACACTAAAATCTCTTTTCTGTCTGCCGCACACTTATTATGTGATCCAGCAAAACAATTTGATGATGAATTGTGAGCTGAAGAAATTAGCAGACTGGTATCAAAAGACGTTAATCGAAAAACTTGGATACTCTTACTCCAGTCTTCTCCTAGCTTTGTTGTTCTGTACACTTGTTTGTTTGCTCATTTGTTGGTTTTCCTTTTTACTAGCACTTTAGAGGAGTAATTATCTGAAAGACATCCACTCCCATCCAATTTCATAGACAGCAAATTATTTCAAAACAATGAATTATTAGAGGATGGGAAAGAAAAGTCACAGATCATATTCTCTCTTAAGATTTCCTTCTGTAGGAAAAGACCAATAAAGTAGGTAAATGTGCTACTGAAATGTACCTGAGAAGTGAATAAGCAGGATAAATGATTTTAGCAGGGCCAGGTGAGGTAAAAATTATTGCTGGGTGCCTAGACTCCAGCTAAGTCTCACCTGAATCCTGATCATGGTTTTCTTTTTTTGTTTTGTTTTGTTTTGTTTTGTTTTGTTTTGTTTTTTTAATTATTATTCTTGGTGTTCTTTATTGCTTGGGTCAGAGGTGAAATTACTAAGTCTTTCTAGGGTCTTCCATTAGAAATCAGTCTTTCTAAAACAGCTGAGAGTTTAATAGGGAAAATTCAGGCAAGTTTGAAATGTCCCTGTTATTACGCTGTAGCATGTACATACCAGATCCTATGATACAATCATGTTTTCAGAATTGCACTGTCACCCACCCTATCTTCTTCCATTTCAGAGGGCTCATAGGACTGTTTATAGGCTCACAGACAGATGTTGAACAAGAAAAGTAAGGCATCTACTTAAATGTTAGTGTGCATTAATTTCCAAATGAAACAAAAACAAACATATAAACAAGCAAAAAAAAAAGCCTACAGTTAAAGGGAATTTGTTCTGTGTCACTATACAATTTTTAAAATCTACTTTTAATAAAGAATTAAAATGGAACATCTTTGAGTCATTTGCCTTCTTATGTTAGACATCATTTTGAGTGTCTGATATAGATGTGCTAACCATGCACAAGAAGTTAAAAATGGCTGCTAAACTATTCATTTAATACTATGAATTGAAACCTGTAGATATAGAGCCAACCCCATAGTCACACTACTAATTATTTTAATTAAAATATCATCATTTATCAGGAAGCGTTCATGTGCACATCTGCGAGGTATTAAACTTCTGGCAAATAGTCATTTTTGCTGAGCACAGTTATAACAATATCTCATGATAAAATATATTAATAAAAACGTAATAGATAAGAAGACATCAGGCCACTGAAATTGTAAAGGGACTATCTGTATCAGTTAAATGTTCTTAAGTCCATGGGGCCTGTAGGGATTCACCTCAGAGTACTTAAAGAGTCAGATGTCATAAATGGCACTTCTCAACAATTTACCAAAGGTTTTGGAGTTCAGGGGATGTCTCCATTGACTGGCAGCTATGCAACGTTATGCCAATCTACAAGAATGGCGTGAGAAAAGACCCAAGAAACTGCAAACCTGCTAGTCTAACTTCAATCTTTAGAAAGTCATGAAGAAGTTATCGAAATTATCCTGGGTTAAGTCGAAAAGCTTTTAAGAAACAGAGGTATTACCAGACAGAGTCAGCATAGGTTCACAAATAGAAAGAGAGGCTTTAGTAATTTTATATCCTTCTACAATAAGATCACCCACTTAGTGGATGAAAGGGAGACAGTACATGTAATGTTTTTGAATTTTATTAAGTAATTTGATACTGTTCCTCACAGTAACCTAGACAAATTGTGAGATGAACAGATATACCCTATGTTGTGTGATGAACTGGCTGAACAGCAGAGTTAAAAGGCTTGTAGTTAACAGCATTGCATCTGACTGGTGGCCAGTCACTAGTGGTTCTCCTTAGGGCTCAATTCTAGGACCTGTTCTGTTCAACAGTCTACTGGGCTAGGGAGTTGAATGTATCCTTAGCAAGTTCATTGACTGTCGTAAGCTGGGAGGTGCTGTTGGCTTTCTTGGATGGAAAAAAGGCATTGCAGGGGGATCTAGATAGGTTAAAGCACTGAACAATCAGTAGTGGCATGAAATTTAAAAAGGGTAAATGCTGTGCTTTGCATCTGGGACAGAGTAATACTGGACACAGGTACAGAGTGGGAGACAGGTGTCTGGAGAGCAGCTTAGCAGAAAGGAACTGGTGACAGCAGGCTCAGTATAAGTTAGCAGTGTGCTCTGGTAGTCAAGAGGCCAAACAGCTTTTTAGGTTGCAGTAAGCAAAGCATAGCCAGCTGGTTAAAAGAGGTGATTCTTCCATTATAATTAACACTGTGGTGGACTCACCTCGAACGTTGTGGTCATTTCTGGGCTCCAAGATATAAAAAACATAATAAGTTCCTTAGATGTATTCAGAGGAGGGCAACAAACTGGTTAAAGGGGTCCTCAGGACTGGTAAAAGGGCTGAGGACACTTGTCTAGTCTGAAAAAAAGGAAGCCGAGAGGCAATCTCATTGCTCTCTACAGCTTCCTGACCTGGGGAAGTAGAGAGGAAGGTGACCCCAGCAAGGGATAGCTACAACAATGGAGTCATCCAAGACTCTGAAGAACAATACACATCAATTTACTGAGAGCTTTCTTAACAACAACTAATGCTCTACTCGGAGATAAAATTTGCTAATTTTCTAATTATGATTAATAAGCATTACAGGTAAGACAATATTAGGCAATGACTACTACAAAGAGTAAAAGAATAAAGAATGATAAAGAGAAAAGACGGGGAGAGAGAGACAGAAAGACAGATAACACAGCAAAGTGATGTGGTTCACCACAACTTGTTCCAGTGATGTCTTGGTCTCAGGTAATGACCTTCAGTAATGGTGGTTTGTCCAAAGCTGTGTTCTTCCACTGTTGATGATGATGTCTTGCTTATAGTCCAAAGTGGTCAGGTCAGCTCTTTTGGAGTAATGACTACTAGTTTTGGGATCTCTGCAGGAACTCTTTTTCCCATCTTCTAGGCCTTGCAAATTTAAGTCAGCAGAGAAGAGGAAGCAGGGAGACTGCCAGCTTGTATCTTGCCTTCACAGGATACTCTTAATTTCTGAGGACTTTGTGAATGTATCATGCAAAAATGAAAAAGATAAGCAGGCATAGACTTCTCAGATAGCAAGTGTCAGTACATTCTGTAGGTGTAAATCAGGTGAAAAAAATAGTAAGTGATGGAAGTGAGAAACACTGAAGACAAAAAACAAGAAATATTTCATCTGACAAACTTAATGGCAATGAAGTTCTGCAATTTCAATTCTTTGGTATTTGATCATGTGATCCTCACTTCTGGAAGCTAAAAGCTTCTCCAAAGACATTTGTGTTCAGCCTCTTGCTTCCTGCTTCCCAAAGCTGAGGACAGAATGCACAGTGGTTTATGAACATTTTTAACATATTCAGTCTTCTGATCTCAAAACATGACATCGAAAACAATAAAACCCTGTAAATATTTGCTGAATTTGACCCAAAGTTCACCAGTTCTTTCAGATCAACCAACACTATATTTTTCACTGACTACATTATTTTCTGAATAAAATCTCCTGGCAGTGTCATTGACCCTTTTAAACTCATATAAACTGTCAAGAGTCATTATGTCAAACATCCTAAAACTGTGTCAATGCAATTTTAAATGGTTTGTGCAAATTGATCCCTCTCTGAATGATTTTTCTTTTCATTATTTTTGACTATAGAATAGATTACTGCATACCTGTTTAAACAATGTGTTTCTGAGCAATTTCCTTCCAGAAGTTCTCAGTCAATCTCAGTATGAATGCCAGCCTTATGGTTTTCAAAATAAATATGTTAGATTTCCAAAAAACAATTTAAACCTTAGTTTTTAGGCAAAGTATTCTGGGCTGATTTCTAATAATGTAATAGTGGTAAATTGACATAACTTTTACATTCCAAAAAAATGCTGTTTATATCAACTTTATTGTGCAAAGTCTTTCAAATATGAGAAACGTCCCATTGAAATTATGCTTTCCTTTCATTTATAAATTATTTCCTTTTAAAAATGCAGTTTATATAACCCACCTCACTTGGCAAGAAAGAAAAATATGATATTGATACAGATAAAATGTAAGTAATTTGTATCGTAGATGTGAAAAGTGTTGCTACTACGCATGTAACTTACATTCACGATTGAGCTTTTCTCATGATTTGTTTTTGATAAGTTGCATCTTTGTTTTCTGACTTTTCACTTAGAAATATAAAATACATATTTGTTTATGAACAGATCTGCTTTTTCTATTTGGAAAGAAGTGAATTAATTCTTTCTGGCATATGCTGCAGGTTTGTATCTTACATAACAGCTCTTTTCAGAGTTTGAATTAGTATTTTGCCTAGACAAGATCTGAAAATTATTCCAGCTTTATTGACATAGTGAAGATGAAATACAAAATTGAACATGATTTTTTGAAGCCTAGGCAATATCTCAGTATTCTAAGCATTGCAGTATTGGCAAAGGTTAAGGGAAGTTTTGTTGTAAAAATTACCTACAGATATTTTAGCAGTATTGCTGCCAGTACTGTGAATCCTGCTTTGAGAGCACTGTAAGATAAATATATATCTCAGTATTAGAAATATCCTGTGGAAAGTGGAGCTGATTCTCATCTTTTCTGTCATTAATCTCATATGCTTAAGGAGTCCCATTGCTACAATCAAAGGGGTAGTGGAAAGATTGAAGATGGTGTTACTTTTGAGGAACCTGGCATCTTGGTTCCCCTTGATGTGTGGAAATCAGATCCTATAGCCAGTAAGGATATAGAGCAGGTATGTGTTTATTGGTGACGCGCGTACACCCTGGTGTAAGGGGGATCACTCCACCTAACTTGCACACTGTCAGGAGAAATTGTGCTATAGATATAGGTCAAATTAATACATAATCAATAGTAGACAGGAATTCGGATACATATTCATTACATTCCTGAGAGCCATTAGCATGCAGTCCCTCCCCCCTTTGCACATGTGTAGTAGTTCGTGATGATGAAGGCTCATAGTCTTCCTCGCGAAGGCTCAGTCTTCCTCACTGCAAACTTCTGACCCCGAAGGAGGGGGCATCCCCCGAACTGGTTTCAGCTTGCCCTGTAGACATTTAATCACCTCCCTGCCAAATGTTTTCGAGCTGCTCTCAAGTCCTTATCTTTAAGGCCTTCATCCTCCTTGTTATTCCAGACCTAGTGTCTGTGAAAGTGCTTGGAATCCCTCGTTTTCTAATACTCTCTGCATAAATGATCTTTGCCCCTTATTTCTACTTTGTGATGCTACTTTCCCTTTTCTTGCTGTGAGGCCCTTCTCTCTATAACTGCAGGGTCCTGTTCTCACTCTTTACCCTGTCTGGTTACATACAACGGAAATCATGTTCCAAATCTGTGGAGCAGCAATTACAGGGGTTGTTGTCCCATCTCCTCCAGTCTTATGTCCTGATCTTTACTGGAGCAAAATCCATACATGAGGATCAGAAGAGCCTCTGACAGTTAAGGGACCAGGGCTGTGGAATACTCTTATCGCATATGGTCAGTCACGATATAAATAATCTACTTCAGACTATCTGGGGACTAAATTTTTAATCTGCCTGAACTGAAAACATTGGAAGGTGTGATACTGGAATTCCATATACTATTCTAAAGCAGAATTGGGTTAGAAGTTAAATGCAATTCCTAATTTCATAGGCAATACCTATTGTGAGTATATGACAATGTATTCACTGTCTGAACTCAGAAATATCACTAGCTTGGAATCTCTTTGAGAATATGTATGTATTTACAAAAAATGTGCACTGACTTGGCTCCATGTTACTTTTCCCTGAAGTAGGCCCATCTCTCCTTTTTCCATCACAAGTGTTTTTATTTAGATAAATTATTTGTAGTACTGCATGTCAAAGTTTCAATGTAAAGACTTACTATATCTCTATTATTAATTTAATACTGAGTTAATTATAATGTAAAGAGTCTCCTTAATTTCCAGATATGACTATGTTTGAAATAAGACTGATGAAACATAGAAGTTTCTATAAATACTGTGAATTATGCAATTCATTCTGTAACTGAAAAAAAAAAATCTAAAATTTACTGGAACTAGCAATGAATCTTATTTCAATGGAGCTTCTTGCCCATCATCTGCACAGTTGTGCAGATGGACCTTTTGAAAAACCAGGAGTCGGTCCTTGTAAATCCATGACTGTTTTTGGTAGTTACACTACCAGATTTGAATGGCATTTCCTGATTCAAAATATGTTGCTCACCAAAGAGTTTCCACGATGGTAGTCCAATGGATGAATCCTAGTATTTTATTCATGTCATATGTGTTCCAAGACTCTGAAGATTAAATCCCAGAAGTGAAGCTAAGTGAGCTTCTAGAAAGTGCACACTCAAGCAAAATCCTTTTCCAAGATTTAAGATGCCCAAAGAGTATTTTTGGAACCAATACGTGCTAGTAATTGCACTAAATAATTCAAAAATCAATAATAAATTCAAGCGCATATACACAAAAAGGCATTTATTACATGAGTCATTAGTGACAGAAATAACATTTTATCTATTTATAGTTTGAGAGCTTATCTGATGTTCCATTTTGGAAAAAAAATGTGTAAACTCTCATTCAAATGTTCTACATCATGGCCTTGTGCTTCAGCTTATCATCAGTTCATTAGT
This sequence comes from Gallus gallus, assembly GCF_016699485.2. Taxonomy (NCBI): domain Eukaryota; kingdom Metazoa; phylum Chordata; class Aves; order Galliformes; family Phasianidae; genus Gallus; species Gallus gallus. Next base: position 24,100,385 of record NC_052532.1, on the reverse strand, counting down.
TCCATTAGTTCACTGCATAGTAGAACACCAGCATATTGGTTCAATTTCCCGACATACATATGTAACACATCTGCTAGTAGGAACACGGTAAATTTATGGTTGTTTATTTTGTCTTAGTTTTGCAGTTTTCCTTACACAGAAGCATGAATGGTCAAAAAACAAAACAAAACAAAACAAAAAAACCTGCTGTCCAGTGATGAGACAGTCTCATGCATTCTCAAATCTTCAATAGGTAGCAAATGCCAACTTGCAAAATACTCTCTACAAGTACAAATGCAGTTCACAACTTATGGAACTACCACTAAAGAGACAGGTAGAAAATAGAAAGCAACTTCAATCAAAAAGACATCCTACCAACAAACAAAAAAGTGTGAATTGTTTTCTAAGCCTCCTCAAATTATTTCACCGTAGAAAAAAAAGAGAATGATGTTTTAATATTTTTTCAAACTTCTAAAAAATGTCAGACAATAGATTAATTCTCTTCTTGTCATTTTTATTTTATTTTCTTCCTCGTTGGAGAAAAGAGATTCAATTTATGATAGTGGGCAAACAAATGAACAGTGAGTTTTATATTTAACACCAACAAGCTAACACTGTAACATGTTTCTGAGGTTTTTCAGAACAACTATTTTAGCTTCTTTGATTGTATGATGACATTAATATTCAGCCTACATTGGAAGAAATCAGAAAGAGCCATGTTACAGTTTCTACTGTGCTTGTTTGTGAACTGAAGCGTACGCTGACATCCTGTAGTAGAACCAAGGATTGCGAGCACCATAGTTCATAAACCTTCTTTTCTCAGATTTCGCTATGTTAGAATATAAATGCTTGAGACATTTAACTCAATAGGACTGTCTTCTCTTGTTTTGCCTTCAAGAAAAAGACAACTAACCTAAAAATAATTGCAGTATTGCATTAATTTTGGAGCAGTTATTTTACAGTCATGGTGCTTGATGAAGAACAGCATAAACAGATGTATATAGCACGTTAGAAACTGCAAATCTCAGATGGTAAATTTGGTTGTGCTATTTGTGTTGGGTGTAAGAAATTAAAGTTTAAATCCTGCTTCTTTCAGATAGATTTAGAACGGGGATTTGAAAATTGGTGTTCTTAGTAATTATCCTAATCACCTCATCACTTGTGAACACTTTTCCTCTTTCTTTCCCATTGAGATATTCAGAATATTTTCTGTCAGATAGAAATTGAAGATAGCAAAAAATTTTTTTCCTAATATCCAGTTTGAATTTTGCCTGGTGCAGCTTTGTTCCATTCCCATATATCCTGTCGCTGGTGACAAGAGAGAAGAGACTAGCATCTCCCTCTCTCTTTTTCCACTCCTCTAGAAGTTGTAGAGAGTAAGGAGGTTACTTCTCAGCCCTCTTTTCTCCAGGCTAGATAAACAAAGTGTCCTTTGCCTCTCCTCATATGATATGCCTTCCAATGCTTCTACCCGCTTTCTTGTCCTCCTCTTAATATCCTTTTAATATTACATATTTACATTGTTCTTCATCTATTTCACAACCAGGATATTCAAGGAAACAAAGCATTTAGGTAAATCAGGTACTTCCAGACTTCCACATCGTGGCTTGAGAACAGTTATCGTGGAACAATCACCCCTGGTAGGACAGGCAAGTACACACTCCCTACACATGGCTGGGGAACAGTAAATGGGGTAGGTATCATGCATTTCTTCAATTCATGCTTGCCCTTGTTATACTGGTTCAAGCTGTACTTTGTCCTTGCCTTGAAACCTCCATCACACAAATTCTTTAGCAGAGATATTTGATGTTTGCAGAAGATAATTTACAAACTCAAAACAGCCAGAACTGATTGTAGAAGTGAGAGTTTTTGTTTGTTTGTTTGTTTGCTTGTTTTTGCCTTTATATTTTTAAATAGCATTCTTGGGGGGGAAGAAAATCAAACCTATCAATAACCTGCAGTAGCATTGCACTGCTCAGACTGAGGACAATACCGCCACATACCTACCCCTCCCATATCTGAAATCCAGTCCTGTCTTATAAGAAGAAAACCCTAAGCAGTGCCTCAGAAGATTTTCTGCAACAGCTCACTCCCAGTGTTTCCGTTCATGCTATTCAATTTTCTTTGCTATAAGTATCTGCTAGGCCAGAAAAATACTTACTTTGAAATACAGTAGTATTATGTATCTATGCGAAATAATTCAAGTTAAATCCATGCTTCAAATCAGTACTTACACTGTTATATGTCATGGGCCCGAAGAACGTTTTGTGCAAGGATCACCCATATTCCAGGCATTTCAAGACCACTTAAGTACAAGAGAAGCAGCAAAATTACTGCTTACTATTTTCTATGCAGTCACTGAATTTTAGAATAGAGTTCACATCTGTCAAGCATGAATGGAGATAAGCTTGTATCGCCAGTTAAGTCTTATAGTCAGACTCTCCCTTCCCTAAGGGATTTCCTACTGATTCTATTAAATGATTCCAGACATCAGTGGAAGCACCTGCAATTAGAAAAAATATTCTGACAAAGAAAAATCAGCAGGCTATCAAATGGAACACAAACTTCTAAGTAAACAAACCACATGAAATAACAATAATTACAACAATTATAAGATATTAGTATTCAAAGTACTGGAATTTTGTTGTAAGTAACTGTACTTATTTGCACTTATTTACTGAAGAAGTTAACATTTAAGGTGTGTGTGTGTACTCTTCTCTTTTACAAATCAGCACAACAGCAATGTGAACTGTGAATTTTTTTAACTATCTGGATAACTAAACCAGAAGCAATTATATCAAAGAGTAATTGGGTGCCTGAGGATGACTAGAATGGCTAATAATGTCTAGCACCCTACTAGTTTGTAGAGATGCTATATGGGAGGTTGTTGAATAAAGAAGAGGCTTATTATCTCTTTTATACAGCCAGTACACACTTAAACCCAGATAATAAATCTCTGATTTTTTGATCAAATTCTAATTCTAAATAAATCAAAGTATTCTGTGATTAGAGCAGTCAGGCCCACTCAGACTATTGCCCAAAACTATGCCTCAGAATCTTCTAGGAAAGGGCCAGTAAACACAAAACTATTACAACTAAGGCAGTATGAACAACCAGTGGTCCAAAGCTGAAGCATATTCCTTCAGTCTGTTTTTCTTCCAGTGGCATAGATTGGATCATTGAAATCATGTGTTTAATATTTACCTGTAAGTGAAGTTAAGTTACTTTGCACTGTTTTATTTTGTTTTGTTTTGTTTTGTTTTCCCTCATTTTAAAAGACAATACTGATGTCTGTCTATTCTTGATTTGCCAAGATGCAGTGGATTGATTCCAGTTGGCTTCTAAGACACTCTCACTCACTCTCTTGCAGTGGGATGGAGGAGTGAAAAAAAGCTAGAAAACTTGTAAGTCAGGATATAGACAGTTTAATAATACATTGCATGGAATATCCCTTTAGCCAGTTGGGGTCGGTTTTCCTGCCTGTATTCTTGCCCAGTCTCTTGCCCATCCCTAAGCTACATGTTGAGAGGTAAAGTGAGAAATGAAGGTCTTGATACTGCACAAGCACTCTTCAGCAGTAGCTAAAACATTTGTGTACTATCAACACTGTCTTGATCACCATTCTAAAATGTAAAACTATATGGATTGCTGTGAAGAAAATTAACTGTGTTCCAAACAAACTCAGTACAATTGGTATTCATTGTGTTTGCTGGAGTTTTTTTCACTTTCATTTACTTCCAAGTTATTGTCCAGGCAGCCAAAATATATGGTGTAGTTGTGCAGATTAATATAGCTATCATTAATTCACCACTTTTCATCTTTTTAAATAATTTGCTCCTTACATCTCTCTATTCATTTTCACTATTGATTTAATTGATGAGAAATTTGAATTCTAAAAGCATTTTTACAGGCTACTTATACTGATACGGGTCAAGATATGCATACGTAGAACAGATAAGACAGAGAACAGATAAGCCTCCTCTGCCTAGAGAAATTTCAGTCTTACAGAAAGGAACACATTGCTCAAAAATATAATGTAATCCAGCAAAATATTTTTAGAACTTAGATACTTAATTCCTCTTGCTAGTGATACTTCTGAAAAAAAAAAAAAAAAAAAAAAAAACAACACCTTGCAAATGCAAATGTTGTAAAGGAAATTGCTTTTGTTTGCCTTTTGTTTGCCTTACTACTGAAACTGATATACCTGATATCATGTATTATACTATTTACTGAGCAGGTGTCTGGGAAATTATACTATTTTTATTAGCGCCAAATGTAATACAGTGAATTAACTGTTAATATCTGCACTGTAATTTTCAAAATATTCATTTTTTCTCCAACAATTTGGCTGTTTAGGAACATCATGTTCTTGTTAAATAATCATATGTAAGTGTATACCATTGCAGGAGATAAAGTATAGCATAACTGTTTAAATGATTCCTGATAATCATATGCTTCCTGAGCAAGAACTGAAACAGAGGTAACATTTTTCAGTAATCTACAGCTTTAGCTATTTATCTATTTATATTTAGCTATTAGCTATTACCCTCATTCGGTGCAATGCCTCAGGTAAATAATATATTGAAAGTTTTGAAGTGGTATTTGGATTGTTACCTTAACAAAAGAACTGAAGTGTCTTACTAAAAATGCTCTTTATTCTCTTGGATACAGCAGATGGAAATTCTATTTCATTTTTTCTACAGCAAGATATAGTCCTACAGCTTTGTCTGTAATGCAAAGCACACAGCTCATTCATAACTTTACTAAGATCTGACAACTCCATAAAAACACAGGATTCTTGCTTAAGAAATCAGATTGCAAAGACAGAATGATAGTTGTCTCTTAACCATGCTACATTTGGAATCTTGTCCTAGATCAACATGATTAAATTAATACTTTACATTTCAGGCTAAGGGAAAACTATATATGTAACCATAGTAAAAGGCAAAAGAATGTTTAAAATCATTTAATTTCATACTCAAGATTTCTTCTTGGATAACAAGCTAGAAATAATTATCTTTCTCTTTCAGCAAGGTTTTTCTTTTTCTTTTTTTTTTCTTTTCAATTTCTGTTATTTCCTGGAAATTGCCCTTTTCCTGAGAATAGCTGCCTATTGAAATCAGAACTTCAACTATTGTTCCATTCTTAAAAAGAAAAAAAAGAGCTTTGTGATTCAGCAGTAATATTTAACTATAGGCTTATTACTCAATTATCTCTGTTGTTAAGTCATGGAAGAGAAGTTTTTTAATTACTTGCAGTATTTTTTGAAGAAATCTTAGTGTGACTTCAGGGAAAAGTAAAGGACAAAAGTACAGTACAAACTTTATGTTCTTCATAATTCAGTAATAATGCCTTTTATCTTAATAAAATGGGCCCAAAGTTAATTGAGCCTTTTAATGATACAAAGTGTTTTGCATAGGTCAATGAAAATTTCAGTAGAGATGCAATTGGTTAGTTGAAATAGAATAGTGGACATTTAAGCCCAGACCTTCCAATATGCCACTGACACCCGTGTCCCTATGAAGTATTACTAATTTCATCATACAACGTTTAGTTGTATTAGAAATGAAGCAATCTCTGCTTCTGCTTGCAAAATTTCATGGGTATGTTTGAGGTGAGTGGTGATACCTGAAGAGAACGCCACCAGTATTCAAGAACAATTCCTCAAGGCATCAGCAGTTTAAAGGGTGATAGATTCACATCAGACCACAGACATCAAATGCAAGATCATGAGACCCTTATTAAAAAAAAAAAAAAAGTATGGCTTTGATTAATAAATAAATCAAACTAAGTGCTGTTTTATGACCTTTAATCACTATTCAGAGAAAGTTAATACTGTTGGCTGACAACAAACCAGTCTTTTCTGTAATGGCAGCTATTAAATCCATGAGAAATTCAGTCATTATCAATTTCATACCAATTAATTAGATACCTTGGCTAAGCAGAATTAATATTCTACTTTGTTACTGGGACCTACAATAAAACATAATAGCTCTGATATGTGTCAGTTTAGTAGTACAAGCATTATCTTTGTTTGTGTTCCACCTTAGTGTTAATTGAAAATAATTTTTGTGTTGTGATAATTATGACAGTTAAAAAAAAGGAAAAATGTAGCATTGTACAGCAGCTCACATTACTAAAGGATGGTAACATGAAGAGAACATTATATGACAGATGCTTTGGAAATAAAACCTCTCTTGAGGAGGACATGCTTAACAGCAATTGCCTCAAAATGTATTTCTTTGTCATATCAAGGCAAATATGTAGATTTTGCTGATATGTTTCTGATGGAGGAAGGAATATTTCAGTGAGGGGGAAATAAAGTCGAAGATTCTAGCCAGCAAACCAAAGTTCTACTTCACATCCTAGGGCAATTAACTTGACTCTGCCAAAGATGCTCTCTTTGAAGTACTTGTTAAAAGATCTTCTGTCATTTGCTGTAAGAAATTTTTGCAAGGAAGGTTATTCAAAGTCATACCAGAAACTTAGTTAAATTTGCGCTGAAGAATAAATATGTCCTGGTTTGGGCTGGGATAGAGTTAATTTTGCTCCTAGAAGCAGGTATGGTTCTGACAGTGCAAATAAACCACCAATGTTTTAGTTGCTGTTGAGCAGTGCTTACGCTGAGTCAAGGATGTTTCAGCTTCTCATGCTGCCCTGCAACTGAGAGAGTAAGGAATGCACAAGGAACTGTGAGTAGACACAGCCAAAAATACTGACCTAAAATGTCAGGGTCAGCTTGAACATGAAAAAGAAACAAAAGATACTGTAAAATTGGAAGTATTTTTGCAATGGTTGGGAAATACTAGCAACAAAATTACACTATATTGATTATTTTTAGCAATGGCAAAGCACACAAAAGATGTCCCAAAGTGCAAAAATAATGTAATGTAAACATGCGATTAGATTCTTTTTAAACTAAACTACTTTTCCCCTAAAACAAATAATATTAATATTTGTAAGCCACTCAGAGATCCCATAGGAAAAAAAGAAACTATAAAAATGTAAATTATTGCGCTTGTCACGATACTCGTTAATATAAATACAGTGTAGAATGCAAATGTATTACTTTTTCTTCCCAAATAAATTATTATACACAGTCAATTTTGGACAAAACAACAATTACATGTAAAATGTGTACTTTAGAATACACAATAAATTTTTCAACAAATGATCCATTACAGGAGAACTGCACAGGGCTCTCTGCAGCCACAATGTGAGAACAGCTCCGCAGCTACAGTGTGCCATTTGATTGCACACTGAGTCCTTCATAGTGTTACTGAAATGAGGAGATTTTAGCTTTCTTAAAAAAATATTCCCTATTTTCCATCTCAGAAATAGGAACTTGTATCAGTAATTCATTACAATTCATTCTTTCTCCAGTAGTGGTGTTTTAAACAGATGCCCAAGGATCTGCTTTTGCCATCTGTACACTGGCATTGTCTTGACTCATCCCAGTCTTTTAGTTTTACTTCAGTTCATCTTAAAATGGTCATACAGTTGATTAACATGCTATACTGACTTGATAAGTACAGATATAGTGGTACATAAAGGTTCACTCAGTCTCAGTTACCATCATCTAACCATACGTGATCTAAACATATCAGGTAGAAACAGGCAGAGCACATAAAATGTATTGTATCTTGTTACTAAACCTCTGCACTTAATAAGACTAAATGCTTTTCTAGTGAAATTGAATTGGGAGGCTAAGCTTCAGTGCAAAAGCAAAACCAAAACAATACAAAACAAAAAGACTCCCAGGATGTAAAGATGAGTTATAAACCGGTGGAAGTATAGAGTTACAATAGAAATGCTGATGCAATCTTAACTGTAGTTATGTGAAGACAGCAAACTGTAATTGCTCCTATTATTAAAGATTTCAAACTGGTTGTGTATTTCACAGAATTGATTTTGCAATCTGGTTGTAGCTTGTTTCTCAAGCATTGTTTCAAATTGTGCATGGTTACTCAAAAAGATTATTTGTGATTTTTTTTCTATATATCTAGCAGTCATGTATTTCTTATGGTACTGCTTACAGTTATTTCATTGTTAATATTACAAACCGCTACCTCTTCTATTTGACAGCACAACTGCTTAACTTCCTGAATAAATTTATCTTCTCTCACACCTGAATTTCTTGTTCCTTGGTTACTTCTAGCTCAGACACATTTGATGTCTAACTTTTTCACCTAATAAGGGATATAAGAGATTATACACAGCTTCTTTTCTTCCCAGCACCTGCTTCTTATAACATGAGCACCTAAGTGGATGAGAAGTAGCCATTCCAAAACCATAACCTTTTGCATATATGCTAATATATGGAGAGATTAGGAAAAGGGATAGGAATGGGCAGATGGAATATTAACTCCAGCTCAGGGATGCTCTTTTGAGCAAACTTTTTAAGACAACCCTGGGGCAAGGACAGGTAATTTCTTCCCTCTTTCTGCAGCAGTGAGAAAATAGATGTTGCATGCAACAATTATAATCTGCTTCCTTCTTTGCATGTGAGAAAACAGCTATGTACAAACTGGGATTCTGGCAGATTCAAAATTATCTCCTTAATCCGTGGAAATATGAGTTCTTTGATTTGTAAAATATCTGAGATGACATATCTAGGATGACCTTTTTCCTACATCAGTGAACACTCACTTAGGAGTGTCCTATGAGTGTCCATGAAGATGAGATTGTTATCCATCTTGTTGAAGCAGTATCTTCTGCATTCTACGTTAGCCCAAAATAAAAAATAATGTTCTTTTTCAAGTATTGCTGTTAAATCATTCCTGGGAGTATTTTAGTAACATTTTAGACATAGCTCTCAGTGTTTTCCTTTTCTGTTTCTGATAGAGAGTTGATCCAACAG